>NC_137028.1:7826461-8206461 GCF_032717465.1 Coenobita brevimanus | reverse complement strand
TAAAAATATATTGATTACAAAAAAAGTGAACATCAGAGAGCAATACGCATAATAAATTTCTAACGAGGAGGCACTGACAAATTTTCTACATCACCTAGAACACGACCATAAGGGGAAAGTGCTATGAAGTTTCCTATACCAGTGAAAAAAATACGGCTCTAACCCTATACTCTTGTTGGCATAGAAGAATTTGGAGCAACTCTTCCTTGTATGCTGTCTGTGTCTGCTTAATATCAGCACAATTCACTTTTCTAACATACAAAATTTTAAGATGAAAATGCGCGGAACATACCGCTAATGAAGAGGCACGGTAATAAGAACTTACTAAGCCAACAAGAATACGGCTCACAATAGTACTCTCGTTGGCATAGGCTTCGTAGCACTTCTTCCTTAGCAATTTATTCATTTTATTTATTTATTTATTTACCTTATTTATTTCTACATCACAGTTAAACATTTTCTTGTAACGAAGCGATTGGTTCTTGGTCACTCTCTCCGAAATTAAGGAACCTGCGTATTTACTGATAGAAGTTTATTTGTCTTTTTAATACTGACATGGAATACATCTGTCTGTGGCGTGATGAACCTGTGACAGGTGACTCCCGATGGCGCCTACAGTCACACCTGGGACTGGCATCGACCACTGCTGCAGCTGACATACTAAATTATTTCTCACTTGCCCATCGTATTCATAAACTTTAATGAAGAGTGCTCAAAAATTCGCTTAATGTGGGCAATTTGTCTTGCGTGGAAAATCAGATGGTCTTGTTAAAACGGCATGGGATGTACCGATCACCTCTGACTGCGTCCTAATCCACCCATATATATTTTTGCAATACCAAAGAGCTGTTTAATGTTCCTCGTATCCTGGAACACTGAATTAATACGAACTGGATATTAAAAAGAGAGAATGTGCATTGTTTTTGTGGGGCTTTAAAGATGATGCAAAAACAGGATAATGCGAAGGTTTGAGTTACTGTGAAACCGAAGTCAAATAAGATTGAAGTGTTAGGACAAGAGGCGTCCAGGTGTGGTCACGGTTTGGCGCGCGGTTTGATGGTGTGGCGGGACGAGGTGGGGTGCAGGGAGAGGGGCTGGGTGAGAGGTGAGGCGGGGTGAAGGGTGAGACAGCGTGAAGGGAAAGTGTGACGAGTGGGGCAGGGGTGAGGATAAAGGGTGAGATGAGGAGTGGGGCAGGGTGAGGAGGGATGAAAAGTCAGGAAAGGTGAAGGGTGAGAGATAAAAACGTGAGAGGTGAGGTGTGGAAGGAAAGGGATAGGGTGAGGGGTGAGGAAGGGAAGAAGTGAGCTCGGAAAGGAGTGAGGAGTGAAGGATGGGACGGGATGAAGGGTTAGCGATGGAAGGAATGAGGTGTCAGGAGGGTTAACAATTGAGGCGAGGGCAAAGTGGGCCATACGCAACGTTATAATAACGTGGAGGAAGCGGCGGGAAGGAAGAGGAAAAGGAACAGGGGAGTTGTTGATTTCAGAGGTAACCAGTATGTAGCTAGTTAACTCTTTCGATACGGTGACCTCTTTTCATACTTTGTTTTTGCTGTTACCAAACATTTACTTAGATCACGAGAATGTTCTTTTAGTAATAAAACTGATGAACTCACTCGCTCCATTCATTCATGCATTCACTCTCACTCAGACGAGGTGGACGCCGCGGCAGTGCATAGGCTCACTCAGTCTCTTGAATCCATCCACAAAGATTCTTTAGTGCAAACCTCCCACTCACGAAGATTCTTCTGTTCAAGCCTCCCACCCACAAGAATTCTTCTGTTCAAGCCTCCCACCCACAAGAATTCTTCAGTGCAAGCCTCCCACCCACAAGAATTCTTTCGTGCTGGCCTCCCACCCACAAGAATTCTTTCGTGCTGGCCTCCCACCCACAAGAATTCTTTCGTGCTGGCCTCCCACCCACAAGAATTCTGTGCAAGCCTCCCACTCACGAGGATTCTTCTATACTAGCCTCCCACCCACATGAATTCTTCTATGCAAGCCTTAACAGCATCCATTCCCATCCCAGGTAAGTCTGAACAGGAATGATCGACTTTCTTCATACATGAATTCTGCGGTCTCCCTCTTGGTCTCTTTCACTCACTATTTTCCAGATGCAACTCTATGAGCAATATCAACCTTTGGGACGCATGCCACGTTCCCCTGACCATGATACAGGTAGTACTGGATTACATGTTACCAGCAGCAGATCAATGTCTGACCTGACTGAAGATTAATGGAGATTGTAATTTACCCCTCCATAGCAAATCATCTTTCGAAACCAAAATAAAATCATTCTGAAAACGGGAAAAAATCGTACTCAAAGTGTTATGGAAAACTATCATATAAGTCACAGAAGTCACACATCTATGGGACAAGGAGAGTCACTAACGCCTCTTCCTAAAGCAAATATCCCTACATTAGAATACAGCTTCATCCTTTCCATTCAGTGGCGTCTTTTTGTGGTTTATTATTGCAACCACTGGATGATTTATTCAGCTCTGGAGACTCTTCAAACTGGAAGGATTAGATGTAGCCTCCATTTACCCCTTCACTAATAATTATACCACGTCTCCCGGAAACCGAATAATAGTTCGGTAGTAGAAAAAAATTAGATAAAAGAAAATAAATACAAAAGGCATCGTCGTAGTTAATGGGTTTGTCCTGTGGTACGCAACTTCTGTCTTTTCAATATGGATCCATATTTTTAATAACCATGGTAATATTTTGGTTGCACATGCAGGGGCAAGCTGTTATGCAAGATAACTAGACAGCCTTCTAAGCTGAGGAAAATACTCACCTTGGAGACTAATTTCTATGTTCCCGTGGGATTAGAATGCTTCCTTGTATAAACTACCGTAACACTACTACCGTACTACTACTACTACTACTACTACCGTACTATTACTAATGATGATGATGGTTGCACTTTGTCTTCGTCTATAATCTGTATGAACGCTTCACACATAACAGGCAGGAGTGAATATATGGGTTTAATTATTACCCACTGTGTTGAGTTGTCCACACACACACACACACACACACACACACACACACACACACACACACACACACACACACACACACACACACACAATCTCCCTCACTTCAGTGTTTGTAAATAGGCATCGAGTTTCCAGCAATATTTTGAATCCAGAAACTTTAATCAGAAATTTCGCAATAATCTAGATCCTACAGTACGTTTCCTACGAAGTGACCCCTAAAAATAAATAAATAAAAAATAATTAATGCTTGAAACCTGAAACCTACTTGTAAACGCGAAACTTGGGAGGGGGGGGTTGTATCCATACATAATTGCTACACGTGGAGCCTTAAGGATGGGTGAAATATACCCACTTGCTGAAACTGTACTTTTTTTTTTTTATGCGAGGAAGAAGGAACCAAAGGCCATGAGCCCGCAGTAACAGTTCCCTCCAAGAGAAAAACAAAATACAATAGAGAGCCAAATTCAAGATCCGATCATTTTGAGATGCCTGGACACACTGCGTTTGAAAGACTGGAGATCATAGGCAGCAGGAAATACAGACAGAGGGAGACAGTTCCAGAGCTGACCTGTTGCATAAATGAAAGACTGGGAGTAACGGTTAACTCTTGCATTAGAGAGTTGGACAGAAAAGGGATGAGAGTTTACTGCCAGACGGGTGCTACGCGCCCGTCGTAGACGTGGAGGAATGCAAGCAGACAGTTCAGAGGAACAGTGACCATTAAAGTAGCGATAGAAAAGAGATAAAGATGCAACAGTGCGGCGAAGAGACAGAGGTTGAAGGGAGTCAGTAAGAGGAAGAGAGTTAATGAGACGAAAAGCCTTTGACTCCACCCTATTGAGAAGAGCTGTATGTGGGGAGCCTCCCCACACATGAGAGTTGTACTCCACACAGGGGCGGATAAAACCCCTGTATAGAGTCAACAATTGTGCAGGGGTAAAGAAAGAGCAGAGTCGGCTTAGCACACCCAATCTCTTGGAAGCAGATTTTACAAGAGATGTAATATGATCTTTCCAAGATAAGTCCCGAGTAAATGAAACCCCAAGCATGTTCAAGGATGATGCAGGATTAAGCTGAATATTATTAAACATTAGTGGGTATACCTGTGGAAGATTTTGTTGGGTTGATAGGTGTAAGAACTGAGTCTTAGATGCATTAAAGACAACCATATTATTTTTACCCCAGTTAGAGATACGAGCCAAGTCAGACATTAGGTGTGCCATAGCCTCATCCCTTGTTTGTTGAAGTAACTGTTGAGATGGGCGTTGCGGGAACCGAATGGAAAGGTGAAGGGTGGAGTCATCAGCGTATGAGTGGATAGGGTTAGATGTACAGCTTAGAAGATCATTGATGAATAAAAGGAAGAGAATTGGTGATAGGACAGAGCCCTGAGGAACACCACTGTTGATAGATCTAGGAGAAGAACGATGGCCGTCTACAACAGCGGCTATAGAACGACCAGAAAGGAAGCTAGCGATGAAGGCACAGATAGAAGGATAGAAACCGTAGGAGGGCAGTTTGGAAACTAAAGATTTATGCCAGACCCGATCGAAAGCCTTTGAGATGTCAAGTGCAACGGCAAAGCTTTCGCCAAAGTCCCGAAAGGAGGATGACCAGGAGTCTGAAAGGTAGGTGAGAAGATCGCCAGTGGAGCGTCCCTGACGGAACCCATACTGACGATCGGAAAGAAGGTTGTGATAGGAAAGATGCCTTAAAATTTTTCTATTAAGAATTGACTCGAAAACTTTTGAAATACAGGACGTTAAAGCAATTGGACGATAGTTGGAGGGTTGGGAGTGGTCACCCTTCTTTGGGACTGGCTGAATGAGAGCAAACTTCCAGCAAGAAGGAAAGGTACAAGTTGACAGACAAAGGCGAAAGAGTTTGCCTAGGCAGGGTGTAAGCACAGAAGCACAGTACTTGAGAACAACAGGAGGGACCCCATCAGGCCCATATGCCTTGTTAGTACTGAGGCCAGTGATGGCAGAAAATACATCAACTGAAGAAATTTTAATGTCAGCCATGAGGAAGTCAGAGGGGGGAAGTGATGGAGGAACAGCACCGGAATCGTCTAAGGTGGAATTGGAGGAGAAAGTCTGTGCGAAGAGATCTGCTTTATCAGTAGAAATAGCTACAGAACCATCAGAGTAGAAAAGAGGAGGGAAGGATGATGAGGTAAAGTTGTTAGAAAGATTTTTGGCAAGGTGCCAGAAGGAGCGGAAAGAATTCGAGTTGGAGAGTTGAGAACATTTAGTATGGATGAAATTATTTTTAGTAGAGCGAAGAACAGACTTACCACGATTCCGGGCAGAAACGTAAAGATGATGTGATTCAGGGGTGGGTTGGCTCCGGTACCTTTTGTAGGCCTTCTCCTTGTTGCGGACAGCATTAGAACAAGCGTGATTAAACCAAGGCTTTCTTGCGTTAGTCAAAGGATATGAGAAAGGAATGTATGCTTCCATGCCCGAGAGAATAACCTCCGTAATGCGCAAGGCACACTCAGATGGCTCACGGCCATGGAAGCAATAATCATTCCAGGGAAAATCAAAGAAGTACTGCCTGAGGGCCTCCCAGTCCGCGGCTCCAAAATGCCACAGACGACGTTTCCCTGGAGGGTCCACAGGCCGTACCGGAGTGATAGGACAGGTTAAGGTAATAAGGTTGTGATCGGAGGAGCCCAACGGAGAGAAAAGATTAACAGAGTAAGCAGAAGGATTAGTTGTGAGGAAGAGGTCAAGTATGTTGGAGCTCTCTCCAAGGCGGTCAGGGATACGGGTAGGGTGCTGTACAAGCTGCTCTAGGTCATTAAGGATAGAAAAGATGTAGGCTTGTTCACCAGGTGGATCCGTGAAAGGAGAGGAGAGCCAAAGGTGGTGGTGAACATTGAAATCTCCAAGAATGGAGATTTAAGAGAAAGGAGAAATGGACAGAATGTGTTCCATCGTAGAAGTAAGATAGTTGAAGAATTTTTGATAGTCAGTAGAATTAGGGGATAAGTAAACAGCACAGATATATTTAGTCAGAGAATGACAGGAAAGCCGAAGCCAGAGTGTGGAGAATTCAGAAGAATCAAGTTCAGGAACACGAGAGCAAGATAAGTCGTTGCGTATGTATACACAACAGCCACCTTTGGCTTTGAAATGAGTATAGAGAAAGTAGGAGGATACAGAAAAGGGTTTGCTGTCAGTTGCCTCAGACAGCTGAGTCTCCGTTAGAAAAAGAAGGTGAGGTTTAGAGGAGGAGAGGTGGTGCTCAACAGAGCGAAAGTTAGATGAAAGGCCGCGAATGTCGCAGAAATGAAGAAGAACAGAGTCAGACAGTGGTTCCAGGCACCTCGAGTCGTCACCGGGAGAGGGGCAGATGGCGGGGGCATTTATGGTCCCCCCCCCCCCTGGGGACTCCGAGGCTTGATGAATCGACGCCATTTTTGGTGAATTTTGAATAGGAAGTGTAGTGTGTACTATGCATGTAGTTTGGTGAAGATAGTTAGAGAAATTTGTACTGGAGAGCATGCTGGCCTACTCTCTGTGTAACTAAGACACTGAAAAAGTTCAGCAAAGGGGGATGGTCAGGAACTAGTCCTGAGGGCTGATGAAACGGGAGCTCCAGCACTCCCTGTCATCAGCTTTCCATCCACCTCGGGAGTACTGCCCTGCTCGACTGGTAATCACAATTCCATTATATAGGTGTAATCAGTAGATCCGAGAAATCATGGAACGGTGCTGTAAATAAAGCTTCTCTAAGCATTCATACTGATGAAACCACAAAATAGTTGAATAGTCTGAAGGTAGCAAAAATGAACTGAAACAAGACATCACCACACAGAAAAGGATAATTAGTACAAAGTAAGTGAATGAATGAATTCCAAGTGCCAGATAGCAAAGATCATAATTTTATAAATGTACAGTAAGGAGAGGACATGGCAATTGATAATTAGAAACTAAAGGGAGGATTTTAGATTTGGTGAAGGATATGGCTTGTTTGTGGAAACGACATAATAACATCAGTAGGATGTCCTTAAACCATTCATGTCAGAAGACCAAGTGACGAAGTAGAGGGGAAAATAGGGGCCAGAAGAAACACAAAAATATCACGAAGAGAGGTAGGACAGAAGAGAAGGGGACAGTAAGGAAAGACTAGAGACAAAAAGGTCCCTTTCAGTCGCCTCTTACAAGCAGGGATACTAGGGAAGTATCCTTTCCCTCCTCCCCTTGGGGAATTCGTACCGAAGCCTTTGTTACCACCTCTGTCGCTCACTTTCCTTCATTCACGTTTCATTTAAAGCAGCGGAGCTATCCAATTAGAGGTTGAAAGAAAAAAAATATCTATCTATAAATATACTAGACAAAGAATGCTGCAGTCACTATTACTGAAAACCGTAGTATTAGCCGGTATGTCTGATATGAGGGTACAATTATAGGTCTTTTCTTTGATCACAAGTTATTGTCCTATATATATATATATATATATATATATATATATATATATATATAGAGAGAGAGAGAGAGAGAGAGAGAGAGAGAGAGAGAGAGAGAGAGAAGGAAACAAAATATCCCGAGCGCTTTCATGTATTCACATCTTCAGCGCTCGAGATATTTCGTGTTTCCTTTTCCTTGTGGATATCAACATATCTAAGAATCACGTGTTATTAAGTGATTTAATTGCTTGCATATATATATATATATATATATATATATATATATATATATATATATATATATGTGTGTGTGTGTGTGTGTGTGTGTGTGTGTGTGTGTGTGTGTGTGTGTGTGTGTGTGTGTGTAAATATCTGGCAGTCTGTATATCTCGACAACTAAGATTAACGACTGTTACCCTATGATTCTCAGTCACCCAAACATCATAAAGTATCCAGTCAGGCCGCCCTCCGGAACAACACGCAAGATGAGTGACGATACGGCCAGGCCTCATCATGTCACATTGTCCACGGGTCGTTACTACCTTCTTATCCACTGCATCTTCCCGTTTTTGGTGAGATTTGTATCGCCGGCCGGCTGACCAATACACAATACGCGCGGAAGTGGGGATCTGGGATTCAGTTCAGTGTTCTTTCTCCCACTAGAATATTTCGAGGTACTGTCTTTACATCTTTTTCTAACTTGAATATTGTGATGTACGTTTTTTTTTTTTTCCCTTGAATATTGGCCAGCGTTTACGTGTTCTTTTGCATACCTGAATACTAAGATGCACTGAACTTTTACTACCATATAAGAATATTACCAGCAAACAACAATGGGAGTTGCACGGTTATACACAGTTTTATTTATCGAGGCGAAGATGCACTTGACAGGCTGGTGATGATTGGCTGAATGCAACATTACTTCATAATCTCCTTACTCATTACAATTATTAATTGACAACATATGTCTGAGGGGGACATTTGGGTTAGTAAATGTTATTCGGACATGTTGCATTCAGTCAATCATCGCCAACCTGTCAAGTGCATCCTCGCCTCAATTAAAAAAAAAAAAAACTGAGTATAGGTGAATGAGTTTTAAAAATGTCTCCAAGAAACAAAAGTTAGAAATGAATACCGGAAACAGTAAAGTTAAGGTTTTTGAAAAGTATGAAGTCACGGAGTAAACTGTGAGGCTAAATAATGAGGAAATGCAGAACGTGAGCGCCTTCAAATAGATGGGTAGTGTGATACACATAGATGGAAGCAGAGACTCTTTTGCATGACAAAGACATCTTGGAATAAAATATGGTGTTAATAATGAGTTTGCAACATTGTTGCATTTTGGGAGTTATTGCATTTAATTGAAATTGTTATCCAGTACAGTTTCACTAAGTTTTTTCCCTTACTGTGGAGCTACTCAAAATTAACTCAGCACTGGTCTTGAAGATAACTCTGCTATTGAATGGAGATTTGCTACATCAGTGGACGGATACACTAGAATTCTTTTCTTACATGTAATGAAGTCAGCAAAAAAAGATTCTATCAGATACAATTTTTCTTTGTTGCATATAAAGATCCATCAATCATTAACCTAATGTTATTTTCTAACACGTAAGCCTTAGTCCTATACATCCAACTTGAAAATGCCCCACATGAATAGTAAACTATATCTTGGATTAAATGCAGAAAAAGGTCTTCTCTCACCAACCAAACTCTTCATTTTATAGCTACCGTAGTAAACAGGAAAGTGTGAAAGTTGGGGGGGCTAATCACAAGGTCCAGCATATAACCTACCTTATTTCCATTTATGAAAATATCCTGTGTCCTTACACTGCCTCTTTCAGTTTAAACAAAGGTAAAACAACTCGTTTCATCAAAGGGCCAAATACACTGAGAATAAATAAAGCTTACCTGGCAATGCCAAAGACGCTCACATGCAAGTCCAGTTTGCTCTCTGCACCTTAATTTCCCATAACTTCCTTCTTGCTGGATCACAAGGGCATCAGAAAAGCCGTACAGAAGGTCCATGAGTATTATTACACCCAAATGCTGCACAACCAACCATTAATATGAAAAAAGTAAAAATAAAAACACCAGTAAATTAAACACCACATTCCCCAACAGCAGCTACCAAGTCTGTTTTGTCAACATTACGTTTCGGGCCTTCGGCGATTATCTCGGTATTTACATGAACTTTGAAGTAAAATCCATATGCAGAGATTAACATTAAAGAAAAAATCTTTAATAGCTCAATTAATAAAATATACTACAGTTAAAGCGATATTTTATTTATCAACCAATCATGCATCGTAGTTGGGGACGAGATGGAGGGTTAGAGAGAATGAAGTGTAACAAAGAGTTCAGCAGGGAAGGAAGGTTGCCGATACAATAATTTACTTTTTTTTTCTCTCTAATTTGGCCCAGATTTTCGTACATCTGCATCTTATTTCGCATAGTTCATTGGTAGAAAAAGCCAGTACTACAGCTCTGCGTCCTTTCCACACACTTCATGTATAGCACCGTACGTATTCTAGTGCCAATCTCTTGTTACAACGAAACGTTCAAGATGGAGAGATGGTGATTTTAGGCTATATTCGAGTGAAAATGATAATTACACTGGGCGCGGTAACAAGGAATGTGGATGTGAGCCAGTAATGAAATTGCATAATAGTTTTGTGATCCCCACACTAACGTATGAAAATGAAGCATGGAATTTGCTTAGGACACAAAGTCAAGAGTGTGAAAAGTGGAAGGATTATCTGAGAGCAGCGTGTAATGTTATATGGAGAGACAGACAAATGAGGAACTTTGGGAGAGTTGTGTGTTGATGCAGATATGTTAGAAACTGTTGGGAAAAGCACCTTGTGACGGTTTGGCCATATGGACCGAACAGCGTGAGAGATAAACTAGAGAACTGTATGTGAAATACCGGCCGTGGCAACTCAGATCGCCACAACACCCCCAGGAGACAACGGAGGGGTAGATGGTGCGCGCGACATGTCCGGTCAATACGGACATAAGTCCCCCTGGGCCGCGCGACCCCTATTCACCGGGAGTGTGCCCGGCAAGACCACCCAAGTCCGAGTGCACTACCTTTCGGGCGAGCTAGCCCTCGCCAGGATCGGGATGGAGCTGAACCATCAGCTCCAAGCAGCACCCCAGCGACGGCTGGTAGCCGTGTAAAACAAAATATGGCCTGTAGCTGCTCTAAAAACAATGAGACGGTCTGTAGCTGCTCCGCTAAAAGGGCCATGACCTGTAGCCGGGCCCTTGTGACGGCCGGTAGCCGCACACCAAAAAGGCCACGGCCTGTAGCCGGGCCCCAAAAGAGGAAACAACCAGTAGCCACTCCATCACCCCCTGCAGAACCCATGATGGCCTGAGGCAGCACGAGGGGAGAGAAAGGTACGCCCCCTCTCCTTCTGCAGTTGCCTTGGAGGGCATGACACCGGCAACGGCCTGTAGCCGCGCCAGTAGGCAGGAGGCAGCCTGTAGCCACTCCTCGTCTACATATTGCCCTACATACGGGACTTCGGCGACAGCCTGTGGCTGCACCGGTAGGCAAGCGACAGCCTGTAGCTGCACTTTGTCTACATTCCCGTCAGGGAGTCAGGCCCCGGTGACGGCCGTAAGCCACACTGACAGCGAAGGGACGGTCTGTAGCCACCCTTCGTCTGTTGCCCAAGGAAACTCGGCGACGGCTGGTAGCCGCACCGGGGAGGAACACCAAAGTCCCTCGCCCCCTGTGACTCTGCAGCATGAGGGCGACCTGCAATCAGCACTGCCTACCGGCAGGAGTGCAGGCCGCTCCTCTGTCCACCCAGACCAAGGCAACCTCCAGGAAGAGGACTTCTGCCCTGAGGACTGGTGGAGAGGCCCAGTGTTTTCCCCGGGGCTATTCTCCATCAAGTCAGCCCCCGAGGAGGACCCCCACCCGATGAACTCCGGCCGGGAGCGACACCACAGCCCCACCCTGACGGCAACACTGCGGGAAGGAGACCACAGCCGACGGACCGCTGAGGGCGTCCCCAGGACCCCAGGGCGAGACCTCTCCCCCCCCAACGTAGGCGACACCCTTCCTCCACCAGGCGCCTGAGAGTGTGCCTCCAGAACCTGTTTGCCCCTAGCCCTGAGGGCCAGACTCCAGTTCCCAGCCCCGACAGTGAGGGGCCCTTCACCACGCCCAGCCCAAGCCCTAGACTAGAGACGATGCCCCTGCAAGTAGTCCCATGGCTGTGGGACGAAGGGACTCCTGAAGGGATTCTGCCTACCCCAGGCTGATGACTGTGAGTCCCCAGGTTTTCCCCCTTCCCCTTTGCCCTATCAGTGACATTATATATAACAGTGACTGTGATACATGGCCCCCACAAACTGTGAGGAGAGGCAAAGACTGTACAGTGCAAGTGAATAGTGAAATTTGGTAAAGTGAGGGAAGACATTCAAGACAGTGCATATCCATCCTGTGCAAGACGAGAGGCAAAACTCGGTGTCATTATCATAACTCTGTGACAGTGCATATCCACCCTGTGTAAACCAAGAAATAGAATCCAGTGACAATATTGAAATGCACGCTCCCGCCATTAAACCCCCCATCCCACTACGGAGCCGCAGCCCCACCCCCACCCTAGGAAGACACCACAGTGGGCCAGGTAAACAGGGTGCAGACTCGGAGTGAAACGGGCTCATGTATGCCCCGGCCCTATGCCCCTTTTGCCCTCAACGCGACGTACTTCACCATAGCAGGGATGGGCAATTACTTCTTGCCCGAGCAAGCCCTTGTTAGGATCGGGGTGGGACTTGTGAACTCACAGTCCCAGTCAGCACCGCGGTATCAGCCACCGTCTGGACTGGGGAAGGATCAGCCACCGCCAGTCCATCTGCTGTAGCCCTTGCAGTGCCACTGCAACCACCCCTGGTACGCCAGAGAGAGGTGGAACCGCGGTCTCAGCCACCGTCCGGACTAGGAAAGGGACAGCCACCGTCTGCCCTTTGTCCACCTCCTGCTCCTACGGGACCGGCACCGCAACCTTGGCCACCATCTGGGTCGGGGAAGGGTTGGCCACTGTCTGCCCATCAGCTGCTGCCCTTGGGGACTTTGGAACCGCGACCTCGGCCACCGTCCGCCCTTCACCCAGAGTCTCAAGGACTTCCACGTCGGAGGAAGTCCCTAGCGTGGCCCACCCTCCACCTGGAGGCTGCACGGGACATTCTCTCCTCTCTCTCTCTCCAGGTGTGGACCCCCAGAGGAGCTGCCATTTGAGGACTGGTGGTGGGGTCCAATACCTGAGGAAGGGATCCACGCCCTTCAGCCTGCCCCCGGATGACACCCAGCCCTGACGGACGCCCCACGGACGAGACGCTGCTGCCAACCCCTGATGGCGCCCCAGTCCAGAGGCGACCACAGCCCACGTCTTCTTAGGGACACCCCCAGGACCTCAGGGCGGGACAGCCCTGACCCAACTCACCGCCGGCCCTCCACCTGGAGTAAGAAGCGGCAGGCTCGGCTCCTGATGCTGTTTGGTCCCAGCCCCGAGGGCCACTCACCAGGTCGAAGCCCCACCAGGAAAGGGCCTCCCTGTGCACCAGTCCGCAGCCATGCCCTCATCCTCCACTAGGAGCAGGTGACGACAGGTGCTTCTATTGACCCTGTCAGGCCCAAGTTCCAAGGGCCACCCTCCAGGTCGCGGCCTCACCAGGAAAGGGCCTCCCTGTACACCAGTCCACAGCCATGCCCGGACGACCTCACCCTCCGCCAGGAGCAGGCGACGACAGGCGCGTCTATTGACGCTGTCAGGCCCCAGTCCCGAGAGCCACCCCCCAGATCGAGGCCCCACCAGGAAAGGGCCTCCCTGTACACCAGTCTGCAGCCACGACCGGACGACCTCACCCTCTTGCAGTTGTTCCGTGCCCCTTACGGGAAGGGTACCCCCGACTACCAGCCTCCCACGGCCGGGCGCCACTTATAATTAGCTCAGGTCTCGGCGGCCCAATAAGCCCAGCAGTGTAATACCAGTGCCACCATTGTGAAGCAGGGACTGACAGTGTCTGTGTTACATGTAATTGTATTACCCACACCTATGGTGTACTGAGAACTGTCTATACACAACATGGCGGCACCCCTAATACGCAGTGAGAACTGATTAAGTCTAGAACTTATGAGTAGTACACTAAGACTGTATGGTAAAGGTTATTCAGACTGTACTTACAACTACGGTGTATTGTTGGTAAATAGTAATGACGTCCAGAGACTACACTTATATATGTTGTGTGTATAAATGTTGTGTATCAAGGCCTGACATTGTCCATATAACCTATACTGTATAGGCTATATTTGCTGTATATTGGAAGGGAATCAGAATTAAGGCAATATAGGTGTAAGGTTGGTCTGCCGAGTTTTTTGCCCTGTTCCTCTTGTTCTGTGTTCTAGTTTCGGTCTCGATAGAGGACCCCGCTCAGTGGCTGGTGTCTTTGGGACGAGAAGTCGACCTAAAAACATCCAGCATAACAAATATATATAATTACTGTCAGTCAAGAAATAAAATCAGTATCAGAATAAGGATTCTTGAACTACCTCGTGCACAATAAAACCCATATTTTGACTTCTCACTGGGAACGAGCCTCCCGTGCAGTGACTGTGAAAGTTGTGTATTGCCTCCTTTTTAGACTAAGACCCCTGTCTATCTAGTATCCTGTGTGATACTCGAAACCTATCTCCCAGCCTATGTGTAACAGTCAGAGCCAAGTTTCCTGCACAGTCTTCCTCCATTAAGTTCTTAGCCAATGGGGGGTGCCGAAACTTGTACCATCATTCCATAAATCTCCTAACCAACCAATGCGATGCACTGGTAGCCTACCCATGACATCGCATCCGTGGGATATTTCCGCGCTACTGATCAGCGTATGGGAGCTGCCAAAACTCAAGACATCACTCCCCTAAGCTCAGCCCAATTATCCACAAACATAAAGAGAGGCACTGCAACTTTAGTAAATGCAAGAAGGAGCACTCAGGGTGTCGATCACCCACACCCTACAAGCTTAACCTTGCCCTGTGACTGACCTTTAACTGTTGGTTCTCAAAGCTGTATCACTTATCCTTACTTTACCTTTAACCCTTCCACCAAGTCAGGTCCGTCAAATCAAAACTGAGCTGACCTTGCCCTGTGATCTTGACCTTTGATGTAGGCTACTGTTCACATACTTCAGCCTTGGGTGACCCTCAACCTTCGTACACATTTGGTCCAAATTAGATAAAAACTGAGTTATACTGTTAACACAGACAAACAGTGTGCATAATGCCATAATGCACATAAGCTACCATGAACAGGTATGACAACCAGGTATTTAAAATATATATATATATATATATATATATATATATATATATATATATATATATATATATATATATATATACTGATGGGGCTACTGAAGTGTTTAAATGCTTAAAGTAATACATAAGGCATCATGCAGGTAGAGAAAAGATGCTGGCTCCTCTATACACTTAGGAATGAGTGTCCTGCACAATGCCAAATGGCGGCAGTGACAACCTTACTTTAGCTCTGGCATCATAAACAGGGCCTATGACAGAAGGCATCACCGAGGGAGACATTCCTCCCCCTCACAACTTGATAAATCGGCAGGTGCCTGTCGGGAGACATTCCTCTCTCTCACAACTTGATAAGTCGGCAGGTGCCTGTCAAGACGTATTGGTGGGTCAACCTGACATTGAGAAAAATCTCCAAATGCACGGAGATTTGAACCCTGATGTGAACAGTGATCTTGGAAACTGTGCCACTGTTTCCCCAGTTCACAAGATGTCTCACACAAGTTGCATAAAATCATATAAGAAGTGCAACAGATAAGTAGTATAATATGGTTATTACTGTAGGCTATACTCTGTGCCAACAGACTTATACGTAGACTCACACCTACTCCAATCATCTCTAGTTGTTTAACATACTTTTCTTCCTACTAATGATATGGTGATCTGTGTCACATAGTATGTTCACATTTATATTTAAATTTCCCACTGACCTTCCATAAGTCTCAGATGGAGGCTGAAAGGGTGCAGCTCTATGGACAATTTGGCTGGCACTGAGTACAGGTGTACCATCCCCTATACCTCTGGGCCTGGATTGGAAAACTTATACAGTATTAAATTCCTTGCCATAGCTAAAATCTGCTTTTGCAGGAAGGGCAGGGAAAGAGACTTCATGACCTTCTTTTCACCTGTTCTTCTTATAGAAAAAAATATATATATAATTACAATGGAAAAGATGGAAAGTTTTTGTGATTACAGGTTTTGGGAACAGTTTCATTTACAAACATGCATCCACAACACCTATTCTGCAGGATAAGTGTCATGGAAAAATTCTGCACATCCCTCCAGTGTCCTTCTTAAATATAAAATAATAATAATAAATAACCTTGCCTACAACCTGAAATTGATAATTTTGTGAGTGAATCAACGTCCTGGCTATTGCACTCCAGCTCTGAAACCTGCTTTGTCCTTGCCTGGAAAATAAACTACAGTTATGGCAGGGAGTCAACTGTAAGTCTGTTAGTGAATTATCTCCAACAGGATTCTTTGATATAAACAGTATACAGCACAAGCAAATGCAACCCCTTTTGTCTGGTGCTGATGGGACACCTCTATGCAGTGGCACCACCTCCCAGGGGAGCTGGAAGCGACACCGTCCCAGTGGAGTGTGGTGCCCCAGCACTGCTGCTGTCACAGGGCACCTCACCTAGGGATGTATTTTTTCTATAGTAATCTCTTGCTATGCGGACAGTCATTACCCGGACCATCCCACTGTCCAGACTAAATGCTTGCGTCTGTTTCGAATTATGGTCGTGTGAAAAATTTCCGCCCGGACAGGCAAGAATGTCTTTGTGTGCCGCAGTGTCAGCTGCCGCTTAGTGCCCGCAAACACTCTGGCAGATGAGAAGGAGAAGCGTGTGCCTGGCCACAAGTTGTCTGAACAATGGGTATCTGTTTTGTGCTGTGCTAATACTAATGGGCCGCACCAGCTGAAACCTGTTACTGTTCGGCATGTAAAGCAGCTCCATTGCCCTAGTGGGCTAATGTTCTTCCTGTTGTGTGGTACCATTCTGTGCCCGGACCATCCCACTGTCCAGACTAAATGCTTGTGTCTGTTTCGAAATTATGGTCGTGTGAAAAATTTCCGCCCGGACAGGCAAGAATGTCTTTGTGTGCCGCAGTGTCAGGCTGCCGCTTAGTGCCCGCAAACACTCTGGCAGATGAGAAGGAGAAGCGTGTGCCTGGCCACAAGTTGTCTGAACAATGGGTATCTGTTTTGTGCTGTGCTAATACTAATGGGCTGCACCGGCTGAAACCTGTTACTGTTCGGCATGTAAAGCAGCTCCATTGCCCTAGTGGGCTAATGTCCTTCCTGTTGAGCTCGGACCGGTGTGTCTTCATTCTGTGAAGACCTGGTTTACCTGCAAGATCTTCACAGACTGGTTCCACAGGCATTTCGTCATAGTCATCTGTTATCAAATGGAAGAACTTAGAGTCCCTCATGACCAGGTAAAGGCTCTCCTGGACAATACCCCCTAGCATCCCTCTGAGAGAGAACTGGTTGCAGATGACAGTCGCATCAGGTGCATGTTTTTGCCACCTGATGCCACTGCTCTGATTCAACTAATGGTCCAGGGTGTGATCATGGCCACAAAGAAGCTGTACCGATGGAGGTTCCTCGATGAAGTGTTGGTTGTTCTCAAGGATGAGGACGAGTAGAGTCAGAGGCTCGACACGCGAAGGCAGAGGACACTACAAAACCTGCGGTGCTAATATCTTAAGCCTGCAGTGTACAACCGGACGAGTGCATGGAAGGAAGCCTCCAAGAAAACCCTCAAAAGTGATTGGTCTTGTCTCCTTCAGGGACATTTGAGCAAACACAACTCTGTGGACTTTGACATGGATGACTCCCACACTCGTCTTCATAATGCAGGAGAGCCTGTGGATGTTGATGTGCGGGAGTGGTTAGACGACAATGGGGGTGATCCTGGCTATCATGCTACATCGGACTTTGAGACTGCCACTTGTGTTGCTGCTGCCCGGCCAGAAAACGGTAATGAGGATGACGAGGACGATGCGGGCAACCCGGAAAAGTGCAGCACTCCAGCCATCCCCCGCCTGAGCACATTCTGGGCACATCTCAAACAGGTGTTTGAGTACGTTGAGCACCCGGAATGTGACATAGAGATGATGCATCTTCGCCTTGTGGAGGATCTGTGTTCTGTGCAGGAGAGTGTCATCCGATGCCTGAATCATCGCTCCTATTGCCAGTCCAAGATCGACTCCTTTTTCAGGCCTCTGAACCCCACGCAGTCCACCTCTGCTCTGCCATGACCACGGCATCAAACCATGCCTTCAACAACAGAGCCTCAACCTATCACGTCGTCATCCATTGTGTCTCCCCTCGACGTGAGTTTGAGACAATTTTCAGTCACCTGAAGTAGGCAGTCCATCACCATGTCCTACAGTCGCTCCCCTGGGCCGACTGCCAGAGATCCTTCTTGACTCTGACTCAGACTAAGCTCCTCCGACTATGCCACTAGACCACATGGGATGTACTGTGCAGTGCAACAGCTTCACCAGCCACAGTACAACAGTCTGAATTGAGGTAACAGGTTATTCAGCATGATGCCCAGTGAGGAACTGTGAGTATTTATGTTGATTTTATTGTAGCTTACTGTAATCTACCATGATTTTATTCTGTTTTACCATGCTTTATTTCATTATACCATTATATTTTGTGAGCCCACTGTATTTTTCTTGTGTAGATATTTTTCTCATGTTACTGCAGGTATGGCCCTGCAGTAGTGATTGCTTGTCTGTGGTTGATGGGTCTGCTTTACCATGGTAATTGCTTGGCTGAGGTTTATAGGTCTGCTTGACCAGAATGTTAAACAACAAGAACAAGTATTGAACGATGTACTGTAGTGGCCTTTTACACTGGCTTTCAAAATTAGATTACGTATGAATAGGGGCCAGGGAAGAAGTCCGCTATCTGGATGGAGCCACTACCCGGAAATGCCTTTGGCCCTATTACGTTGGATAATCGAGGGATTACTGTATTTGATTCCTGCAATCTTCACATAATTTCTTCAGCTCAGGATAGACAATTCAAACCAGAGAAGTTAGATACAGCTTTCATTAACTTTTGCACAACCTAAACTTTATAAAATTGTTCTGTAGTACAGGTACTAACCTACAAAAAAGACGTAAAGACAAGGGGATCAGCAAGTGATACTGTCAAACAACCCTCTGTAACCTAACCCTGCATACAGCAGTGTCACTGGAGTGAGACCACATCAAAAGACTTGTTACTGTGGCCCCAGGTTCACTTGGATGTGACCCTGGTTGACAGCAGACTGGTTACTTTTCTCATCCAATTCACCATCTTCCTTGTACAGAATAGCAAGAAAATGAGGGATATTTATGTAACTGGGCAGTGAAAGCTGCCTGGTCATATGGGTGTTATCAAATGAAGGCATCCCTCTCTAGCACAGCAAGTGGCTGCTAAAGACAAATGGTATCTTTTTCCAATTTATTTGAAAGTCACGTGGGGCCACTGAGGTAGGTGACTAACTTTACAAAAATTATAAATGTCAAAATTTGACAACTGTCAGTTAAATCAATTTCAAAATTAGTACATTCACAGTTAAGGAAAATACAAAAATAACTTTGATGACTTCCAATACCGGTTAATACCAATAAAAGGAAAACTGCAACCCTGACCCATTTTCATGCATCATGTAACTACTCAGATATTAATGGCCTTTGATTCTATTGTGTTTTTGGAATTTTGAACCTCTTCCCAAACATTTGTGACATGTTTTTGAAAATGACATGCTTTAAGGGAATTAATCTTATTCTGAATTTGGAATCTTCCTTTATAAATTTATCTGGCATTGTAACAGGCCCAACAATTCTGACCAATCACATGAAACAGTCTGAACACACTAACAACATTAGATAAAATATACTGTACCTAAACTAACTGTAACTGGGACTGTATGCCCATCAACGGACCATATACAGTACTTTTATCACAATTATATTTCCTTATTTTCTGTAACTATACCAGCTTTTCTTTTTTTACTACAGTATACAATAGTACTGCATTAAACTCTGAGTTTACAGAAAATTATAATTAATTACTTTAAACTATAACTCATGTTTTTAGTTTTTTTAAATTTTAATCAACATCACCGCCTGACATTTTTTCTACTTTGCATAGCTAGACAGGGTAAGAGTAAAAGAATTCTCACATTTCTGTAACCCAGAAACCTGCATTTAGGACTAACCCCCCATTAAAAAACTTGCAAAAAATTCTACATGAGAACAAAACTGAAATTAATGTCAACTTATGCAATGGCCATATATTTATCAAAGATCTTAACAGTAATGAATAAAAAATTAATGTGTACACACATGAAAGGGTATGATGTGACAAGAAAGGTCCGAAGGAGCCGACAGTGTTGTGGATGAACACACATTTCAATTTGTATCTTCTAAGATGTAATAAAGTACATACTTATTTATGTATTAATACACATACATAATATGTACTAGTATATACAATTATATATGTACTGTATATCCATGTACATAAAATCACTGCCAGATATTACATCATGCTTTCTATGTTTCAGGGTTTTGTATAAGAGAGAACACTTATGCCACTTTAATAACTGATAGACTTTTAGTTTCTATAAAACCACACCTTTATGGGAATTTTTGAGTAAAAAAGACAAAGTGTAACAAACAACACATCCTGAGGGAATTTTGAAAATAGAAGACTGTGTAATGTGGAATATGTGAGAGTAAGCACCAGGTAGTGATAACTCTTTTTATCACTAAATTACTGTATGTATTGCTGTGGTGGCTGAATGGTTAGCATTCCTAGCTACAAAGCTGCTGGCTCAATAGCACCATGGTTAGCATCCTGGTGCAACTAAACAGATGGCACTCACCTCTGGTGTCCTTCCACCCTAGTGGGTAAGTAGGTAAAATGAGTCCTGTACTTGGACTAACATGGGGGAAAGGAGCTGTGGTAACCTGGATGATGCAGAGACCTTCTGTTCCAGTACGGTGGATGAATAACCCTCCAAAGGATAAAAAACTGAAGTTACAGAAATAAGCATCACAGCTATGTGCCTCAAGGTGTTTTTTACTCTGCATGCAGATGACCAATCAATTAAAAATGACAGCTGCCTTCACTTACGGTGCCCCCATAATAGGGTTGAGTGTACAATGGTTTTCTAAGGGGTTGGCAGATAAACCCAGAGCCACAACTTGTTACTTACCATTATTTATTGATGCTTTAGCCAATAGCAAACTTTTTTTTTTTTTTTTTGACAATGAAAGCATTTCCAAAACTTAGTACAGCATGTACTTCTTAGTATGTTCACTCTACTTAACTTGCTGTGATCCAACTACAAGGTCGGATACTCTCAACAGTACAACCTGAAACAGAGTATTTCTCTTGTATCATCATGGCTGCAAAGTTTGAGACAAATTCCCTGTCAGGAAAGAGCAGGTATATGTATGTTAACATTGCTGTTGATAGGGAAATGCACCTTTATCATTATTATTATTGTTATTGTTATTATTATTCTCCATCTTCTGGCTTTCTTTCCTTCATTCTTTCTTCTTCCTTCTGCCTATGGGTGACTCTACACTGAGTGACGAGCCAAATGGTTTCCTGTACACCAGGAAACCATTTACTATGCTGGGTGGTAACAATACAACCAAATTATGGCACCTGATGGTTTGGTGGGTAACTACGGTGCTCCAGTTGGATTGAGCTGATGCAGGTTTATATCCAAGGGGTAGTTGGGGTTTACTGCTCATGCAATGCCACTCAGGGATGAGTGAGGTTGGTCACTCTCATTTCAAATGTCAGGACCAACTTGCCTAGCCCCGGCCTCCTACGCTCCTCATGGGGCAACGTAGGATTGACGTTGGATGGATGGATTATTATTATTATTATTATTACTTTAACTTTTTGGTTGGTGGAGTTCACCATCCACTCACTCGATGTAGTGCTGCTCTCAGGTGCCTGCCTTTTCCTCTTCCTTCCTTCTTTCCATCCTTCCTCTTCTGTCTTTTCTTCCTTCACTCCTTCCTCTTCCTTCTGTCTATGGTTGACTCTACACTGAGTGACAAGTGAAATGGTTTCCCGTACACCAAGAAACCATTTACTACACTGGGTGGTAACTGTATAACCAAATTATGGCACAAGGTGGTTCAGTGGGCAATTAGGGCATTCCAATCAGACTGAGCTGGTGCAGGTTTATATCTAAGGGATGGTTGGGGTTTACTGCTCATGTAATGCCACTCAGGGATGAGTGAGGCTGGTCACTCTCATCTAATATTTCAGGACCAACTTGCCTAACTCTGGGCTCCTATGTGCCTCATGGGGCAACACTGGCTTAGATGATAGAATGAGTGAATTACTTTAACTACTCCATGCTAATAATATTGCTGGCCTTACTCATAATCAAAATAAACTTTGTAATGCTTATTCTGTTACAAACCCATGGCTGATTATGAAGCTATTAAACCAAATGACATGGTACTACAATTTAAAAGCATATATCAGCAATTCAAGTGGGATAAGCATGCTCAACTTGCATCCAGTCAAATGATTGAACAGTTATGGTGATGCATTCTGAAAGAGACTTATTTTTCATATTTACCTGTACAGTAAGTGAAAGATAAATAATATACAGTACAGTAAAACAAATTTAAGAAATTGTAGTTCGTAACAGAAACTGAAATACAGTATATGTTACTGTATATCAATTACCTAGACATTAGATAAATAGCTCTCAGATGATGTTTAACCCTTTTTGATGATTTTTTGTTTTGTTTTGTTTTTTAATACAGTCCATCCCCTTCTAATATGGTTTTCTCTAACATGAAAATGGTGTAACACGGTACAATTTTCGGGAAGCACTATCGCTTCTAACAAAGCCATTGATGAAGTTAACAAGGTTATTTGAACCAGGTGGGCTGCTGCTGAACTCCAGGAAAAGGATATCCAATGCCAGCAGGAAGAAGAAGCCATGGATAACATACTGTAGATGATGATGATGTGAAGAGTGTTATAAGTGCTATTAACTTTGAAGGATTTTAACCACTGTTCTCCCCTCTACCTTCTCTCTGGCAGTCTGTGTCTCCTCTTATCCTCCCATAAGGGAAATGAAATGTGGCTTTTACAATTTTTTGAATCATATTAATGCGTTTTAGGATGTTAAAATTTGGGGGTATGAAAAAATTTTGCACAAGGGGGGAAAAAATGGACTTTGGGCAGGGGTGCTGAAGGAAATAGGGGTTTCAAAAATCCCTGTCACACAAAATTTCTCTACCAAAGTAGGGGTGCGGAAGCAATTAACCGTGTTAGACGTGGACGACTGTATTCTTATCAATACCAGATGACTTAATTCAGTTTGGAATATACTTCTCAAACTGGAGAGGTTACAAATAGTCTTCATTTACCTATTCAGTACAATAGGTTTCCCTCGAGTAAACTCGACTGGTAGCAGCAAAAACAAATTACAGTAGAAACATGTTATCAATTTGAAGGAGTTCAAGTCCTTGCATTTGATAACATATTAAAAATATCAGACATACACAGGAGGGCTTGCACAGCCTATCACTGACAATTATCAACCAATTCTGAAATAACAATATTTGGCAACACATCACGTGCATGTTCCTACTGTACGTGCACCATCTATATATCTTAAACCACAATACAAGAGACAATACCCACAGTGGAAAGTTGTGAACAATTAGTATCCACATACAATTAAGCATTAACAATGTAACAGATGACAAAGCATCACATGAAATGCATTCACTTCTCGAAACCCCTTTTCCAGTACAATAGAAACACACAAGCTTGAACACTGACAAAGTAGACCTCTGAATCTAGGTTGGGTAAGGCAGCACAAGACACAACATACAATGTATCCAGGTAGAGTACTATATGTACCTGCATAATTCAAAATGACATTCAAACACAAAACAATCTTTTGGAATATCAGTCATGAAAGTCAGTCAGGTAATCATGAATCATAATGGGATTGGAAAGAAATACAGTACTTCACTTACCGGTATATGCGAATAACATTACCAATTTGAAGGAAACAATGCAAGCAAGATGAAAGCAACTCAAACAAGACCAAAGACATGAAGGTTTCCCATGTCAAGATTATATATTAAGTGTACGTCACAAAGAGAATGACACTGAATATTAACTTCCAGGTTTACAACTTGTGTTACTCTGGAAAGTGAGCAAAGTACAGTACTAATATTGGAACATATAATTAAGGCAGTATGCAGAATTTAAGTTGATGTATGCAGATATATTCCTACTGAATTCCATAAATAATTTAAAGATGCACACAGTACAGCTGGGGTAACACACATGACAGGTGGGGTTGCAGGGCTCGAGCATCACTCTATTTCTCTCAGGCTAAACCATTAAAAAGACGCAGCCGACTAATGGCCGTATCCTCATTGGCATACACTTAGTAGTCTCCCCTCCTTGGCAACTTATTTTCTATCACAAACCTTACTATCTCTTGTATGTTTTGTACATGTTCTTGATACTGACGGTTTGCATCAGTGACATACGTGAAGATTATTAATGTGCAATGTGAGCAATAAATTGCCGAGAAAGAGGCATTACATAATTTCCAAGGCCAACTAGAAATACAGCTCAAAGTGCCATCAGATATAACTGCCAAAACATGGTTGATATTCCCTTACAACAGTGCTAAAATAATGTCTAAATATAACACTAGCTAATAAACATTAACATAGCATATGCTTTCCAGAAGACAAGAGTTTGTACTTTAATTCCCTGATGGCTTGTAACTCACAAGACAGCTCACACTAACCTCAACAGCCACAAACTTGATCTTTTGACATATTGTACAGGACCTGGATTCACAAACAAACTCAAGATCAGTTTCCTGTTGTAACTATGATTTGTTTTTGCAAGAATGAGATGAAGGGTCTAGAATCTTCCAACCATCATCCAATTCTATATTGTTCTATCAGGAGAGAACTTATACACAAACAGAAAACAATCTTTTGGAATATCAGACATTAAAGGTAAGTGACAAGTTGTTTGCCCATTAGGTGCATTACTTGAGCAATAAACCCCATTCACCCTTTGGACTGAGACTCCAATGGGATACATTCAGTTGTACTGCCTAATTCATTAAGCATCCTAAAGGAGTATGAGGGTGAGGTGTCAAGCACAAGGTCACACCCTTGATCTCTGTGTGCATCAGAGAACTATTACTTGAGCAATAAACCCCATTCACCCTTTGGACTGAGACTCCAATGGGATACATTCAGTTGTACTGCCTAATTCATTAAGCATCCTAGAGGAGTATGAGGGTGAGGTGTCAAGCACAAGGTCACACCCTTGATCTCTGTGTGCATCAGACAACTGTCCCATACAGAGGAAAGCACTCTAATGTGACATGGGTGACAAATCTCTCATTCTATCTGTAGAAACTAGTCACAGTCATGAGAAGAGCATTACATGTTTCTAAAAATTTTCAAGAAAGGTGAGGAAAGGCAAGGGTTGAATCTTCCAATCTCTTGTTCTTCCTATAAAAACAAGCCTCAGCTACAACTAGGAATTGGTAATAAGTTTGTGGATCTCTCCCTATCTTCCCATCTGACATGATGTTGACCTTCATGGAACCTTTCATAATTCTAATGAAACTAATCATACCAATACTTTCATTTATGTCATAATCCTGTCAAATCACTTTGTCAATTTGTTAACTAAAGATACAACAAAATAACAGGAGTTTTGGAGACCGTACCAATTTTACTTGACATTAATAACTCAGCTATGAAAAGTTTACTGCAATGAAAATTATCATGACAAAACTGCTTATTATTAATTCTAATAGTCTGATTTACTTCAATAATTATGTGCTGTACTGGAACTATTCATTACATGTAGGATTAAATCACAATCACAAAATGTGTGTACTATATTACAATTTTTACAAATGATTAATTTATAAAACAACATTATCACAGATGATAAAAAAAAAAAAAAAAAAAAAAATATATATATATATATATATGATGATGGGGATGACACTAGGAAAGTTTCAGCAACAAAGGGTAGACTCACTCAAGTTTGGTAAGGACTCCTACAAATATCACGAATTGTTCTGCATCACCTTGGCTATGCATCAATACAATGTTAAGTCCTCATTATACATCAGGGATGATTCAAACTGCCATTTTTTTTTTTCTTAAGTGTAAATTGGCAGAAACTGGTAAACCATTTCTAAGATGCAACAGAGCTTCACCCCTTCAATTAGTGCTGGAGAAGGATGCCTCATGTGATAGCATGGATATAACCAAGCTGCTCAACTACCTGGTTATACGAACATCCCTCAACTACCTGTACTTCTTGGTCCCCCACAGGGATCATGATGAGCTGTAAATGTTCACCCTCAGCTAGCAGTCCACCAGGTCCATTTTTCAGATATACCTGGGACTACAACTACTACTACCCCTTCAATCAAACAATGCCTTTTTTTTTGAGTTTATCATTGATATCTTCAGACACAATTATTCAATTTAGGAAAGATCACTTGTACTGAAGGATATAATGAAGGCTATATCTACCTCCTCCAGTGAAAAAAGTATTTTTAAAGTGAATAAATCAGCTGGAGATAGGTAGAATAAAATACAAAATGTTGTCAGAATGGAAAGGTTAGCAGACAATTCACTATGGACTTAACTGCTAAAATGGCAGCATATAATGAGACCTTACTGTAAATAATTAATCATCCAGTACACACATTTTATTTTGTGTAGCATCAAACAAAATCTGCCTGAAGTTCCTTATAATCTAATTAGTAAAATAACCTAAGTGATAAAAGATACATTTGAGCTTCAGGTACAAACTATACAATGAGAAGGATTGGAAGCATTTTTTAATTGTGCATAGCTGTACTAACTTAACCTAATTTACTAAACCAAATCTCAAAAGCATATATTGACAATGTCTACCTAAAGATTATATGAAGGTATTCCTGTATGTACCTGTACTGAATCCTCCTTTATTCCCTTGAGTACAAGACATCATGTTAATCTGGCTAAAGTCAAACTACCTTGTTCAGCTAAGGTGCCTCTCATATCCAGGAGACTGAACTAACAAAATTTACCCATGTACATCAACAGTAAGGGATACCCCGAGACACAACTGCCTCTACACTCTTTCATTTTAGCCTGAAGGATGACTTTATATTAGAAAAACTAAATAAATCATTGTGTGCATTGATGCAAAACTGTTTCTTGACACAGAATATGAACAGTACTGACAAATCCACATGGTGAAATAAAGCTCTGCTGTTAAATGCAGATGCAGTTTCCCTACACAAAATCAGTCCTGTTTTCCTAGTCATCTGAGAATAGCTACTGCAAGGTTTTTTGCACTTGACAAAATTTAATTTTATGCTAAAAATTATTTTTTTGCTAAAAAAAAAAAAAAAAAAAAAAAAAAAAAAAAGGCCTCTGAAATCTGCAACTAATAAGACAACCTGCTGAACAATCAGGACTTCATAAAACATTCATAGTAATTAAATAGATCAAACCAATTTTTGATTTTCCTTCTAATGAACTGAATAATCCAGTGTGGCCAGTATAAAATACCTGCACAATAATATCTCATATAATACAGATGTGCTCCTGAAACTTACTGTGTTTAGGGAAAATCACTTCAGTAAAGAGTTACACTCAAGCAAGACAGGTTATCTTCTCCAATATCAAATCATGCTGAAATGTAACCGATGCTTTGACAGTGTACCTATGTGTACTATATAAATTTTTCATGTTAATAGGCAGAGAAATAGGTGATATACTGAGACAAATGCTCCTGTGAAAACTGCAAAAATAACACTGGAATGATCTGTGCAAGTGTGTTGCTATACTGATTAACAGCTTTGTAGTTAAACACATTATTAGATATCTCAGGAATTACTGTACCTTAGTGACATTCTGTACCATGAAAGGGTTAATAATGGGACTGGGGCTAGTGATTTCTAGCCCCATCACTACAATGACACCTTTATAATTTATTCTTGGCACTCGAGGAAAGTTCTGTGTTATAAACTTGCCTATCAGTTCGAACCTCTAAGTGTGAGATAAGCACTGGTAAAACAGTAGCCAGATACTTGCCTAAATAGCACTTGGGCATAAGAAGGGAAAGGATGGGAGATGGAGGGATAAGAGCCATTAGTTGCCCTAACCCTCCTCCTCCCATAACCCAACCCCACTTACACAGTTACCAGATGGGTGAGTGTCTAGCTATTTCCTTAGTTCCTGCTTTACATTCAAAGGTTCAAAATAGTAGGCAAGTAGAATTTTCCTCAAGTGTCCCTCTTTCCAATCGTGAAAACTTTTGTATGTATTTTAATCTTGGTAACACAGGGCAATTTTACTCAGCTTCACTATGACGGCAGCAGTCTCCCATGCTACATAAAATAGCATACAACCTACGACAAAGTAAGAAAGACATCCACATGCTGAAGGGGTTTAGAACTGTGTTTTGACAGATCAAACATGTAACAAGTCAAGCACACTCAGACAGCATATAATTCTACCAATGCTTGTGCCAGACGACTGAGATCGCTGCCGAAATATAACCAACTCTTCCTTGGCCCATGACCCACATATCCACAAAATTTCATTGGAATTCACCAATACCTTTTTAGAGATAGCGTGTGGACAAACACATAAATACACAGACAAACAGGAGTGAATACATAACCTCCTCCAACTTTGTTGGCGGATAAATCGAAGTAACATAACTCTCTTACTGCGATGACAATTTTCTTAGGTTTATGAGTGACCTCCAGCACTCGTGATGAAAATTATCTTTCTTAACCCTTTACTGTGAGAGGTTTCCCTTAAGCTGAATAAAATGTCTACAGTGAGCAAGACTAAAATACAAAAGGTGTTATCATGCTTATAGGGACATATGAAAGTGCTCTTCATTTCGTTTACAAAGGCTCCAACATGCTTGAATGCGTCGTCCTTGATCACCTAACAGCAATTCTCCATGCTGCTCGACCTCTGGCAGCCCCCCAGTTCAGTCTCTTATCTCCGAGGTCACACTCGTGTGTGTGTGTAATATATATATATATATATATATATATATATATATATATATATATATATATATATATATATATATATATATATATATATATATATAAATCCCAATGGTGCTGGTATAACATTGGCTGATAATATACACGGGCATACTGAAAATCAAACTGCTGGGCAAATGACTGTAAAGCGAACATTTGTTCAACTGGAATTTGAGAAATCTTCGGTTAGAGATGTGATCCATACATCTGAATCCCCACTTTCCACACATTTAAAATTCTTTATAAGGAGAAACTGGCAACTCAGTTTGGGTAGCACTAAAACTTATAAATGCAAACTTAATTTACCTCAGCCTAAAGATGTCTTTTGTACTTCAGTCATTTATCTCCAATTCTATTCAGCTCAGGAGAGACTTTCCAACTGGAGAAGCTAGACGAAGCATTCATAAATCCCTTAACTGTGAAAGAGGGTCTCCTAATCTGAATAAGACTGCCTAGTAGTAAAAGGAATAAGTTGCAAAATGTCACTGTAGCAAAGGCAAATAAATGACTTATAACAAGGCTTTATGCAACTGTGGAGTGACTGGAAGAGCCTAACCTGGAAGGAAAAACATTACCCATACACGGGCATACTGAAAATCAAACTGCTGCGCAAATGACTATAAAGCACACATTTGTTCAACTGGAATATGAGAAACCTCTTAAGTCTAGTGAGTTTTTTTTCATTAATTATTTGACTTCAGGTAGGAGGTGGATGGTGATTACTATCTGTGGGAGGTATTACTATGGGAGTGGTGCAAAGAAAATAGTCCAGTAGATGGCCACGCACAATGCTCCCACACAATGGACTTAACCACATTCATGCTATGTCCAGGCCACGACTATTGTACATCCTGTACACATCTCTTCTACACAACTGAAATCTATTCCCAGGGGTAGGTTTGACTAAGCTGGGGCAGAAGGGAAACTCTGAACTAAAACCCTATGTCTCTGGTAATGGTTGGTGACAGTACGTGGACAAAGCCAAAAAAAAAAACTGCACAGGCAACTTGCTGATGGCATACCAGTGGTACTGGAGTTACATGACACCAAATATTACTGAGTTACCATTACAAAAAAAAAAAAAAAAAAAAAGCATGGCCAAGGCCTTGAAAGCTGTGTTAGGAATGCCTTCACAAATAGGTTAAATGCAGCCTCTGTTATCCTTTCACTACTACGGGGGTCTCCTAACCCGAATAAAATAATCTGGAAATGGTTTCAATAAAAAAATAATCCACCTGAGGTGGAAGTATACAGTAAAACCCTGGATATAAATAAGATGCCATTTTATATGTTCGTTTTTTGCTACTAAGTCCAATGTACCGTAATTATAAAACAACTGTTGAATAAAGCTTCTCTGCCGTCCATACAAGTGATCTGCCAGTCTCCCCTGAATTCCAGAACCAAATTAATAGAAATATTCTGGAAGACGTCTCTGACAAAATGAGGACTATTTGTACATAAGATGAAGACTGGGATCTAGAAACAATCTTCCGTATACAATAACTGACGTATATTTTATTATATCGTTGCTGCCTGCAGACAACTTTTTTTCAATCTATGGGAGACTTCTCAGGATGAATGGGTTAATAAGAATGGAAATGGCAAGATCATGACATGTATGTCTACCATCAAGTGAAAATACCTCCACATGTTAGCAGGGTCCATGGTCTTTATATATGCGTAAAGTAAAATAGTGGAACGTGTATGACTCCTCCACTTCAGACTGTCATCCAAATTTCAACAGTCACGTGGGAAAAAAAAAAATGACAATAAAAAATAAAAATCATGGACATGTAATGTGTTCCTGAAAACTATAGTACTATGTGAGACTTCCTTTGCAATAAGGGCAATGTTCTGACAAAAATGTTCATCTCAAATTACAAACATTTCATTCATGGCATCCAATGTGGATAAAACGCCGATATGAAAGGTGTATCTGAATATACGGTATTAAGTGTTGAAGTCTCTAAGTACCAAAAAAAAAAAAAAAAAAAAAATGCATTTTGCAATACATACTGTTACTAGTGTGTTCTACCAATCTTTATCCTTCACTCCACACCCTGACACCTAAGCCCCTTCAGTATGGTGACATATTTATGTAGTTTACTCCTACTGATGCAAGATTTTTCTTTTCCAGGTTAGGAAAACACCCGACTAATAATGAGGTTAAAGATGGTATTACCTAACCTCTTCAATTTAATGCTTGAATTCTAAACTAAAAAAATTTGCATAGAGAAAATAAGAATAAAACAAGGCATATCAACAACTGAAGAGGTTAATAATAAATGGTGGAAAGCTACGTGAAAGTGTTCTTATACTAATAAACTTCTTTATACTGAAAAACATTTAAAGTATGGGCATGTTAAATGAGAAATTACTCTAAGTAAAGAGTGTTAGTTTAACCTGGCAATCATCCCCAACCACTTTCAGCACAGCTGATGGCTAAGTGTACCCAGACTGGAGGTTGACTAGTAACCAAGGAGACTCACTCCTACCTCGTAATTAGAGTTTATCCAATTATATGCAAGCTCAAGGAATATTCAAGTTGCAGGACTGACCTAGTTCTGCTGGGTAAAAATAAACTGGTTACAGTATAAGGCAGTGGTGACCCAGTTACCAAAATCTGTACACGAAGCATCATATCTACACTACAAAACAATGGAGTTTATACTAGCCAATTAATTTGTCCTCTGATTTGTGTGTGAAAATGATGATGAAAAAGTTCATGTACAATGGAGACACTGAACTCAACCCTGCAGTAAGCAGGCCATCGCAGACCTTGGTCAGATAATGTGAACCAGACATACTAAAATATCTTTAGTTCTAGTTCATAACATTTGACAATAATTTACTGCAGAAATGACCCTGTTTCCCCATTTTCAAAATGTCCTACATCTCTTCACATGTAAACCAGGGAAACTGAAGTTGGATCATGATGTCATTTTGATCTGAAATACAGTACTACTATATTACAATAAGAATACTGTTAAGCATTTAGGTTTAACTAAAACAACTACAACACACACTAAATAACAATATGTAGCTCCTCACTCTTACTGGTTGCTATGGAAATGCTAGCAAAACATACAATGATTTCTAGAATGCTCATGTCATTAACCCCTTCAGTATGATGACATATTTCATTCTTACTCCTACAAGATAATGTTATTCAGCCTGAGAGATCCCTAGTAGGGCAAATGAAGTGCAAGCTGGAGAAAAAAAAAAAAAAAAAAAAACAGACTGGGAGGCTTAAAATGTCAAGTGACCCATCCATCCATCATCCAATCCTATGTTGCCCCATAAGGAGCATAGGAGCCTGGGGCTAGGCAAGTTGGTCCTGACATTTAAGATGTTAAGTGACAAGAATTCAAAATGAATATGTAAGAGTGAGAGAGAGAGAGAGAGAGAGAGAGAGAGAGCAATCAATTTTTGCTACAACTATATGCAACCAAGTTTAATTAAAAACCTTGGTAGTAAGAAAATGCTAAAGAAATTAGAAGCCATCAATTTGGTCTTTCTGCTAGGGTAAAAATCTGATTCTGTCTTTAATAACAAATTATTTTTAACGTGACAGCATCCGGATTGACTCTGTTGGATGTGTTATGTGAAGCTGGGTGTGGTGAATGTTTTTGGCTTATCAGATAAAGCCAGGATTCCAGGGGCTTGAATGATGAGTAAATGGAAGCGTGGCCCATTGGATTGGGCAAATTTGGGCTGTCTGGACATTACTACTCCTCACCCTGCCTTAAGGTGGGAAAGGAGGTCCGGATGATGATGATGATGATAATTTGTTCAGGTATGCAAAGCAAGTGAGAACACTGTACTTAGGCCAAAATTTTGATGTGCAACACTTCCCTCCATGAAAAGCATCAAAAACTGTTTTCTTTTCAGCTACTGAACCAGTCATGGCATGCCCTACTACAATATACTGAAACTGTCATGACAACTGCCATCCAGTGGTACCTGATTTTTTTCCCCCTACAAGGAGCCAAATACGGATAAAAAACAAAAATACATTTCTGCTGGGTCAGAACACAGCAACAAAAACTTTGTCTTTTTCTCAGCTATTAGGCCAGTCATGGCATGTTGTATCTTTCTGAAACTGGCATGAAAACTGCCTTTCATTGATGTCACTTTCTGAAAAAAGAGCCAAATGTAACAAAAAGGCCCAAATAACACAACCATGCTTGTATGGACACATTTCACACTTGTGATGTGGTTGCATACTCATCATTCATTCATCATCCAACGTTTCCCCATGAGCAGCATAAGAGCACGGGGCTAGGCAAGTTGATCTTGGTGCTTAAGATGAGACTGACCAGCCTCACTCATCCCTGAGTGGCATTACATGAGCAATAATTTCCAACCACCCCTTGGATATAAACCTACACAGGCTCAATCTGATTGGAGTGCTGTAATTACCCACTAAACCACCAGGTGCCAAAATTTGGTTATATGGTTACCATCCAGCATAGTAAATGGTTTCCTGGTGTACAAGAAACCATTTGGCTTGTCACTCAGTGTAGAGTCATCCACAGGCAGAAGGAAGAAGAAAGAATGAAGGAAAGAAACACAGAAGAGGAAGTGTAAAGTCAGCTGTAGACAGAAGGACGAGGAATTTCATGATAAATTTAAAAAAGAATGTAGCCCTCAATTTCACCATGATGCAAAACTGAAATATGTTCCACCTTTAAATATTTCAAGATGTCCTTGTCTTTGAGGGGTCAGAGTTAACAAAATCTACCTATCTGTGTTGCTGGTGCCTTATTCCCTTTCTCACTGAGATTAGCTATAGCTTTCTAAAACTATTGGACTAAATTTCACAATGTGGTTTTGTTCATTTGCAGTTAGTAAGCATCTAACAGTAGTTCATTTACTGGTTTGATCATGCAATCAGTAGTTTACCCCAACTCTAGAATATCTCTATCTCCATCCCTTTATTGCATTCAGATTTACTGCATATACAGTACTAGTTATTAAAATTTTAATTTTTCTGAAAACTATAATTAATGCAGTATATGGTAGCTTGTACAATTTTCTTTATACAATTTAGGAAAAAAAAAAAAAAAGTGGCATGAATTTTATCATAAAAAATGTGGACACTTCACCAATATAAAACTACAAGGAAGAAATTACAAATAAGGCAGTTCATCGTTACTACGACTGGCCTGTATCTGAACTGCAGTAAATACTCTAGTAATGAAACATTAGTTTTTAAGTTTCTTCATCAGCATTTTTTAATGGTACAAAACTGAATTACAGATAATACACAATGTAAAAATACTTCCCTTACTTCAGCACCTTATAATTTGAAGGGTCACATCCCATAATGTTTAATGCCATAATAAATAGGAACTAAAATAAATTACAAAACATAGCAAAAGTATTGTAAATTGGTCAACATATCTCACTATGAAACAAAAACAATTCTTCTACACAGTCATAATGTGTATGAGGCAGTATTATGTGAGCCATTTTCAGAGCTGCCATTAGTGTTGTTAGCTAGTGCAGGCAGCAGCACCAGCAAGTCAATGTTAACCCAGTGAGCCTAGGGACATCCATTTATTCTTGCCATCGCCTGAGGATTTTTATTCAGCTTAGGACAGACTTTTCAGACTGGAGAGGTTAGCAACAGCCTTAACAACCATTTCAGTATGAAAGGCCTTTCCAGTGCTGATTAAATGGTCTGACTGCATCAAGAATAAACAAAACAAAACATCGCTCAGATTCAAAGGGTTATTAGTATATAGAGCTACAAGATAACCACACATACTAATGCAGTACCCAACCTAATTCATGGACTCAAAACTGTCAGTAACAAAAGGACACTACACTACATCCCCACGTGCCAAATATGAGAATGCTGCCAAAACTGACAATAATCTTAATTATGATGAGTGATAGTACAAAAACTGCAAACACTTCAGAGCTAGGCTACTTGTACTCAGGTCAATATGGGCCAGGATGTTATTACTTAAAAATATATTTAACATAAAAAGAGGCTTTACATACCTTAAAAATATATTTACAAGCTTGCCCCATTTCTACTAATAATGAAGCTTCACATTAAAGAGCAAGAAAGTTTTTCTCCCGTGTGGCACTACTTGCAAAACATTCAACTTCTCAACCTGCAGAATAGTAGTAGTAGTAAGTACCAGAACCTTACAGTAATTTATAGTTTACTTCATTTTGCATTAAAGTATCTTAAAAATGTACATGTGCTAAAAAGCTAACACTGGTGACTTCAGAAGTCTCACTGTAAATCATAGTTATTATATGCAGTGCAGGGATAATTATTTCAGGTAATCTGACTCCACAAAATTTGCAAAATATCAAAAACTTTCCTCAATACAGACATCATGTACAAACCTTAAATTGGTCCACAAATCACATAAAATAATTTAATCAATGACAAGAATTCTCACATCAACAAGTCATCACCTATTGACATTCTTGTCCAATTACTGTGCTTATGAACAACATAAAAATTCTTACCACACATCTCAAAATGTACACCAGGTATTACAAACTGTACCAGTATGTACTAGCGGAACTCCTAGTACTGTACTGTAATGTATAGGTTAATCAGACAAAAAGTACTTAGGTGATAACATGTGGCATTTGTACTTTAACCATTTACCATAAATTTTATATTTACTATAGTTTGTAAAGCTGTTTGTAAAAAAATTCATCAATATACTATTAGGACAGTTTTACACATTATACTTACAACAGTCCGAAGTTAGCAAAATGTCACCCACAGGTAAACTAAGTTGGAAAACACACTGCTTAACTCTTGATGAATGAGTGAGAAACTTACTGGAGATCATAGTTACCTATCTAAAATCAACATTCTATATAAAAACTACCAGTAGTCAATCCCAGAAATAAAAAATCCCCTGCTATTCTTGCACATTATTTACAATGTATCAAAGTTACACATTTTAAAGTGCAATAACACGGCACATGATTATCAAGGGGCCACAATAACATGACTCCCTTAAAAAGTTTATCAATTGTCAATTAGGAGCATTAGTTACCCATTTCTGCAAATGGAAGAGGTCGTCGTCACTCATGCTGGCATATCGCAACTGATATCTGATATCGAGTCAAGGGGGTCCATGGGAAATGCCAGAGCCAAAATTATACTGAGCCATAAACCACAATTGCAAAAACTGTTGGATACAAGGGGTTGGTTGGCTTAAAAAGGGTGGAGGGCAGAAGTGTGGTGTTATCTTCTAGTGCGAGCCCAGGAGTCTCTGTGTCATCTCTTCTCCAGCGAACCCGGTCCCCCGCGACCAGACTCAACCAGGTCCCGTCGCATCACCTGGTAGGAAACAACTACAAAGTTACAGGATTTTACATTGTACTCTCACTCTTCATCACATTTATGGATCCAGAGTTACTTTCATTCTCAATGGGATTACACACTGTACAGTACTTTCATTCCTCATTACCTCATTTCCCTTGAAACTAAGTAACTGCTGACCAGGAGAAAAAAAAAAAAAGTGTTGACTAGACTATGCCTAACCCTCACTATCTGTGGAATTTCCTCTTTGCTAGTAACCCTCAGCTACTTGCAGACTGACTTTGTGGCTATGATATTCATCAATGAAAGATTTTCTGCAATATGATTTTACCTTACTGTTGTCCCTAAGCATCATACACTAGCTTCTGCCAAGGTCGCTCATACTCCTAAAATCCCAAGGAGAAAAGAAGCGATGCCTCAATGAAATGGCAAAAGAACTGGGGTGGTGAGAGTTCATGTATGAATATTATGGCATGTAAGGTGGTGTGTAGGGTGAACAGAAGATGAAAGAGTGTGCAAGGAACAACATGGTGCAATGAAGTGGTAAGACAGGCTGTGGCACAAGAGAATAAAGCATATCGTGAATGGATGAGAAACAAGGGTGTGGAGGAAGTTGAGAGACAGAAGACAGAGATATGTAAAGAGGAGAGAGGTGAAAAGATTAGTCAGAGTAAGAAGAGAGTGGATGACGAATTTGGAAGGAATCTGAGTGTAGATTGGAGGGAATGTAAGAAAATGTTCTGGAAAGAGGTAAAGAAAGTTAGACAGGGTGTTAAAGAAGTTAGTCGGGGACTGAATGATAAAAATGGCAGATTACTAGTGGAGAAGGGAGAAAAAGTGAGCAGATGGAGAGAACACTTAAAGGAATTGTTGAACACAGAGAATGAAAGTAATGCAAATATAAGTGGCTTAGTGTAATTCATTTTCGTTTTTGAAGGCTCCAACATGCTTGCATGCGTCGTCCTTGGTCACCTAATGGTGGCTCTCCATGCTGCTCGATCTATGGCAGCCTTCCTGTTCAGTCCCTTAACCATGAGGTCACACTTAATGACCTTGTCCCACATCTTTTTCGGTCTACCCCTCGCAACCACACCCCCAATATTAATGCTTCTCACCTTCTGCGCCCAATTACCATCCCCCATCCTCTCCACATGCCCAAACCACTTCAATCTATCTCTCCTCATCACACCACCAAAACACTCCAGTCTCATCATACCTCTAAACTCTTACATTGTAAACCCAGCCCCCTCAGGCCTTGCACACAGGGACGCACTGCACATCCACCTAATCATTGTCATTTCTGTATGTTTGAGCCTGTGAGTATCCTCTTCCTTTACTGCCCAGGTCTCACTACCATACAGTATTACACTCCTAACACATGCTCCATACAAAGATCCCTTAATATGTAGGGGTAGCCCTCTCCATGTCAAGAGAGGCAACAGCTCCCTGAACTTCTTCCAACCACTTCTCACCCTGGCCACAGAGCTAGCTCTGGCCCCATCTCCAGCACATAACATGTTTCCCAAATAACAAAACTCTTCCGCACAATCAAGAGACTCACCAGCAAGTTCAATCCTTCCAAGCCTCACCATCTCCACCTGCTCTCCCCAGCATGCCACACACATAAAATCAGCATTATCTCGCAGTCTACCTCTAATACCACATCTCTTATGCACCCACTTATCACAAACACTGTACAAGATGGAAGTACTTCCCACACCCTTGCAGAATGATTGCACATGGCCACTCTCCCTCTTCTTTGACAGTACTGCCACCAACCCCAGATATCATCACTTTTGTTTTATCTGCATTTACTCTTAAGCCCTTGTGCCCCATACCATCTTTCCACTTCCTAAATCTTTCCTCCATCTCCCTTTCATTCTCTGGTATCAACACCAAATCATCAGCAGACAACACCTACCACGAGAGTCCATTTCTAAAGTCATGTGAGAGGGCTTCAAGTACCATGATGAACAACAAGGGACTCAAAACTGACCCCTGAAGCACACCAACATTCATGGAAAACTCATCACTCAAATCTCCATTCACTCTTACCCAGGTGCGAGCACCCATATACATGGCCATAACCACCCTAACCAGCCACTCCTCCATCCCTAGCTGTCTTATTGCCCACTTCACCACCTCTCTAGGGACTCAGTCAAAGGCCTTTTCAAAATCAACAAAAATAAGTACAGTTCCCTTATCTTTCCTAAATATTTTTCCTGAAGCTGTCGAACAATGAATATGGCATCTGTGGTCCCCCTGCCTGGCATAAACCCAAACTGCATCTCATCAATATTCACTCTTTCTCTAATCATACCTTCTAGAACTCTCTCTAGTACCTTCATTATCTGATCAAAAAGCTTTATACCTCTATAATTTCCTCTTTCCAGCACATCACCCTTCCCCTTGTACACATTTACAACTACACTCTTCAGCCAATCATCTTGGACAACACATTAATATATAATCGTATTTATCAGATCAGTGACTAACCTCACTCCTATATCTCCTGAGGCCTTCAACATTTCAGCGGTCAACCCAGACACACCTGCTGTCTTCCCCAACTGCATCCCGCTATTGCCTCACCCACTGTAGCAGCGTCAATCACAGGCCAAGGGCCAAACACTGGATCTGCTGGCTCCAAACCTTTTCTGCCCCAGTCAACCTTCTCACTCAACAACTGGCTATAATGCTCTCTCTATGCATTTTTAATATCCCCACTGTTCACCACTACCCTTCCTTCAACATTCTTCACATACTGCTAACCTATAATATCCCGATCATCCCTCTTCACCTGATGTGCCACCTTAAATATCGTATTCTTCCTTTACACACAGTTTATGAAAAGTATATAGTAGGATACTTATTGAAAGAGTTTGGGAAATAACAGAGGAATTAGCTGGAGAAGAACAGGGAGGTTTTAGGAAAGGAAAAGGTTGAGTAGATCAGACATTCATTCCTACATCCTTAATGGAAAAGTTTCAAGGGAAAGAAGTTTATGCAGCCTTCATGCATTTGGAGAAAGCTTATGACAGGGTGGATAGACAAGGTCTGTGGAAAGTATTAAGAATATATGGAGTAAATGGGAAGTTGCTGAATGCCGTGAAGAGTATGTATGAGGGTGCCAAGGCATCAGTGCGTGTGGACAGTGAACAGAGTGAATTTCTCTATTTGAAGGTTGGATTGAAACAAGGATGTATCATTTCTCCATGGTTGTTCGATCTGTATATAGATGGGGTTATAAACGAGATACCGGAACGAGGTAGGGCAGTGGATGTTGGAGTGGCCCTAATGAGAGAGGGCAGTGTCTGGAAACTCTATTGTTGTTTGCAGATGATTCTGTGTTTTCAAATGAAGACGAAGGGGAACTGCAAGGCTTGGTGAATGAGTTAGGGAGAGTGTGTAAGAAATGGAATCTAAAGATGAATGTAGGGAAGAGTAAAGTTATGGTCTTCAGAAGAAATGAAGTCACTGAATGTACAGTGTGGTTAGATGAGGAGGAAATGGAAAATGTTGAGAACATTTAAGTACTTGGGTAGTGTAATGCATAAGGATGGAAATATAGAGGGTGAAGTGCTTGAAAGGACAACAAGGAAAAAAGGATGCTGGTTCTTTGAAAGCAGTGATAAGAAACAGGGAAGTGAGCATGGAAGTGAAAAGTTACTGCATGACAGTACTGTGATACCAAGTCTAATGTATGGAAGTGAAGCCTGGACCTTGTTGGAGGGACATAAGTCAAGAGTGAGAGCAATGGAAACGAGTTATTTGAAATAAGCATGTGGAATCACATAGAGAGACAGACAGACAAATGAGGAAGTGAAGGAGCATTATGGTGTGGACGTGAATGTGATACGAAGCGTTATGAGAAACACAATGAGGTGGTGGCCATGGCAAAAGACTGATGAGAAGAGCATATGTGGGTAAGGTGGAGGGGGTGAGAGAGAGGGGGAGACCGAGGATGAGGTTGAGGGATGGAGTGAAGAGGTATATGAGAGGGGTGTGAGCTTGGAGCAGGGTAGTGAAATGGTGGGGAACAGGGAGACATGGAAGAAGAAGAACAATAAGAACCTAGTGCCAAAATCCAGCAGGGAGACATGGAGGCAATTTGTTTATGGCCATCCCTTACGGAATTGCGGCGTCTGGCAATAGACAGATGGATAGTAATGTCTAAAGTCTTGTTCAGTAAGTGACACAGATTCATGGATGGCTTTATATTTCTCTATGTAAGTTAAGGACCTGGGAGATCGCATTCACGGCTCTGTGAACTCAATAAGGTTTCCCAAACTCAGTCACTGCAAATACAGAGGGCCTACAGTACAACCTACACATTTCTGTAGAGGATCATCTGTAATTTGTTCCAATTCAGGACGTGAAATCAGTCAACTGATAATGATTATTCTAATCAAACATTTATCACAATAGCCAATGGAGGGATTTGCAGAATGCCTTAAAAGCTGACAGTGTTTAACTCATAATGCCATGTTTCATTATACAGTACATACGCGTATAAATAATTCCGGCATAAAGTTTTATTATGGTACTACATGTGGTACTAAAAACTGGTGCATACACCTAAGGATACAATTTTCTTGTGAAACTGATATAAATTTTTTTGCATTTTCTTCCCTGAAGACTTACAATTTTAATCAAAAGCTGAATATACACAATGCCATCTTCCTAATTCCAATCAGCTTGAGCCAATAACTATTCAAACTGTCCTAAGTTTCTTGAACTAAGTAGCTACTGGAATTTCAAGGTAAACACTTCTAAAGAGAAGAAAATTTCCAGTGGTCCAGAGTGCTACCACTACCTTAATTTATTCTGATTGGTAATGCTTTACCCTACAGTATTAAGAATGCATTATTCTTGATACCATAAACCTCCAAATATATTTTTGCATAATATAAATATATGAGGTGTGGCCTTAACAAGATGTGCAAGTGTCAGAATGACACTTTGATTTCTTCAGAGTTAAAATTGGAAGGCTTGGAGCTTTTGAGATTCATTTCCATTACATCTCTGGCAGCCTTCACAGTATGCTAGGCTACTGTTCCTCACAAAATTTGACACAGAAAATGAAAAAAATTCATTCCCTGTATTTAGAAAATACATTTTGGCACTTACATCCCTTATAAATGTGACATCTCGTATGTATTTCATAAATTTATATACTGTACCTGCATGTTGCATATAGATGCATTGTCAAGATAAAATTGCTAGTTTCTTTAAAATATACACTAATTGTAACCAGCAGTCTATGAACTGCCTATTAAATCTTTACACAGTACTGTATACCTCAAGAATACAGAAATTCAAGCACTTTGCACACTCTGAAGAACATTAAGAAATAACTACTCATTTGTTTTCAGTACCCAATACAAGAGCACATAAGATTTTCATTATCAATCATTGTAATGTATCTACACATAAAACACCATGTGAAAAGTGTATGAAGCTGACTGCTGTGACAATATAACATGAGGTAAGAGGGCAGATTGCACTGCTACTGGTTGTCCCTTACTTGAGCATGTGGTGGAGGAGGGTGTGGTTGACTCAGAGGAGGAACTGGTGAATGGTGGGGACCAGGAACAGGAGAGACCAACTGATAAACTGAGTATGCCCCAGGCCCAATGTTTGGACCTGGGTGCTGAGGTGGCGGGGGCCCCGAGTGAAGGCGAACCATGTCTCCACGGTGTACCTCAGACTGCCTGCTGATGGCCACATTGTGAGCAGAGCTATGTGCCACTGACATCGGTGGCTGGGGCCCATGTGGGGGAGGTCCATGTGGTGGAGGGCCATGAGGAGAACTGTGGCTTGCAGCACCTTGCCCTGAAGGGCCATGACCAGAGGGTCCATGAGAAGAACCATGAGAGGGTCCATGCGATGGTGCCATGGAGTGAGGGGGTGCATGAGAGGGTGGAGCATGTGAGGTCACTGGGTGACCATGTGGAACGCCTGATGGACTTGGAGAGCCAACCCCATGAGGTGACACACTTGGATGGTAGTTGCCTCCTGCTGGACTGTGTCTGTATAATCAAAGATACATTATAAAACCTATGATACAATGACTGTAATTCTCTCAGTGCAATATAGTAACCCACTGAGGCTGTGAAGCTACTCCTAAATGACAGAAGATTGCTTGGTCTAATGGTAGCCAAACTAATATACCTGATGTTGTTCAGCTTAATTTAGCTCTTTCACTAAAATCATGATATAGCTCAGAAAATTACTAAAATATTGGAGACAATAACTGCCTCCACTTCGGTGATTATAATCATAACAATGATATCACATTTGATGCCATGCAAAGCACACAGCACCAAAGGAGTGTTTCATGATACCTGGACTTTTCAAAGATATTTGGTATATGGTACCACTGAATCCTTTACTACCTCTCTGGGAAAACTGGATGGCATGAGGCTATGCTTCCATAGTCCAGATCATTTCACCTGTAAGACATCTTTTATGTCCCTGACAAATATAAGATATAAATGCATAATAAATTTCATGTGTACATTTCACTCACTGCTGACAATGAATGGGAATCTTCCTGTTAGTATATCAAGACCGTCTCCATGATAACTGTCTGATTACATTCCTTGGCTATACTACCGAATACTCCCACAAACTCAAAACATCCTGTGTAGTAGTAAGCTGCTGAAATCAGCCACTCCCCTTACAACATCTAAAAACTCTTGCACTTACTTTAGATAAACATATGACTTTTTCACAGCACACAAGCAACATCAATGCAAAGGCATCTTGTAAATTTGATGCACTGAAAATACTCAGAGGCACTGCCTTCCAACTGCAGGAGGGATCAGTGAAAATAGTTTAAAAACAGTTCATCTAAGCAACAATAGATCATGCAAACTCAAGCTGGGCCTCACCTTAGTAGTCACCAACATGGAAAAATCATCAAAATATTAACAAAGATCAAAAGACAATAACAAGATGTAAAAAGACCACAAACATAGATCACCTGCACCAAGATACAAGATTATTTCCAAATAAGGACCACATGACCATGAGAGGTACATAATTCTCTGCTTCACCATAGGACTCCAACCTTTATACAGCACTATCCTCCCAGCACAAAGAAACAAAAAGATGCGCATCTTCCCATCAATGAACAGAATGCTTCAACAGCATCCTTCCTCTTCCACTTGACACCACATTTCACAAACATATAGCCACCACAGCCATCCAAAATCTCCTGTCAAAAAGCATCCTTCATTAACTCCCACAAAACATTCATTTCTTAGAAACTGCCATTCCCCAGGTCACTGGGTACACCTAGCTAATCCATGATGCACCTAACTCTCACAATACAGAAAATCCTTCACAAACAAACAAAATCAAACACTCTTTTTCTGTGAGATCACCTGGCTGAAGTGGCTGGTTTTTCAATAGTCCACTGTGTTCAGATGAGAATTATAACAACAACAAGAAGCAGTTGGATCTATAACTAGAGTGTGAACACTGCTGAATGCAACTACACTGCATGTCTATTCATTCATCATCTAATCCTGTGTTGCCCCATGAGGAGCATAGAAGCCCGGGGCTAGGCAAGTTGGTGCCGACATTTAAGATGAGCGACCAGCATCACTCATCCCTGAGTGGCATTAGGTTAGAAATAAACCCCAACCATCCCTTGGATATAAATCTGCACAGGCTCAAACTGACTAGAGCACCGTAACTATCCACTAAACCACGTGGTGCCATAATTTAGTTATGCGATTACCACCCAGTGTAGTAAATGGTCTCCTGGTGTACAGGAAAAGGAAACCATTTGCTTGTCACTCAGTGCAGAGTCACCTGCAGACAGATGGGAGAGGAAAGAATGAAGGGAAAAAAAGACAGGAGGAAGGCAGGAAAGAGAGAAGGAAGAAAGGAAAGGATAGGTTATTTTGTGATTATAATCCTTCCCTTAAATGTCAGAACCAACTTGCCTAGCCACAGGCTCCTATGTTCCTCCCAGGGCAACACTAGATTAGATGATGAACGAATGAATAATTCTTCTCTTACCTTTTAACCTCTCACAGCATCCTATAGAGACCAATGACCATGCTAGCATGCTTATATCTTTTCACTTAATGGAAGCTTTCCATAAGCTGCGATCTTCAGTCATTTTCCCATTCAATCCCCTAGTCCGGTCTCCACACACAACTTCAACCTACATCCTCCTCAATTGGCCATTCCTCCACATTCACACCTACTACCCACCTCAACCAGTCCTCTTCCTCTCTCTTCTTTTAACGCGTCTAAATTATTAAACCATTACAACCTAATAAACTAGTTTGCGCTGCTTCTCTAAATCTTCTTTCGTGAGACCTCCCTCACAGCGCAACACTCTCAGTACTGTCACCTAGTGAGACCTTACTCATCCACCTCAGCATAATCCTTAATGCTGTTTCCAAACTCTTATATCCTTTTCTCTCACAGGTGCAATCTAACTGCTGTAGAGAGTAACAATTCTTGCACATTTATACACAGTGCACATTATGTATGAAAGGAGAGACCTTTCATAGCCAGGCAGGAAAACAGATTTCAGAACTTCTTCCATACACTTCTCATTTTAGCAAAGGAGCCAGGCTCTGTTTCTGCACTCACTATGTTCTCCAGGTAACAATACTCCTCACATTCCAAGTCTCCCCAGCTGATACTTTTCATTCTATGATTCAGTCTGGATACTTCTACCGAACACTGAAAATTTTTCATATCTTGCAGTCTACCTCCAACACCAATGCATCTTCTGTGGATCCATTCAAGTTAAACACAAGATAAGATTCCTCCCAACTCCCTTTTTACACATATCACACAGCCAAATACCTTATTTCAAGACTTTACCTCCCTAACATCTGGCGACCATGTATGAATTACAAAACATAGATTCCTTTTACAATTTTCCCTACCTCTGAAAATGTTGCTGCCCTATTTCAAGTAAATCAATACAAACAATAATATATTTACTGCCCTTATCATGTCCGTTCATGAAAGAAATTAGTACTATGCAGTAAGTACCATATATCCACTACAGTAAAGGAAAACAATTGTTAATAGAAATGAAACAGAAGAAGTTCACTGAGATTACAGATGAATTATTGGGGAAATATAAAATACTGCATAAAAAGAATAAAAACTTATGAAAGAAAATGTCTATGAAAAATATTATTAATATCATCTCAACTCTTATTCCCACCAAAAAGCTAGGTGTGGTAATATCCTGACACATAAATAGAGAAAGCATAAAAGTTGGACAATTATCAAGAGCATGCCCAGTAAAACATGCCACAAAATCATTCCAGTCTTTAGAAACAACTACCAACCATTTCCAACCTTTGTCAATTCTTCAGCTTCTGCAACTTCATACTTTACATCACACTCACCTATTTATATTCATCCATCTTCTTGACCTACCACACCTCCTCCCACCTTAAACTCACTGCCATATATAATTTTTCTATATTTATAGATCCTTAACCACACGAGCATGTGCAGGTCTTTTCACTCAATGGCAGCTCCCCATGTGTCATGATCTTGAGCTACTCTCTAGCTCAATACCCAAGCCTAGAGATCTACACAAAGGACCTTGTCCCACATCGTGCTTAGTCTGCTTCTGGGTAGTCTTCCCTCCACATTAAAAAATATGACCCCCAATCAGCACTTCCCCTCCCTCCTCCTCTCAATTTTCCTCTCACAGAGAACCTTCTCATTTATTATGGCATTATCATTTCTGTGCATTCCACACTGCATGTACCCTCTTTTCTCAAGCCAAGCCTCACTGTCATACAGAAATAAATTTCTCACACATTCATGTCTCGATTTCACTGCACTATGAATGGCCCTGAAAATGATCCAAGTCAAGTCATAACTGCAACATCTTAATAAACATACTCTCTTTGTGGGTATAATTCTTCCATCCCACAACCCTATCTAAATTTCTTCTTTCCATATGATCACATCATCAAATCATATTCACTTCTACCATTTATCTTTAATATGAAATTTTCACAATCATGATGCTTTTATTCTACCAACCCTCCTCAACCAACAAACATTGCTTAGCAGTTCCATTCTCACATCTCTCATTGTTGACTTTTCAAAATACAATACCAAATTTCTCCCCTGTGGCGGGGGGGACACAATCTGGCCGCACTATGGGGTAGTACTACTACTCTGCGGCCAGGTTGTGTTAGGAAGAATACTGCCACCGTATTCCCTGCGTGTCATAAAAGGCGACTAAAAGGGGAGGGGTGAGGGGACTAGGGACCCCATCCTCTGTTTTTTAGTTCCTAAAAAGAGACAGGCCAGAGGAAGGGATGGGGGATGGAGTTATCCCCGTACCCTGAAGATTGGGTCTATGAATGTGCGTGGATGTAGTACAATTGAGGCTAAAAGGGAGGAGATTGGAAGAATGTTTGTGAGAAGAAAGTTGGATGTGTTTGCTTTGAGTGAAACAAAGATGAAAGGGAAGGGTAAGTCTATGTTTGGAAGTGTGAATGGAAGATTGTCAGGTGTTGATAGAGGAAGGGCAAGAGAAGGTGTGGCCTTGTTAGTGAGTCCGGAAGTACAGCAGTGTGTGACTGAATGGAAGGAGGTGTCATCGAGACTGATGTGGGTGAAAGCGAAATTTGAACGTGAGTTGTGGGTGTTTGTGAGTGCATATGGGCCTGGTAGTGAAAGGGATGAACAAGAGAGGGAGTCTTTCTGGAATGATGTTGATGAGTGTCTGCAGAGTTTTGGAGCGAATGTGAATGTGGTAATGATGGGAGATCTGAATGCTAGAGTGGGAAATGTAGCAGCTGAAGGTGTAGTTGGTATGCATGGTGTGCCTGGAAGAAATGAAAATGGGGAACGAATGATAGCGATGTGTGTTGAGCGAGAGATGGTGATTGGAAATACGCTGTTTGAGAAGAAAGATATTTATAAGTATACATGGGTGAGACAGGAGGGTGGAAGGGTTGTTGATACAGCTTTGATGGACTTTGTGGTCGTGTCTAGGAATGTAATAGGAAGATTGTTGGATGTGAGAGTTCTGAGAGGGGAGGGTGGAGGTATGTCTGACCACTACCTGGTGGAGGGAAAGTTAAGAGTAGGTAAGAGATGGGTGAGAGCTAGGAGGGTTAGGTGTGGCAGGGAGGTTTTGAAAGTGAGTGAGTTGGATAAAAGAGAGAAAAAGATAGAGTATCAGGAAAAATTGAAAGATGAGTGGAACACACTGAAAGATCAGGAAAATGGCAGTGTGGAGGAGGAATGGCAGTTGTTTAAGAGTGCTGTGGTGGGGCATGCAGAAGAGGTGTGTGGTGTGAGACGTGTGGGTGGTGGTGTAAGAAAAGGAAGTGAATGGTGGTGCGACGAAGTAAGTATGGCTGTGGCTGAGAAGAGACGTGCATATGAAGTGTGGCTGCAGAGGAAGGATGAGATGTCATATGAAAGGTATAGGGAAAAGAGGAATAGGGCGAGAAGGGCTGTGCGTGATGCTAAAGTGGCAGCAGATGAGAGGTGGGGTAGGCGGCTTACAGAGAATTTTCAACAGAATAAGAAAATGTTTTGGAAGGAGGTGAAAAGGGTGCGAAAGGAAGAGTCTGGGAAGGAAGAACGAGTAAAAGCAGAGGATGGAAGGATGTTTATTGAGATGGATGCAGTAAGGAAGAGATGGGCAGAGTATTTTGAAAGATTGTTAAATGTAGAGGAGGAAAGGGTGGCTGAGATTGTGGCAGATGGAAGGGTGCAAGGAATAAATGTGTTGGGAGAGTTGAATGATTCTTTGATCACAAAGGAGGAAGTGGAGAAGGCAGTAAAGGAGATGAAAACAGGGAAAGCTGCAGGTATGGATGGGTGTGCTGTTGAATGCCTGAAGAGTGGTGGAGTGACCATTGTTGACTGGTTAGTAAGATTGTTGAATGTGTGCTTTGTGAAAGGTATGGTGCCAACTGACTGGGCAAGTGCTTCTGTGGTCCCGTTGTATAAAGGCAAGGGTGATAAGCATGAATGTACTAGCTTTAGGGGTATAAGTCTGTTAAGTGTTGTAGGTAAGGTTTATGGTAGAGTGTTAATTATGAGAGTTAGAAAGGGTACAGAGGGAGTAATTGGTGAAGACAAGTGTGGCTTTAGGAGAGGGAGGGGATGCGTGGATCAGGTGTTTGCTGTGAGACAAGGGTGTGAAAAGTATTTAGCGAAAGGCAAGGATGTGTTTTGGGCATTCATGGATTTAGAGAAAGCGTATGATAGAATTGATAGGGAGGCTTTGTGGACTGTTTTAAGATTGTATGGACTTGATGGTAGGTTACTAAAAGGGGTGAAAAGTTTTTATGTAAATAGTAGAGCGTGTGTAAGAGTGGGAAATGCTGTGAGTGACTGGTTTCCTGTGAGAGTGGGGCTGCGACAGGGATGTGTGATGTCGCCTTGGTTGTTTAATATTTACATGGATGGTGTTGTAAGGGAGGTGAATGCAAGAGTTTTAGGTGGAGGTCTGAGTCTGGTGAATGTTGATGGTGGAGAGTGGAATCTGAAGCAGCTGCTGTTTGCAGATGATACTGCACTGGTGGCTGATTCAGAGGAGAGATTGAGACAGTTGGCAGAGGAGTTTGGAAGGGTGTGTGAAAGAAGGAAATTGAAAGTAAGTGAGAATAAGAGTAAAGTGATGAAGTGTACGAGGTTGGTAGATGGTAGGGAGATGAATATAGCTTTGAATGGCGAGTTGCTTGAGGAGGTAGAGTGTTTTAAATATCTAGGGTCACATGTTGCTGTGGATGGAAGAATAGATGCAGAAGTGAAGTTTAGAATAAATGAAGTAGGAAAGGTGCTGGGAGGAATGAAAAAAGTGTTTAAATGTCGTTCGCTTAGAATGGATGTAAAGAGAAGGTTGTATGAGGGTGTTGTGGTACCGACTGCGTTATATGGGGCTGAAACATGGAATATGGGTGTAGCAGAGAGGAAAAGTTTGAATGTAATGGAGATGAGGTGTCTGAGGAGTATGTGTGGAGTGACGCGTATGGATCGAGTGCGAAATGATGAAGTGCGAAGGAGAACTGGAGTTATTTGGGAGATGGCTGGTAGAGTTGAGCAGAGGGTGTTGCGATGGTTTGGGCATATGGAGAGAATGGATAATGAGCGACTGGTGAAAAAGATACCTAGACCTGACGTGAGAGGTGTAAGGCTGAGAGGAAGACCACGAATAGGATGGACGGACAGTGTGAAGAGAGCACTGGATGCGAGAGGGATGTCTGTTGAGCAAGGAAGAGTGGCTGTGCGTGACAGAAATAAATGGAGAGAAATTGTGAATGAATAAGTGATGACGCAGCCCTGAGGGGATATTCTCCCGCATTTGGTCTGATCAGCTAGTCAGGTCAGGTGCGGGTAAGGGGATGGGTCTGTTATGATGTGGCAGGGGTAAACCAGCTCTGCTGTCGGGCCCTGCTGCGGATGTCACTGATTGCATTGCGCAGTTGACCCTTGTGCGGAGTGGTGCGGTGAGGATCTGTCCGTTCTCCCCTTGGGACTAAGATGCGAATGAATGTGTTTGAATGGATGAGTACATGGGGAGTGTGTCGTCCTGTCTCGGCTACCTCCCTTTCCTTGGGGGAAGCAGCCTAGGTATATAGATAGAATACCAAATTTTCATACCCATATACATTATAATGTGGGCACCAATACACCTTCAAACAGAGTGCTTCACTACATTAAGACCTCAGAATTATGTCCACATTTTCATTATTAATGGAAAGATTTGTGAAATATACTACTTACTTTCTTCAGTTCACAAAAATTTATCCCCAATTACATTATATGCTGAAAGTGGTCTTACACTGTTGTTGTGGCCCCAGGCTCATATGTAAGTGAACCTGGTAGACTGCTGACTGAAGTTCCCCACTTCATTGAAAAAGGTCCATCTGAGGGTGCCATGAACAGGACGGAAGAGGGACATATGTATAACCAATTAGCAGAACTTTGTTATACTAAGCCCACAATGTGAAGGCTTCCTTCTTCAGCACAGAAAGTGGTCTCACTAAAAATTTGAACACAGTGAACCCTGTGTTCCATTCTACAAAATGCTTTGTGCAACATATCTTCTCAGACTGCTGCAATCTCTGTACAAATGTTTCCTTTTAACACAGTGTCTGGGGATTGCTTTTAATATTTTTCTCTTATGGTAGCCTCAAAGGCATAAAAATATTTAATAATACACACTCATTTATCAGGCAGGACATCATGAACGGATCAGTCCCTAGTTCAACCAGTGTAATGGCCACTCAGCACCACACTGGTGGAAATGTTATATTTCACATGGATGCTGCTTTAATTTCTAATGACAGAGGGTTAATCATAGTACTGTACTATTACTGACAGCTTAACCCTTGTGAGTGAGGTGTCGGCACAAATTCCACCCGCTCATTGCCATCTGACTCGGATAGCGTCCAACCAAAATCCAACAGCTCGTTATCAGATGATGCAGGTTGCGTCCAGCAAAATGACAATTGATATGTTTGTTTTATAAAAGCTATTGCTAGTCTTGTTTACACTAATAACAGAAGTACAACTACTCAGGAGTACTGTGGAAAAGAATTAGGGAGTAGAAGCAAAATACAGACGGCAGTCTTCTCCACTGGGCAACAACGACCGTTTTTCTACCCATACGCAGGGATGGAAATCTACAACTATCTTTCAGTACATTATTCCAAAATAAAGTACATTCCCCTCTCAAAAACTGGAATGAATTAAAGAATTAGTGAAATAACTATTAAATTTGTCTCAGTCTTATTTACACCAGCAGCAGCTCCCATGGCCTGGTAACATTTACTTTCATAATATAATTTCTAACTGAACTACAGCAACTTTTTTTGTTTTTTCCAATATGTAGGGAAGAAAATTATCTATACATTGTACTGCTAAACAGTATACAGTATTTCTATCTCAAAATGTAAAGTGAAGAAAAGTATTCATGAAATACAGTAACTATTCATTTTGCCTCTGCCTGCCTTGTTTACAGGCAGTACAACTACTCAGGAGTACTGGGGATATAGATGTACAGTATGGATGTTGATGCAAAACTGTAGGTTGGAGAATAAATAGTTATAAACTTCTAGCATGGCTGTATGGGGGGGTGGGGGGTAGGTTTGAGCACATAGTGGCAGTCCAATACAACTTGTGTTTTTTGATCACATGAGGGTTGACTGCGCATATACAGAGTTTCATTTTTGTGTACTAATAATTGACTCAAACAGATATGTTTATGTGAAGCTACAGTACGTGGTGAATGTTTTTGGCGTATCCAATAGAGCCAAGATTCCAGGGGCTTGAATGATGAGTGAATGGAAACGTGGCCCATTGGATTGGGCAAATTTGGGTTGTCTGGACACTGCTACTCCTCACCCTGCCCTAAGGTGGGAAAGGAGGTCCGGATGATGATGATGATGATGATGATGATGATGATGATGATGATGAATGATGATGATGATGATGATGATGATGATGATGATGGTGATGATGACTAATAATGAATATACTGGCAGTATACTGGGGCCTGACATTAGTGAATTACTCTGTACAATCCTTTAGCAGTTTCCAAACTCAGCCCTCTGTTTATCACAGCCACCTTTCTTCCCTGAGCTTTAACTGCAAATGTTTCACGTGCTGATATACCTTAACTGTGTAGGACTAGGCTGTGCTCCTGGTGGTAACATAGGTGACTGCTGCCGGTGTTCAGTGCCAGGGCTTCTGTACCGATACTCTGGTTCTCCAAGACCATTCTCCAATGGAACTGGTGGGGGTGGTGCCCTTCTGTCATGTGGGGATGTGCCCCTGCGGTCATGAGGTGAAGGTCCACGCCGGTCATGAGGAGATGCACCTCTATGGCTTCCACCTCCTCCACCACCAGGGGGAGGCCCTCCTGCATGGCTCCCTCCACCAGAAACTGTTGCTGATGGAGGTGAACAAGTTAACATATTATAATCTGTCCACTTTAGTTTGGTCTAAAACTGTTCTCTCTCCACTCTGAATGCTGGGTCAAAACAAGACATGATTGGCTATGGAAAGGATGTAGTCATAGTATATAATTAACTCTGCCACTGAGCTACAGTTAAAATTCCATTAAAAAAAATGAAAATCCCCATCACATCAAAGTAGTTGTCCTGTCCTCTCATGAAGTGACTCATAACAATACAGCTCATAACATGCTTAAATTTATCCAACATTATAATACTGTTTTCAATAATCTGATTTAATAAACAAACACACATGCAAGCACCTAAAAGTGTACAAAACAGCTGACCTGGGGGGTGGTGTCCCTGAGAATGTGGTCGTGGTGGAAGAGGTGCTGGCCCATGACTGGAAGGCCGAGGGGCAGATGTGTGGGTTGTGTGTGTTGCACTGCCTGCAGAAGAGGAAGACGACGACCCCGAGGAGATGGAGGTTGGGGGTGGGTTTGGACCACCAGGGGAGGAATTGTTGGCAGGGGTGGGAGAGCTGAGAGGCACAGAAAGCCGGGCATTGACTGCCAGCAAGTGGTCCCTTCTTGAAATTAGTGAACTAACCGTTTCTTCCAAGCGGACATTCTCCTGTCGCAGCTGATGCAGGCATGACAGCAATGATGCAACTGGGAAATACAAGTGCATTACTATCAATTCCTCAATGACAAACCCTTAACATGTCATCCTCCAAACTATTATTAAACCACTTCAAACTGATAATTAAGCACAAACTACCCACCCATTTTTGGATCTCCATAAGACAAATCTTTTCTGTATTAATGTCTCTCAACTAATCCAAATAAATCTTTTATGCCACACTTCTTTTTCACTTCTCTCATGCATAAATGACCCCTCTAAACACTGCCCATTACCTCATTTTCAAACAATTTGTAATTCTCCATCTCTCCTTTGAAAGGCTAAAACCTGGCAAGTGTGGTCACAGATAACTCTCCTCAGGTACACCTGGGTCTTACAGACCTGGGCAATTTTTTTATGGTATAGTTCAGTAACTTATAGATGCCTGGGATCCCTGTCCTTCTCAATAGCTTCCTAACATTTTGTGCCCATGCAGGGTGTAGGGGGGTTACTTTCGTGTCTCTGTTTTTGCAATATATCACTCAGAATTCCATGTCAGGTCAATGAGGCCCATGTGTACCTGAGAAGGGGGAGAATTTTTCACTATGAGTCTGCAAGTTGATTTTGTGTTGTGTGGGATCCACTATGCCCATAATGAAGGTCCTCCATCCCTCATGTTGTGACATAAGTGCTAGACTCATAGTTTTCTTTGTTTTCGTGTATGGGGAAAAAAAAAAAAATTTAGTTTGGCTTTTTTTTCATAATTATTTTTAAAAATATGTGGAGTTCAATGAATTAAAACTTATTCACATAGTTTTGTAACTGATAAGACCTAATACATTGTAGGATATTCAGGAATTCATTATATAAAATGTGTGACACTACAGTATTTTTTAAAGCTGGGTCTGACAGACCCTGGTGTACCGAAGCTATAAGCAAACTGTAGGTCTACCTGAGGAAGGTTAACACACATTTCCTGTGACTTTACCTCAATAACAAATTTAAGATATGAACCTGCTCATGACTGCATCACATCCATTTTAGAATGCACTCTGATCACTGCAAACCCCAACTCCCCCAAACATACACACACAAAAGCGGGTTCCTACAAAAATAATAGGGTGGGTACTAAACAACCAATAATTAAATCAAACGAGTGCATAAACAGAACTTCAATATAATTTTAACTGAATCTGCTATTTATCCCATCCAAGGGTGGGTTGATGATAAAGCAAGGTAAGGCCCCAAAACAAGAAAATAAACACATGAAAGTAGTACTGTACATCCAGGAACACTTTAATACTTTAAGAAAACACTGACAGTGCAAAGTATAGTATTAAGAGTGTACAATGAAATTAACAAAAAGAAATGCCTTACCCATCCAGAGAACTCTCCCACAGGGGATGGCCATGACCAATGAGTCTCTAGGCTGCTCCACCCTTTAATTTTTCTCACAACTTTTTTTCTTCCATTACACATTTTCTCACCAATAAATCATCCACCTACTTTTCTCTGCTGCTGCTAGCAATCTTTTTCCTGTGACATCCCCAATCAATTCACTTCATTCTGTGTATTTGCAACACATTCTCATGCCCATACTAACTTATGTTTTCATTCACTTACTATCAAAGTGCTGTGCTTGCTCCATGAGGAACTGGCTGCCTTGCTCCCATTGTCGTTCCAGGAGCTGTTCTAAGCTCTGAGGAAACGGTGGTGGCTGGTTGCTTGCACTGATATTACTCCCATTGTTCTGCCAGCATAAAAGTAATTATATCATGTACTGTATACAAAGCAATAAACATATACAGCACATCCATGTTATATAATCACACAGAATACAATCATTTGCTTATATGATCAAGAAGAATAAAGAATTTTAGAATTTTTGTAGTGAGTTTATTCACTTAAACCATCGCTGTGGTGCACAATTTCTCATTACATGATCATTTTCCTCCCTTATATGATTTCTAAAAGATTAATTTTATCATGTCAGTTTTCAGAAGCACATCCTAATCATAAAACAATGGTGTTACGTAAATAAATGAAGTTCTAAATGTTGATGCTTAGGGTTCTTGTCCTCATTAAATCTTTCAATACTAGGCCATTATTCTTCACTGAATAAAACTGCTGTAGCAGCAAGAATAAATTGAAACAATGTCAAAGCATTCATGGGGTTAAAGGTGACTATTATTTTCAGGACCTGGGAAACAAAACAAAATGTTACATACCTCCTTCTTCCCTGGAAGGGCAGGTCCAACAAGCATCTTATCTTCATCTTTGTATATGGAATGCGCTTCAAGTTCAGCATGAAGAGTATCTGTCATCTTCTGAGCCACTGCAGATGCCGGATTTAACTCATTTCCCAATAAAAGGGTATTGGCACCAATGCCATTAGTGATGACTGAGGATAATTGGCTGAAATGATAGAGCATATGTGTTGAAACTTACACCCCAAAAATGTCTCATCACATAATAAGGCCATTATAAATGAAGGCTCTAATGCAAATTAAGATTCACCTATGTAATGTACTGCTAGCCTTAAACTACCACTTTAAATACAGTAATCCCTCATTTATCCAGACATAATAAAGTCAAAGGCATGTCTGGATAGTGGCAACATCCAGATAATGAACACTATTTCCCTACCACACCCAGACCCCACCTATACCCACCTCCAACCTATACCTAACTTATTTGTACAGTCCCTATGCTTAATTTGGCAGTGTTTTCCAGTCATTCAGGAATATTTCAACATCAAAATACACACAGGAATATCCAAAGAAATGCTAAACACCAGGAAAAAAAAAAAAACTATACACCAAGATGTACAATACCCCCCCCAATCTTGGCACTGTTTTCCAGTCAATCTGCCACATTTTGACACCAAAATGCACATAGGAATATCCAAAGTAATGCTATAAAAAAAAAAAAAAAAAAAAAAAAAAAAAAAAAAAAAACTATACACCGCTGTATGTACAGTACCCCTCCTAATTCTGGCACTGTTTTCAGGTCAATATGCCATATTTAGACATCAAAACACACATAGGAATATCCAAAGTAATGCTAAACACCAAGAAAACCATAAAAAAAACACACTGAAAATAAAAAAACACCCGACTTATACATGACTGTATGTACAGTACCCCTCCTAATTTTGGCACTGTTTTCAGGTCAATCTACCATATTTAGACATCAAAACACACATAGGAATATGCAAAGTAAGGCAAAACACCAAGAAAACCATTAAAAAAAAAAAAAAAAAAAAAAAAAAAAAAAAAAAAAACACTGAAAACCAAAAAACACCCTACCTATACACGACTGTATGTACAGTACTCCTAATTTTGGCACTGTTTTCAGGTCAATTTGCCATATTTAGACATCAAAACACTTATGATTATCCATATTAATGATGAACATCATGAAAACAGTGCATAAACAACAAAAATCCACAAAAAAACTGACAACTGTTTGAAAATCTGTTGTCTGCGTCAAGTGATTGCTCCAGCAAAAAAAAAAAAAAAAAAAAACTCCACGGTCAAATATGCCACCGTAAATTAGTTATACAGTATTGGTATAAATCATATACCATCATCTTCGCTGGTGTTTATACTATAAGCTAATAAAAACAAATAAAACTTACAAGTACGAGTACGAAATTCAAGCAGGAATAAAGTGTTCAAGGGTAAAACTTACTTTATTATAACTTCCCACCATCATAATTCAAAATTTTGCTGGCATCTTTCAAGAGTTAAGCATAATTATGTCTAGATGCAGAATTTCACGAACTTTCTTGTGGTCACCACAGAATTTCCATACGATCAATAGTAGTCGAATTAATCGCAAAAAACTTGCTGGGAGGGTATGGAGGAGGGAAGGGAGGGGGGGGGAGAGGCAAGGCTGTGGGTAGGATTCTCCCTCTTCTCTCAACAGGGGGATGGGCATTTTTGCCGTACATTTACTCATGGCTCGTGGTCTGTGTTCGATGGAGGTGGCGGTTGGGAAAGACTTAGACCCCATGGTTGAGCGATATTAGACATTCAGTGGGGAACGTGCACGGATGTTTTGACATCACTTGTGGGTTACAGTCGTATTACTCAGATGCTGGAGGTTTGCTGGGAATGATAGGACAAGCTTGTGATTCTGACCATTCAGTACAGGGTCAGAAGGACATTTTAGCTCTGGTTGTGGGTTACAGACTACTTCCCCCTCACGACTCGAGCCCAGTGGCCACGATACTGAATGTTTGGACAGGTCGGCTGGCCGGCCGAAGTTTTCGGGCACTTTTATGTCCAGATAATAGCAAGCATTTTCAGATAATGGTTTAATAGAGCCAAGGCCCAGCATCCAGATACTCAACACGTTTGGCTAATGAACGTCCGAATAACTGAGAGATCACAGTACACAGTGAACCCTCATTCTTTCAATCTTAGCACTTATTCACTGCTGTAATATCAACATTTGACTTTGTGAGTCATCTAGCTATTATAAGAAATCAATTAACTGTTCTTCCTAACACACTACTATGATTATGCCATGATAATGTTACAACCATTTAGACTAGATTGTGAAGCATTCATTTCATTTTTGAAGGCTCCAACATGCTTGCATGCGAAGGCCTTGGTCACCCAGTGGTGGCTCTCCATGCTGCTTGATCTCTAGTAGCTTCCCTATTCAGTTCCTTAACCCTGAGGTCACACTCAATGACCTCGTCCCAGGTCTTTTTCGGTCTACCCCTCGCAACTCTAACCCCAACATTAACTCTTCTCACTTTCTGCACCCAATTATCATCCCCCATCCTCTCCACATGCCCAAACCATCTCAATCTACCTCTCCTCATCACAGCACCATTACATGCCAGTCCCATCCCACCCCCCAACTCTTCCATCGTAAACCTAGCCACCCTACGGGTGACTGTACACTCCCTCTTCTGTCTTTCTTTCCTTCGTTCTTTCCTCTTCCTTCTGCCTGTGGGTGACTCTACACTGTGTGATGAGCCAAATGGTTTCCTGTACACCAGGAAACCATTAACTACGCTGGATGGAAACCACATAACCAAATTTTCACGTCTGGTTGTTTAGCGGGTAATTACGGAGCTCCAATCGGATTGAGCCAGTGAAGGTTTATATCCAAGGGGTGATTGGGGCTTACTGCTCACGTAATGCCACTCAGGGATGGGTGAGGCTGGTCACTCTCATCTTACATGTCAGGACCAACTTGCCTAGCTCCGGGCTCCTACGCTCCTCATGGGGCAACATAGGATTGGACGATGGATGGATGGATGGATGGATGGATATATATATATATATAAAATAAATCAAACATTATCTACTGTCACTGCAAACATTACATTGGTCCAAAACCACTGCAACTGTCAAAAGGAAAAAATCACTACGTACTGTGACAATGATCTGAATGCCATTAATGTCAAATACTGTACTAAAAGACGTACAGTCACTAACACACACCGGACTTCATCTCCACAAACTCTGAAACATGTGATCCTGTAAGTTCAAGTTATCCTCTGTCACAAGTTTCAACAACACCAATGGCCAGCTCAGTCCTAGCAGACAAAGAGGTTTTACAAATTTTGACAAGACCCATGATGTCAAAATCCTGCTGGCAGCTCTCCCACTTTCAAAAACTCTCTTTCCTTACTCTCTGGATTCTGCCTCACTCCATCCTTCAGACGGGAAGGTCAGATGATGATGATTTTTTTTCCCAACCTCACACGAAACACATCCAAGTAGTTTAACAACACATACTACACCCTATACCTGTACTGTGTAGCGTGTAACTGCATGAGCTTCAATAAACAAGTGAAATTACCAAAGCTATTTTAAAACTTGACTTCTGAACATCCTGCAAAAATAATACTTAAGGACAGTTGTGGATAACAATATTATTTCACAATTTTGCTGAAAAAGTAAAAAACTCTTCACAATACTCTGGATGCTTTGTTGGGTTCCTTAGACCTCATCACTGGCTTTCAGTCACTGTTAAGTCTCATTATATATCCTAGTGAAATGGAACTGATATTTACGACTGCAAAGGCACAGTATAACCACTTACTCTTTTGACTCTGCCTTTTTCCTGCCACGCTTAGGTGCAGGTGCGGCCTCACTAGTGAAGGAGTCCGGGGAGGATGCCCCTGAGTCACGCCCCCCAAGATCTCTCCCACCTCCAGGGCGGCCTCGCTTACCCACACCACGCTTTGATCGTCGCCCACGTTCTTGACTTCCAGACCTAATACATATACATGCATAAAAAAACAATAAAACACAAAGAAGGTTACAGATTAAATTACCCATGTTCATATAATTTTGTCTATCTTATGCTTAAAATTTACCCTTGAGAAGACTCCCATTTGAGGTGTTGTATGATGACTTGGTGTTGATCACATGCAATAAGTGGGAAGCAGAGGAAAGATTTAGAAAGTAGAGATGGAATGGAGTACAAGAGGTTGATAGTAAACATGGATAAAATAATTGATAAAATATGGATAAAATAATTGATAAAATAGTATCTAGGGATGGTGGTGATACTGTCAAAGCAGGAGTGTGGCCAGGCGCAGTTTGTTCCAAGAGTGCCCCCCCGCCGTGTCCCCTTTTGTCGATAACAGCTAAGACATTGCCCCTGAGTAGAGGACTTAGGTTTTGGAGTGTGCAGCACTTTAAGACCGGATGCCCTTTCTGATGTTTACCAATGACCCTTGGATGGACCTGAACCTCCGACACTTTGGTCAGAACGCTCTAACCCACTGAGCCATGGCTGCTACAATCAGCTGGGTGACAGGACAGCACTACCTTTCCCGCCACAGCAGCTTACCCGGGAGCGATGCGAACTCACTATCCTTCTGTCCCGAGTCAGGCGCTCTACCACTGAGCTGCCAGGAAATAATTCCATCTTGTGCAGTGTATGTGATAAGTGGGTACATAAGAGATGTAACAGTATCAGAGATACTCGTAGGGTGTGAAATAATGCTCATTTGTGTGTGCAGTGTGTAGGGGGGAGCACGCAGAAACTGACAGGTGGGAAAGATGTGACCTTGTTAGTCTCTTGAGTGTGTTGAGGAGTTCTGTTATTTGGGGGAAAGGGTATGTGCTGGAGGTAGGTCTGGAGCTTCCTCTGTGATTAGGGTAAAAAGAGGTTGGAAAAAGTTCAGGCAGGTCTTGCCTCTCCTGACAATGAGAGGACTCTCCCTGCATGCTAGCAGGTCCCTGTCTGCAGCATGTGTTAGGAGTGTAATGCTGTGCGGTAGTGAAACCTGGACAGTGAAGGAAGCGGATATTCATGGCTCAATTGCACAGGGATGAAAATGAGTAGATGGATGTGCAGTGCATCCTTGAATGACAGGCCTGGAGATGTTTGAATTGCAAATGAAGAGTTAAGAGGTAGGATGGGACTTGAATTAACACTGTGATGAGAATGGATAGACTGAGATGGTTTAGGCATGTAAGGAGGATGGAGAATGACAACCGGGTGCAGAGGGTGACAGCTGAGAACACTGAGGGTAGAGTTGCACGAGGCAGGCTGAAAAAGATCTGGGATGAGGCAATACAGTGTGACGTGTAGGATAAGGGGCTCAATGGAGAATCTGCTAGATACTGAACAGCATGGGGAATCACCATTAGTTGACCAAGGCTGACGCATCCATGCATGTTGGACCCTTTATAAACAAAACAAAACTTGAAATCTTAAAGCGACAAAAGCACCAAGACTACAAGCATGACACACACAATAAAAAAATGAAAGAAAAAAATAGGGATAAAAAAAAAAATTAAATATGGACAACTGCAACAGGAGGAAGTGCTATATAATACAGTGCTGGAGGGGAATGCCTCCAAGCAGTGGAACTGATATAATCAGGTTGGTAACGCCACTGCCCAATATTACAAACATCTGTCAACTCCCTCCCTTTCCCCCTAGAAGAGGATGTTGGACTGAGGGAGAAATGCAGCTTCAGCCTGCAGTCCACCGGGTTCATGATCAGATGAACCTAGGCCCACATCAACAACCAGGCACTGAAAAAATCCAGAAATTTTGATAGAGGTGTATAAAGAACTTATAAATTTAAAATTAATTCAGAAACTTAAGATGCTATGGAGAGACAAACTGTTATCCTCATATCTAGCATGGGGTGGGGAGGGTGGGGAAAAATGTCGGGTGAAAAAGTTGGGTGTTTGGTTTGCAGTACATGAATCAATAAAACAGAGAAGATGAAAGAGTTGCATTCAGCAGGAGTTGATGAGATTTGAAAGAAATGCTTTGGTGCAGCAGTAAGAAAGTATGCAATCTGATTCAGGTTGTGAAAAAGCTATGGGATTTGAAAATCAGAGAATGCACCCAAGCTTCTCTCAAGTAATGAAAAGAAGTAAGAAAAATATAAAAACACTGAGGAATCAGAATGTTTGGCATCAAACGGAATGTGAAGATGCTAACAGAGTACTGTACTTGTGATACTGTACATAATTACGTTATGACATGTATGATGCAAAAGCATCAAAGAAAATAAGATGAGCGAAGCACAGTACCGGTACCGGCAGAGAAAAAAAAAAGTTGTTCACACGATCATATGAAAGCTAGCAAGCAAACACTGCAGGGGCAATTACTTGCCTGCAATTGATGAGTCTGCTTGGCCAGACAGACTGGGGTTGCTCAACCTGACACAGTTGACTACGAGGGCTTAAAGAATGCTCTGAACACACAGTGTTAGCAAAGAGGTTGTTGTGTGTAGCACAAGGCTTTCCATGAGGGAAACTGTAAATGTGTGCAGGTAGCAAGCAGTCATGATAACCACTGACTTCGTGACAAAACCGAAATGGTTCCTGCTAGAGAATACTACCAGCAGTATGTCCCCAGTAGTATTACATACCCACTAAGTCCTGTTCTTTCACTCTCATTTCTTAACTCCTTTCAATAGGCTACATGTATTTTCCATTTTATTCTTGAGACCTTCAAAAAATTTTATACACCTTAAAGGAGGCACTGCCAAGAGGTCAGGTTAGATACTGGTATAATTTTAATCAACACTATCAACAAAAGCTCTTCCTTAGATGAATAAAATCATCAGATGGTAACAAGAATAAAATATAAAGCATGCCATCAGACTGAACTGATTAATCTTTTCCTTCTGGTCTATCCTTCCCCTTCCTGTGATAGTCCCATTATGCTAAGATCTTAAAAGCTGCTTCACAACACTTCAAAGTCTATCAAACAACAAATAATGTCCATCATTACATACTCACAAGGAAATGGCTCCTTCATCAACAAAAGCAATGATTTATTTTCTTCCTTCCATACAGTAACTACCTAAACAGACTCTAGACTCTGACCAAAACCACTGAATACTTTACAAGCAACACAGTCAATGTGTGTTCATACTTCAGTACATTCAGTACATGTATACTTCATCCACTTGGACAATTCATAACTCTGAAAGCATATTCTTGTTTCCTATGATCTTTTCTCAACAAACACTTGTCAATGCAGAAGCCTCCTTTATATTCAATGGTCTGAAAATGCTATCCATCATCATCTTTGGACAACAGAAAGAATCAGTTAACATTTACATATGGTACAACTCAGCCCAAGCTAGGCTCCCATCATATTTACAGTACCAGTAAAATGATTTAAAGTGGCAGTATGTGGCATTTTAGATGGCTGTAAAACTTTATTTAGATTCATTTTGGACTTGGATTATGTAAAAATATTCCCCACAGGGCCAACCTTTGGACCTCCAGCAACATACCAGAATCCTCACTGACCATGTTCTAACATGTTGGTTTTCATTACATCCACATTTAAAAATCACTGACCATTCTAGCATCTGTATGTCTGTGCCCTTTCATTGGATGGCAGCTCTCTATGCAGTATTTCACTCCATGTCTTCCTCGGTCTATCTGTGGACATTCTTTCCCCCACATTCACATGTGAACCTCCTCAGCCAGTCCTCCTCCTCCCTCAACTCAAATTGTAACCACCTCAACCTACCAAAATATCTCACCTCTTTCATATTTCATCTGCTCTCTCTCTCTTGCTGCATGCTCTTCTCTGTTCTGCCACTCAGTAAAACCCAACTCATCCACCACAACATTCCAATAATTTTTGTGAATGCCAATCTACAGCACATGTTACCTTGTCTCTTATATATAACACTTCACAAATGTTTTGCATAATGGATCTTTGGCAAGAATGGAGAGCTCTTTCAAGGCCAAGAAAGGTGAAAAGTACTTAAATCTCTTTCATCCACTTCTTATTCTAGCAATGAAGTTAGCCTATGCACCATCTCCCACAATTAACATGTCTCCAGACATGAAAATTCCATAAAGTCCATGCAGACATCTCCTAAGCTAACACTTTTATTCAATCATTCACACCCATATACCCCTACATATCGCACACTGGTAATTTTACATCCAACAGTCTACCACTAACACAATGGCATCTTTTACAGGCCTCTCCACTACAAGTCAATTACACAGTAGAATTCCTCCCAACTCCTCATTTACACACAGCAATGGGACACACACCATGACGTTACAGCACAGTATTTCCCTTACATCTACTGACCATGACCTTCGCTATTCAAGTACTGCAGTAGTTTCAGCTCCTAGGTTTCCATCCCATACAAAAATTTTAAGCTGATCTATTTTTGGCAACCTAAACCTATGATTATGCATATGATACCTACATATTAACCCCTAGCCACTCGGAGATGGTTATATCCGACGCTAAATTGGTGAATTGGGGCTGTCAGGGGATGGCTATAATCACAAGGGTTTTTGTGCCACAGTTTGAAGTGGGCACCACTTGATCTCGTCACCAAAGGGTGGGGATAGCCTCCCGGCACCTGAGGCAAGCATATTCAGTTGTCTCTGTGACTCTGCCAGGTGTAGGATGATGTTTTCTTAAGACTCTTGTCTGATTCAGTTCCTGCTTTATGTGGACCCTTGCCTCATCCACTCCTGCCAAGCTTCTTTACACAGATACTAGGAAAGGGCTAAATGATAGTGCCATAGGGAGTGTCTTGGATGCAACTGTGTCTAGCTTATCTAGTAAAGGAGAAGTTATCACGATGAAAGCAAAGTGAAAGTTGGTGTCATGCGCACACGCGCGAATACAGCCTACCCTGCAGCCAAAAAGTACATTATTCTTCACGTCCTTACTCAACAACGCGACCACCTACAGACCCAGGGATGGTTTTATTCGCAAGAAGAGGAATTGCTGAGTAATATGGGTTTTAATACTTCCCTAACTGCAATACTTTTCGAGATGTTAAGGTTTGAAAACATGCAACTTTGGGAAAATTGCCCATACTGAGAGGGCAATGGCAGTATAAACGGCCCAGCACAGAGGGGTTAAAGCTCCTATCAACCTGTGAGGTATATAGTAGCACTCGAGAAAAAAAAAAAAAAAAAAAAAAAAAAAAAAAAAGTTACACTACTCTTCCCCAACCTGACACTCCATCTACCATACGTAAATTCACCTACCTGCTCTTCACATAGATTTCTCATTTTTTATTCAGAAAGCATGATCTCTGGCTAAACATCAAAACTATCTCACCTAAATAACACAGCTTATGTCAAGGCTCAACAGGCAGAACCACGTTATTACTATTTGTGCACTCGACAGTTTTAATATCAGATTTTTGCCCAATGGTGTCCACTCAGTCCTCTCACCTCCACTTTTTAACTTTTTCCTCCACAATCTCACCTCCAGTACAAACTCCTCTTCCTCCAGTCTGTTTCTTACTGCTTAACCCACCCCCTGCCAACAACGTACATGTATGTCGGCCCCTATATGTGCAGACAGTGCCGTTGACGTTCATGTACGTTAGCAATTTGATATATCTGCCAAAATTCGAAAATTCAACTTAGGTGCCACAAAATTGACTGGGATATTCCTGGCCTCTCTAGGCCTTCCTATATCATCTACATACCCAACAAGAGTGTTTTTGGCTTGAACAGCATAGTTACCAATGAAGGTAACGAAGATCTCCTACCTCAACTCAATGGGTGTCAGAGCCAGCCGGTAGTCTATGGGTGTTACTCGGAAGTTTTCAGCTGCCTGGTCAGGGAGAATCGACCTCAAAATCGACCTACATGGCTTCTATGAGTACTTTTATGGTTGTTCTTCATGTTTTCTCATCATTTCTAACCCTCCCCCCCAAAAAAAAGGGGGAGGGGTCGAAAATTGGCAGGCACCACGGCTCCATAAGCGTCCAAAGTCTGCTGGCATGCGGCAAGTTAAAACAGGTCTGGTCTTTCATATCTATTTCTAAACAAGAGGGGGTTTCCTCTTTTCCTTCCTTGTTAGTCTTTCTTTCCTTCATTCTTTCCTCTTCCTTCTGTCTGCGGATGAGTCTACATTGAGTGACAAGCCAAATGGTTTCCCGTGCACCAGGAAATCATTATTACGCTGGGTGGTAACTACATAACCAAACTATGGCACCTGGTGGTTTAGTGGGTAATTCAGGCACTCCAATCAGATTGAGCCTGTGGAAGTTTATATCCAAGGGATGGCTGGGGTTTACTGCTCACATAATGCCACTCAGGGATGACTGAGGCTGGTAAGTAATAACATGATCAGTAAATAACAATCTACAGTGCAATAAATAATAGCAATCGGTACTGGTAAACAATCGTATAATCAGCCTAAATAAAAAATGGTACCAGCAGCTGCTTACCTCCCTCTTTTTGTTGGCTCACTTGTAGCAAAGTCAGCTGATGTTGGTGTGAATGGATCAGGGGTACTTTTGTTACTTATATTTGGGGTGAACTGCACATTTAAACTCCCACCATCATCAGAAGAGTCCAGAGGTTTACTTGGCACTTTATTTGATTCTTTTTCCGCACTCAGGTTTTTTTCTTCACATATATTCAAGACCAAATCACTAGACTGGGCCTCATCATTGGAAACAATTGACTCTGTATCACCAAAGTTACTATTTCCACTTGGAGTTCGAGGGCCATTGCGACGGAGTTTTCTGTTACGGTCCTGTTGCTTATCCTTACTGTCCTTGTCTGTGTCGGTTGAAAGTGGGGTGTTTGCTGGACTGCTCAGGTGGTTATGAGGCAGGGATATCTGGCTAGGGGCCTCCTGTGGTGTGGAAGTTGGAGGGTGGGACTCGGAAAGTTTGGGACGAGCTATAACTGGGGCTGTGGTTACTACAGAAGAGGCTACAGATGTTATCAATGAGGATGCTAGGGTAGAGACAGCAGAGGAGAGAGATGTCACTGTTGTTGATGATGTGGATGTTGATATTGTTGCAAGTGAGTAAGATGTTGATACTGATGGGGATAATGATGTGGGAAATGTTGAAGAACTTGAAGTTAATGAGGAGGATGAGGCAGCAGAGAGAGGGGGAGTACTTGTTGTTGAGCTGGAGGCAAATGCACTGACTGTCACTGGGGCCAAGGGTTTTGTAGTCACTGTCACCACAAGAGGGGAACTCACTCCAACATTCGCTTCAGACACTTTATTGGTTCTGTCCATTTTGTTGGGAGGTACGGAAGAAGCAACACTGCCTCCTAGGGTTAATCCAGAGCTCCCAGGTGTTGAGCTAGTATTGTCTTCATTTGTAGGAGCTCTTTCATGACGTTCCAGTGTCCCACCTGCACTACTACCACCACTACTACCACTGCTGCTACCAGGACCTATCATGTCACCAATTTTTCCCTCCCGGCTTGATGAAGGTTTCACTCCTGGTGGCCGCCCTGTTCTCTTCTTTAACTTAGGGTCTCTGGAATCTATTGAACCAGAGGCTTTATCCTCATCAGAAGCTCCGGCTTCCAGAGGGACGGGACGATATGGAGGGATTGTCTTGACGTGGCTTCCTTTTCTCTGAAAAATTGGAAACTGAGATGCTTTGATAATTAAAATCCACTTGGCTAAAACAACAAACTATAAAAGCTAATAATTACAGCTATTTGCTCATACATACACTAAACCAGTGCAGTTCGTTAAAAAAGTGTGTGTATGTCTGTGTGGGAAGGGAAGACACAAAGCTCACACACCACACAGAATGTCACTGTTGTAAGTCACAATGTTTTCTTTCTTTTGCAGATATAACTTGGCTCTTAATGTAATAAAACACGAGCCAATCAAATAATCCTCTCAACAACTACTTATCACCCAAACTTCTGTCAGGGTACTAGTCATAAAACCCAAACACAACAAACTGACACAAAATGCCTGAGCCTCCATACAGAAACTGTTATACCTCTCGTCTTTTATTACTATGCAAGCTATCACACACACACATACACACACACACACAAAAGTTACTACGATACATCATTCATCCCAAAGGTACATACTTCATTGCCATCTTATACATATAATTTACAAATACTGACTGTATGCACATATTTCACCAAACTGAACATGATCGGCTACTTATCTGTCATATGGTAAATTAAACTCTCAAACTGTAATATGGATTAAGGAACCAAATTTCATAGGAAAGTTCCTTGTAAGTCATGCCCTAATAAAAAATGTATCTTACTAAGGTAAGTGTGTAAAAACCATGTCATTATATTTCATTAATCAGCAGTCATGATAAGCTGTCAAATTTTTCAGCATAATAACTCACACTACTGTACAGCTTATATCAATACACTTATTTTTAATGCTATCCTGAAATGAAGACTGCATTAAGCAGTACTATATATAAAAATTATTTTAGTATATACAAATTATTTGTGAGAAAACTGTGCATGGCACACTTACTGCTACTTTTGCCTGTCATTCTACCCTTTTCCCAGAGAATGTAGTGAGTGCGCCCTCAATAAATATTTTTAAGGAAAGGTATGATAAATACATGGTACACGTGGAAATGGAGATGGGCCATAGAATCTATATAGACCAATAGTGAACCCATGGATTTTATTGGTAAGTCTTATTGAACTACCTTCCACTATTTCTGCTCATCTTTAAAGTTCTGAATATAAAAAACTTCATCTCTGTCCTCTCTGTCTACTTTCAATCATTCTGCATGTAGCTCTGAGTCACCTCAACACATTTCTATTAACTCTTAAGTGTGAGGTGCTGGACAAAGAGTATATGACTAAGGCCTATCGATCTTCTTTGCCTTATTCCCAGTCAGGACCAGCTGTTCCTGTGCATCATCCCTACGGCCTTCTATCTGTCATGTCTTCCTCAAATTTATCAGTGTCTTGTTTTCTAATATCTCATTCCACACCATTTCTCCATCTGAATCTATACCTCTACTGAGTCTTCACTCCCCACCATGACCCTTCCTCTCCAAGTAATTCAACTTACACTCCTCACATTAAGTACTGTATCTTTACTGCTAAAAATGTAACTCCTGATCCTCACTGCACCAAAGAGTTAGACTTAGCAACAGCACGCCCAGTGAATAGGCCAGACACTCATTCACACACCAATGAAGTCCATGAATCCTGGCTCCACCTTATAAACAGGTTCCTACCAAGGTGAAGCACATCCTCATCTCCATCATCCACTTAAGGAAACTTCTTACGTATTCAACTTTCCCCAGTGTTCACTGCCATTGTTCAAACCTTGTGTCTACTTCATTACAGCTGTCATATATTCTTCAGCACTTCTCTCTTCCAATTTTGCCATTCCCAAATATGTCCTAAAAAGGAGGCATTTCCAGGATAATTACATACATCCACAAAAATACGGTCAACTGTCAAAAAACTGGCATACTTGGGAAAAAGGTACTTCTGGATTCAAAAGTATTCTGGATTTCTGAATGGTGAAATATGAAATAAAGGTGCAACATTTTTAAAGAATTCTAACAATTTTTACAATGAACAGGCCTTACAGTGGTCAATTACCATCACAAACTGCTTTCTTTAAAATATTTCTTAACTTTTTTTTAACTCTACTTTCATTGGGAAGTTTGGTAGCCATAAGTCACTGTAAGAGCACAAACAAATGCAGCTAAACTCTAAATACTAAAAACAACAGTTTGGGTTATGGATTGGTGAATGCTGGAATTATTTAACAAATACAGTCCAGTATTTATGGATTAAAGTTAAAAAGTAGAATGTCTGAATTTCTAATTAACTCTATTGTCATCACACACAATCAGCTGAGGTAACAATACGTTTGCACTGTGCATGTGTGCTTGGGCCCGGATTCACAGTCTTATTTTTTGACTGCATTAGTTTTCATACATTTTAGTAAAGACAAGGAATGGAGCAAACAAATTTTTCCCATGCCACTCATTCTTCCTGCATGAACAGATTGCAATTATGAGGGGAAACTGATCGTAAATTTGTCAGTGAATCTGCTCGACTGGATGAGCCTGCCAGTATAAACAGCCACCACTGCTCTTGCTTCAGCCATAGACACATAGACCCTACCTTCGCACTCACTTCACTTACTCTGAATCATTGCAGTTTGTAAAATCCTGATGCAAACACTTCTAGTAATACTGCCAGCACAAAACTTTAAAACGTTATAAGGCTGCTTCTTCATGCAAGTTAATCTCTAAACTTCCAAATGCTTTGTTCATACAGTTTGCACAACAGACTGATCTGATTTTCATATGACTTTGGCATTACCAAGACTTAAAGTAATGTAGTATGCTTTCTACTCTTGGCGACAATGAATTTTCACAATGTTTTTATCATGATGGCCACTGCAATGGTAGATTATAATAAACGTGAAAGTCACAGAAGTGTATGTGAAGCCAAGCACATGGAGATAAACAATGACATGTTAACCCCCTGTGACACAGATGATTCGTGACCTGCCGCTAACATTTATTAGCCGTTAAGAGATAAAATAATGGCACTCAATTTGAACTGGAATATGGGTGGGACATTCAAGTCTCCACTTGTCAAAATTCTAGATAATTCTGGATTCTTAAAAGCCTGCTTTCTGACAGTCAACTGTACATGCTTGCAAGTAAACAAATACAAAAATGTAAATACTTACCAACTTTGAGAAATGATACTGGCAATACCCACAATATTTTACATTATCAAGATAATTGCCAGCCTCCTCACAAAGCAGCCCCATACTTTGAGCACAGGTGACATGGAAGTGTTGTTTACATCCTGACTTGTTGCACTGCATGCATGCACCAATAATGGCTCGACTTTCCTTGCCACTTTCTTCGCAAATGTAGCACGACTGAAAAAGCAATGCAATAAAAAATTAGTTGACAACACAAAATAATTTCTTAAAAGCCATGTCACAATTAAATCCCTCAGAAGCCAGTGCATAGCAGAGGAGAGTGTACTGTTGTACAGCACAACTAGTTGAACTGTAAGTTCGCCAAAACTTGAAATTACCGTAATTTCTTTAACCTTGCATTGCTGCTGACTTGCAAAGTGGGCCTTATTCACTCCAGTAATGAGTACAGGTCTTGTACATAAGGTGGATCACTACAGAGCAACAGCAGTAGTATGGGGGGGGGGGTGACTTCCTCTCATCACCTCCCCCTCCTGCCACAGACTTTTCTCAGTTTTGTTCTTTCTCCATAATGGCAAATTATGCTTTCTTTGCTCTTACACTGTTCATCTGCACTTTCTGCCTGCATGCTACCCTATTAAAGCAGGCACACAGCACCAGTCTATTGACATCCTCTCATTCCTTTTCTGTCAAATTCTCTACTGTAAGAACTGATGGTTATTCTCAATCTTTTATATAAACAGCAACGCTATCTATCTATTGCCTGACACCTCAATCCCGTACAGGGTGGCCACAAACAAATCGCATCCACGTCGCCCTGTCCCCCGCCATTTCACTGCCCTGCTCCCAACTCACACCCCCCTCTCTCATATACTGCTCAATATCTCGAATAATCTTCACCAGTTTCTCTCTCCTCTTGCTTGAAATCTTTTCATTCAGATGCAGTGCTTTATGGGATTACAAAATGCAGACTCTGAAACAGTCTCCCTTGTTTAATTTTTCTGACTGAATATTTTCCTGCTTTAAGCCTTTGGTTTATTCTCAAGTACAATGATCCTTTGGCTATCATTCACTTGGTTACAGTGGTTTTCATTATCAATGCAAGATGAAAATCTGCACTCCTGCCGTTATCACGTATTTTCCAGCCCAAAGACAACATCATCACACATTTGAGCTGGCTTCTGCGAACAATGATGGTGCAGTGTCTGTGGTTTCTAATGGCTCTGAGGAATTCAAAGATGAGGACCTACTTGAGGAGTTAATCCTAGGTGGGGGAGACAACAAACTCTCCATCTCCTAACCTCAGAGCCCCTTACCTCAAGTCCATCTCATGTCTCTCTACATGTTTCGTCCTTACTGTGCCCTTTACATCACTTTCTATTAACCTAATCATGCCCATATGTTTCCAATACTTGCCATAACAGTATGTATGCATTCAGAGAGTCTAAATTGATGTAAAAAAAAAAAGGGGAAAATTTGGTCTTGCACTTCGAATGACTGGTTCCAATTAGGATAAATTCCACAGGTTCTGTATTTTTGTAACTGGGCAATTTCATTATCATGCACCAAGTCTGCTACCAATTATGCATAACCAAGGGATCACTCTATTTCTTTGTCTCAAATTCCAGATTCATTTGCACTACACTACACTACACAACACAACATAACATGGCACAACACAAAACAACACACATACACACACACACACACACAAACAGGCATGGTTAGGTTTCTGTCATCACAAAGGGCCTCTCAGGAAAATGGGGAGGTACCTAGACTGGGATAGAGTAAATATTGTGCCAATCTTCAAGGGAGGAGACAGGGATGATCCACTCATCTATAGACCTGTATCACTTACTAGTGCTGTTTGTAAAATATGAGAAAATTATCAGAAAAAGATGGATTAGGTATTTAGAAGAAATTGAACTGCAAGTTCACCAAAACTTGGAGATAACACAGAGATAATTTGGAATTGGGGAGGGAAGATCTTGTTTTACCAATCTACTAAGTTGCTGTAGTAGGTTGATAGATGTCATACAAGTGAGTGAGGGCTGGGAAGACTGTGCCTACCTAGACCTCAGGAAAGCATCTGACAGGGTGCCCTATAACAGATTACTGTGGAAGCTGAAGACCTTCGGAGGAGAGCATAGGGAAACTATTAAAGCGGATGGAGGATTATCTGGTAGGAAGGCAAATCAGAACAGTCATACGAGACGAGACTTCACAATGAAAAGATGTGAGTGGTGGAGTGCCTCTGGGCTCTGTCTTGGCTCTAACAATATTTTTAATATATATAAATGATTTGCCAGAAGGTTTGAATAGTTACATGAGTATGTTCGCAAATGATGCTAAAATCACGAAACATATTAAATATACTGATAGTTGTAATGAGCTGCAAGAGGACTTGAATTAACTCAACAAACGGAGCCAGGTTTGGAGAAAAGGAAATGAATGCCAAGAAGTGTCATGTGTTACAAATGGGAGTGAGTGAAAAAGACCAAATTGGATATATCAAATGGGCAATGAGATAATTAGCAAATGAAGAGGAGGACTTGGGAGTGATTATACAAGATGACCTGTCATCAGAAAAGCATATAAACAGAATCACTGGTGGCATGTATGAGTTACTGACCAACACGAGAGTGGCTTTTAGTTACAGTGGAATTTTGAATTTTGACTTCAGAATTTTACAACTCAAATTTTGATGCATTTTGGAATGGTCCAACTACCTCACTTTTCCATGCAAAATCGCACTTTTCGATGCTCTCAGGGCCAGACTCCAACCAAAACTAGCAAAGATATTATTTTTGATGCAAAACAAAATGCTAGAAGTGAAGGAAAATTATAAGAAAAAGTATGAGCCTAACCTAATTTGACATGTGTCAAGAAGAGAATGAAAATCAACATCATTTATTCATATGTGAAGCATATGAAGATATGGTTCCGAGACAATTCACTGTCAGATAATTACCCGTCAAAACATGGATGCAGCCAAAAGAGAAATGGCAATACAGGAAAGGACAGAAATACACCAAGTACAGTGAGTCCTTGAAATACAAAAAAAAGTACGAATTTCCGATGGTACGAAAGCGATAAATGTAGGACAAATTCCACAATACGAAAGTACAGTATGTCTCGATGGTACGAAAAATGATATGAGTGGAAATACGAAAAATTCAAAATGGGCGTGCTGCATAGCACCGCGCTCGCTTGCAGCGAGAAAACGAACTAACCCCTCTCTGGTAAACACATTTTTGCGCGCTTCCCAGTCGAGTCACGTCCGTCCTCTCCTCTCAGCTTCATTGTACGTTCCTCTGTTTTTCGTTGTTCTTCACCTTTTCGTATTTTCATCATGCCTCCCAAGCGCCCTGCATCATCTCCAGCATCCAGGGAACCAGGTGCAACGAAGAAACAGCATCATACTCTCACTCTTGAGAGGAAATTGGAGATAATAAGATGCCACAAGGAGGGGCAGGGAGTCTCGGAGATTGGGCGAGCTTTAGGCCTTGCACCATCAACCGTTGGGACTGTGACGAAGAAAAAGGAAGTGTACAAGAAGATGGCCACCTCCTTCTCTTCATCTTCAGCCGCCTGCTAAGCCACGAGGACCAGCAGCTTTCACATGGACTTAGCACCATATCAACAACACGAATCTCCAGCTGCAGCACAGGTCTATATTTAACTGTACAGTGTACTATTACTATAGTAAATAGTTGTATGTTTTATCTTTTATGTCCGTACAATAGTATAGTACTGTATACGTGTATTGCATGCTTCTAAATAGGAGGGGTAAAGCTTTAGTGGGGGGTCCAATGGGGTCCTGGAACGCATCCCCCCCTTTATATGTATATTTCAATGGGGAAAATCGTTCTGATATATGAAATTTCGGATTACGAGAGTTTTTTTTGGTCCCTATCCCTTTCGTATTTTGAGGACTCACTGTATATACTTGCTGACAGTATGGCAATACAATGCAGAACTATAGTTACATAACCATAATTATAGTTCATAAAGTTTACAGGGGGTGTGGGCAAAAAATCATGATTTTACATAGTTAGGTTTGGAGGCCCAGGACCCAAACTAATTTTTCCCATAAGAAGTTCAGTTTAAATTTCAATTATTTGAATTTCGCGGTGATTTTTAGGCACTTATGTCCGTCGAAATTCAAAATTCCACTGTACTGTATATGGATGAGGAAATGCTGGAGAAGTTGATAGTGTCCATGATAAGACTAAGACTATGCAGCTATATGGTCACCTCATCTGAAAAAGCATACAGTATTGATAAACTGGAGAAGGTACAACAGATGGCTATGAGGATGATACCTTGCTTAAAGGAACTGACCTATAACAAGAGGTTGGAAAAACTGAATTTACCAATACTGTGTCAGAGAAAGGAAAGAGGAGATTTGAGTAATGTTTAGAATTGTAAGAGGTCTGGAAAAGGTGGATAGAGAGAATCTTTTCGTACTGGATGACGAAAGAACAAGAGGTCATGAATTTAAATTAAGGAAGAGCAGATGACTTAATGATCTTAAAAGGTTCAGTTTCCCAAACAGAAGTATACATACCTGGAATGATTTAGACAAGGAGATGGTGAATGCAAAAAGCATCCATGTATTTAAACTAGACTGGATAAAAGTTGATATGGAGAAAGGACAATACGAGCTTGGCTCAATTCCTGTACTATAGATAGATAGATAGATAGATAGATATATACACATTTTTTTTTTTTCAATAACAGAATGGATGAAGGAAAAACAAATCCATCCATCCATCCATCATCACCCCATAAGGAGTGTAGGAGCCCAGGGATAGGCAGTTGGTCCCAACACATAAGATGAGAGTGAACACAAATAAAAGAGTAAATAAATAAATAAATTATCCATACACCACATTACTAGTGTCCTCCATTCATAAATAATCTGTAACAGATTTGAATAGTTGTAGATTGAAGTTTGGGGGGAAACAATTCTGGGGAAGCGAGTTCCAAAGAGATGCAGTTCAGGGAAGAAAAGAATTCTGATAGGCAGAAGTTCTGCAATATGACTGTGTGGCATTCCAGTCATTAGTGGTACCAGATGCCCATGTAGCAAGGCAGAAGGCATGGAGGTGGCATAATGGATGCAACTTTTTCTGAACATTTGTCATGTAAGTATCTGTAAAATAATGCATGGGAGGCAACATTCCTTCTTACTTGCAGGAGAGGTAGTTCAGGGCTCTTGCTAACTGCCGATGGTTGCAAGCCAAATGGATCCTAAGGTTTCAGATTTACGAGCCAAATTAATTTTTAGTAGTCAAACTGACTACGAGCCGAAATATTTTACGAGCAATAAATATATTTATTTACACATTGTGATGATTAGAGTCATATAATGAGGTTTTAAACATTCACAATGGCGACAAGGAAAGACTTAATAATCGATCACAACGTATTTTGTTCATTTAAGTGAGATTTATTTTGCAGTTTACTCCTCGCCAAAGTGGATGTATTTTCTCCTCACCAAAAGGCAACTTGCATGAAAAATTTGTTCGCCGAAGGGAAAAAATACTCGCATTTGCGAGCTGTGGCTCGCCAAACATGAGCCCTGTAGTTACATTTCTTCTTACTTGCAGGAGAGGTACTGTAGTTGATTTTTAATAACAGGGTTATTAATAATTCTAATGGCTTTATTCTGAATTATGTCTAGTTGTTTTAATACAGCCTCTCAACATCCATTCCACAAGGGTGAACAATATTCCAGTGAGAGCACACATGACCCTTATAAGTCATAGTGAACTGCTCATAAGTGAAGAGGTTACAGACTCCAAGTTTCTTTGAGGTGGTTTTAGCAAGTGATCTGACATGAGAGGTCCATTGAGGGCACTGTTAAGTGAAACATCAAGAATTTCAATACTTTTAGAGATAGGAATATTAGAAGCATTGATGGAAATATAGGAATCTGGCAATATCTGTCTATTAGTAAACTGTATATATTTGATTTTACAGACATTAAATGAGACAAGGTTATTTTGTCTCCATTCAGTGATCTTAGATAAGTCTTGATTTATGGAGATGGCTGTACTGAGTCGTGAGTTAGAGATATTAAACTTTGAAAAGGAATGTTCAAGTGTGAATGAAGTGTGGAGTATTGAGTCATCTGCATACGAATGATTGGGATTATAGGTGACAGATAAGAGATCATTACGGTAATATGAATTAGGAATAGGGTTGGAGACAGAACTGTCCTTGTGGTATGCCAGCATTAACTGAGTGGAAATTGGTAGCTAATACAAACACACATACAGTACAATCCCAGTTAACCAAGAGGCTTGCGGAATTTACCTTCCCTGTTACCGATTTTTCCCGGGTATCTGATATTATATACAGTACTGTACTTTTACATAGACTACATCATTGCAGTACCGTATATACAATACCACTCGTATCCAGGGCCACACTAACATTTTTCCATTGAAATACCCTAAAACACACCCCCTATGACGTAACACATTTGGCTGAAGTCTTGCAGTGGTGCAAAGTCTAAAGGTAAATCTGTTTTGTTAACTATTATTCATTACACAGTATTTTATTCATCAAACAGAAAAATAATCCAACGTAATAAATCTTGGGCATTTGTTGGTGAACAGATGATTTGGAATGAAGTGTTCTGCAGTAGCTACAGTTATCATGACTCTTTTGCTCACAGTTGTGTATATGTGCCATGGCCTACCCATTTATTCTTCATTTGACCGCCGCCACTATCCCTCACTCGCCACTCAGATGTTTTGCAGATAATACAATAAATATGAAGGAATTCCAAGCACAGTATTTAATCAAATAGCCTAAAATAAATGCTTCATTTCTATCAACTGGAGTTTTTCTTCTCAGCCAATGCAAATGTGTTCTAAGATGACATCATCTTAGAACACATTTGATGACAATGCCGATGCAACGGCGTTCTAATATGACATCATCTTAAAACATTTGATGACAATGCAAATGCTTTCTAAGCTGACATCATCATAGAACACATATGATGACTGCAAATGGGTTCCAAGATGAAAATCTTAAAACACATCTGATGCCAATGCAAATGCGATTTAAGATGACATCATCTTAGAACGCATTTGATGACAGCAAAAGCGTTCTACGATGACAAATTTGGAACACATTTGATGACAATGCCAATGCAAATGCATTCTGAAATATCATTTTAAATGCATTTGATGCCAATGCAAATGCGTTCTAAGATGACATCTCAGAACACAGTTGATGCCAATGTACTGGCAGAAAAGATAAACTCCAGCTAACAGAAATGAACCAATTTTTTTTATTTGACAAAATTACAGTACTTCCAATCCCTACATATTTACTGTTTTATTTGGAAAACAGCTGAGTGAAGAAGCGAGGGGTGGAGTGATGGCGGTCAGTGAGGGCACATACACACATCTGAGTAAGAGAGTCGTGAACTCGTGATAACTCTACTTCTTCCTAAATCATCAGTTCACCTATAAGTGCTCATGATTTATTTCTACAATATATTTTCCATGTTTTTATGAATAAAATGAATAATATTTAATAGACTGGACTTGCCAAGGTACTGTAAGATGCTGGAAGCTTGTGGGTAGTTAGAGTCGGTTGGTTAGGGAGAAAACTGCACTGGTACCTTATGTTTTCCGCCAATGAAGAGTATACCTTTTTTCAAAGGAATTATTCATCTTGCTTTTCACACACAAACACACATACAAAACTGCTTGGGTCCCTGGGATTTTGTATCATAACTCATGGAATTTCCTATGTTAAATTCTGTTATCAGTGTCTTACAATGGTCATCATTTTCAAGACTGTTGCATCTGTCCAGCTCTTGTTTCAAGGTGACCACAATGTGTTAAGATTTGTTTGCACTTTAGGTTTCAGTGTACAAAATACTAATCATTACACGGCAACACAGGATAGCACAACAACGAGAGTGCTTGATTACTGACTGATGGCGGCAAGCTAACTGGCGACTTATGGAAGTATGTAGCGTGACTAACCTTGAGGGGGTGGAAGAGGGGGAGGAGGGCTGGAAAGGTGATTAACTAGGAAACGACCTTGACCGGAAATGCCTTCACTTCACATCCCCCGACTTCACCTAGTCTCACGTGACTAACCCTTGCTGGGGTGGCCAACGAAAGTGGCATACACTTATATTATTTATATACTTGCCAGTCCATGAATTTTCCCGTTTGTCTGATAATTCCGGTTGACTGGTAACCCAATAATAGGGATTATACTGTATACAGTAAAAGATCTATCTGACTACTGCCAGACACCTTAATCCCATATGGGGTGGCCACAAACAAATCGCCTCCACATTGCCCTGTCCCCCACCATTTCACTGCCCTGCTCCCAGCTCACATCCCCCTCCCTCATATACCTCTCCACTCCATCCCTCCATCACATCCTTGGCCTCCCCTTCCCTCTCTCCCTCTCCACCTCACTCACATACTCTCCTCATCAGTCTCTCACTCTCCATCCTCTCCACATGGCCAAACCACCTCAGTGTGTTTCTCCTAATGCTTCCTATTACATCCATATCCACACCACAATGCTCCTTCACATCCTCATTTGTCAGTCTGTCTCTCCATATGACTCCACATGCTCCTCTCAAATAACTCACTTCCATTGCTCTCACTCTTGACTTGCGTTCCTCCAACAAGGTCCAAGCTTCGCTTCCATACATTAGAGTTGGTATCACAATACTGTCATGTAGTAACTTTTTCACTTTCATGCTCACTTCCCTGTTTCTTATCACTGCTTTCAAGGAACCAGCAACCTTTCTTCCTTGTTGTACCCTTTCAAGCACTTCACCCTCCAAACTTCCATCCTTACTCATCACATAACCCAAGTACTTAAATGTACTCACATTTTCCATTTCCTCCTCATCCAACCTCACTGTACATTCACTGACTTCACTTCTCTTGAAGACCATAACTTTACACTTCCCTACATTCACCTTTAGATTCTGTTTCTTACACACTCTTCCAAACCCATCCACCAAGCCTTCCAACTTCCCTTCGCCTTCACTTAACAACAATGTATCATCTGCAAACAACAGTATAGGGAGTTTCCAGACACTGCCCTCTCTCATTAGGGCCACTCCAACATCCACTGCCCTACCTTGTATCTCTTTTATAATTCCATCCATATACATATTGAACAACCATGAAGACATGACACATCCCTGATTCAACCCAACCTTCAAATAGAAAAATTCACTCAGTTCTCTATCCACACGCACTGCAGCCTTAGCCCCCTCATACATACTCTTCACAGCACTCAACAACTTCCCATCTACTCCATATATTCTTAATAAGAAAAAGAGATTGTATATAAAATTCAATTTTTATAGAATTATCTTAATCTTTGCTGGACAAACAGCATCATCATCAGAAAAGACAGTAAATCTATGTTATCCTGTAAATCCAATGAGGTGTGCCCCCTCCACCTTGGATTTACAATCAGGGAAAGTTATACAGCAAGCACTGTGGGACAGATCAGAACCAAGTGTTAAGATGCAACAAGACAAATATAAGACTGAGAAAACAACATAGATTTTAGAAAGCTATCCTCATGAATTCTTGAGAAATCAGACTGTGTCTGATAAATGAAAAAAACATGTAGAGGATGAGACTGGACACAAAATCTTGCCATATGGTAAGTAGTACAGTACCTTGTTGAAGCGGTCCTGTGGTATAAGCTGCAGCATGATGGGTTCCATGGTTGTGACGTTGCCGAAGCGCACCTCGGGGATGTAAAGCGCACACACCACATGCGCCCAACCTCCTGAGTCCGTGCGCTTGAGGGCCCCATCTTTACTCGGGCACAGTTCGCACCTCTGCGAAAAAATGCGCCTCCCGCCTGAGTGCTGGGTGAGCGGCCACAGGGTAGGTGTCAGTGGGTGTGGGGTGCCAGGGGGAGGGGGATAGGGTATATGGCAATACAGTATACAATATACCAGTGAACAACTACAGAGAGAAAGAATGTTCACCACAGACATGGTGGCTGGCATTGTAGTTCTGTGTGCATTATCATCTTTAAATAAATGAGGTACATATAATTATTATTAATACAATTATCATGCTACTGTGCACCAAAAATAAAGCAAAGAATACAAATGACAAACCAATGAATACCAGTACTTGAAAAAAATAACTATACTGCTGGCAAACAAAAAACCTCTGAGGAATCATTAACCAGTCTGAAACATATATGGCAGAATTATTCCCTTGTACAGCAGTTAATATATATACCCTACTGCGTAGTCCTGAATACAACAAAATGAAGCACTAAAGTATACAGCAATGTACTGTTCATTAATGCACAAGTCAGTAATGTTTTACAGCAACTCTGCAAGTTTTCACTAAGTTACTGTTATTCCTCAGACTTACCAAATATACCAGATTTGCTAGAAATAACTGTCATAGACTCTAATGGTTATTTAGAGGACATCAGTAATGTGTAAGTTATGTACTGTAACTGCTCAGGAACTGACCATATAAAGCGAGGGATTAATTTCCATTTATGGGACTATACTGAGCAGCTGCTTGATATTACAGCATATCAGTGTTACTACTGTACTGGACTGTGCAGTAAATTGTTAATTTAACTTTTTGTCTGCCAGGAACATCCCTCAGATGCATAAAATTTTCTGGTGGTTGTCAGAATATAGTCCTGACTGCATTAATGCTCTATGAATGCATTAATGATTAACAGGTAAAAGCCTTGCCATATTCAGAGGGATCATCAGGTACTTACACAGTACAGTATAGCTTCTGTAATTTCAGCTTATTATCTCTCATCAAATAATGTAAAAGTAAACTGTGACAATCAAAGCATAAATATAATGAGCAAAATACTGAAAATATTTAAAATTTCAATACTGTACCTAAAGGACTGAACTAAATGAAATTTTCAAGAAAGCACTGAGCACTTCTGAAAATCTCAACCTGCTGGCAGCGAGGCCCTGCTAGGAGCACTTCGCACACCACCTGCTCGATTCACTCAACTGCAGGGTTCGACACCCATCGTGCGCCACCTTCTCACTTCAATCTGTGGGACAAACAACACACTACCCTCCCCACCCCTAAGTATACCCATTTATACAAGATGGATGTTATCAATGCCAGCCACACAGCCTATGAACTAAAGGAACACACTACAATGTTAAGCAGCAATGAAATATTAGTTCCATTACAATACTGTATACTATGGGATTGCAATGCTACTGAGAAAGTAAGGGAATGGAAGAAGTACAGTACAATACTTACAACTCTGGCAGCCCGTTCTTGACTTTCACATTTGCGACAAAACCAGGCTCCAGTAGGAACAGTCACTATACCATAGCAGGCTGGAGAAAAAGTTAAACAATACATTAAAGCATTGCTTTAAAGCATGCAATTTTCATTATATAAGCTACCTGTAATTACAAAATAAGCTAATAAAGTCTCAATATATTTGAGATCACCCAAATGGCAACCTATAAAAATGCTGAGACAATTAGAGGGAAGGTGAACAACAAAGCAATCATATATTAAATACTGGTACCCATATTAGTAATACTGCATTTTGCTGGAAATCAGCCGAACATTCAAAAATCAAGTTAAAAGTGCTGCCGTACAGTTCTTCTACCAATAAAATATGCTACAAAACCACATATCTAGTACCGTGCCAAAGACAATTCAAGCAAAATTCAGCCCATTTTTTGACTTCAGTAACATTAATTACGGTACATACTGGTACACCTCCTGAACTGTTCATACTTAAACTTATGTCAATGGAAAAAACAAAACTACATATCACCATCATCACAGCCCTGACTCAATTTGAACCTGAAACTGATTCGACTCCAAATCGTTCCAGTTAGTAAAATTTGGTTAAATCATATTAAGAGTAGGAATCAACAATTAGTGACAGACTGAAAGCAACCTGAAAGTCCAACATGGCAGGTAGCCACTCACCAAAGTTTGCAAGTAAAACTGATGAGGATGATATCTTCAAGATAATGCATTTCTATCTACTGTACAAGGTAGTCGCCTGAATCCTGTAAGGGGTGGCCACAAACAAATTGCCTCTACAGCTTTTTAATATCTCTCACAATAATAATTACAATTTAATGAAAAAAAAAAAATACAACTGTAAATTCTATGCATGACAGCTTTCCTGCAGTTTCACCATTTTGTCTTGACTTTCGTCCAAATGAAGTTTACGATGTACTTCAAATATTTTTAAGGATAATTTTTATAGGAAATACCCTATTTTGCCATTCCCCCCCCCCTCCCACAGCAAAAACTAGAATTTCCAACAAAAGGAATAATAGGTTGTACCACTACCACATTACTCATAGCAATTTCCTGTTAAACTCACCTACCTGCTACCAGCATTAAATGTAAAAAATAAATGAAACATGCTCTTTTATAGTTGCTATAGACTACTTTTGCTTCCCTAATTCGATCACCGTACTGACAAATTAATCTTTGCCATGATTTTGCACTAGTTCAGCTGATAATCTGGTTAACATTCAGTAGAAGCCAAAGCTGGATTTCAAGGACTCTGAAGAGCTGAATATTTATATCGCACCATTTGGAAACACTTTTCTTCTAAACCACAAGTCACAAATGAATAATAATGGAGTTATTTAATGTCCTAATTTACAGTGTTCAGTTCCTCCTGCTGTACCTCACCTCCTTTCACTGTCCCACTAACAGTTGTCTGCAGATCTTGACCGCACCAACCAGCACTCAACTTTTGGATACATGTACAACCAACCACAGCACTGCAACTCTCATGCCAGGATACAGTGAAGATATGAAATCAGAACAGTCATGGCCAACACGCTGTTCATGTTACTGGAACCCTCTCCAAACAATGACGGGGTGTTACGAGGATCAGGAAGCTAATTTACATTTCTCAGGTATGGTATAAATTTAAACATTAAGGGGTGTCTGAGGGATGAAGCCACTCCCCCCCCCCCGTTACGCTTCCAAACACGTATAATTTAATATCTCTTGTTTGACTGCTAAGGCCTAGGTTAGGTTGAACTGCATCTAGGCAGGTTAATGCTTAAAACATCGTATCTCTGACTGAGGTAAAAATAATCTTGTTGTTTTTAATGCATCAGAAACTCAGTTTTTACAACTATCAACCTGATACACTCTTCCACAGGAGTACCCACTAATGTTTAATAATATCAAGCTCAACCCTGCATCATCCTTGGGTATTATTTTACTTTAATCCCACCCGGTCGCTGGAAAATGTGACTTATCTCTATATGTCGGGTATATTGAGTACATCATTTTCTTTTCAGTAAACATCCGTCGCATATAAATACTTTCCGAGATATATGTTATTTTTCTTAATTGTCTGAAGGATCCAGGAGCCAACATGGTGGAGTAAACATATTAGCTGGTGCGGGCATGTTCACTCGGTCTAAGTCAGCTGGACTCGAGTGTACTCGGCTGGTAATTTCGTATATGTGAGCTTTAAAAACAGCCAATCAGGCGTCGCAAAGGAAGAGGGACTTTTGAAACCAGCCAATCACAACAGTCGTAAGTAAAACCAGCCAATCAGCTTGAAGTATTTGTGGGTGACGCAAGTACGCTCGAGATTTGAAAGTCAGTCACAGTCATGGCCTCCGGTGCTGAAGAACGTGTTGTTGATTTCAAAGCTTGTATCTGGTGTAAGACGGACTACTGGCAGATTATCAAGGACTATCACAGTAATAACGAAACATCTATTGAACTACTAAGAAAACACGGGGTTTTGACAAGTGCAGTGCAGTGTAAAGAGTGTGATTTGCCCTGCAAATATCGGGAAGACAGACATCAGTGGTACTGTGGCCGGTGGAAAAGAAAGTAGGAAGAGTAAGGGGAAGGTGCAGTGCAAATTCACCGTTTCTGATCTCTAGGTAAGCATTCCCCTAGGATAGGTTAGGTTAGGTTAGGTTAATGTAATGGGGGGTCTGGGGAGCAAAGCCCCCCAGTTAGGAAACACGGCCAGGGCTGGGGGGTCTGGGGGGCAAAGCCCCCCAGTTAGGAAACACGAACTCAAGGAGCTGAAAATTATATTTTTCCGAAAGATTTTAGTGTTTTTCGTTTGATTTGGATACCAGTTCCAGTCGGAAATCACTCGATTTTCCGTGTTTCCCCCACCCAAAACCACGCTTTCCCACAGGTCCCCCATTATTCTTTCTCAGGAGTTTCAGAATGCAATGTTTTAGTGTTATGCATGTGATTCTGGTGGTCATTTTCAGTGAAAATTACTCGTTTTCGTCGTATTCCCCCAATAACCTTGGTACAGTGGGGGGGGGGGTTACGTAAAACGAGTGATTTGCGACAGAAATGACTATCAGATTCACATGAGAAACACTATAAAACATTGCATTCTGAAACTCTTGAGAAAATATGGCAGGGTGGGACTAAAGTAAAAATTTACCCATCCTTGAACATGCTTGGGGTTTTATTCACTTGGGACTTATCTTGGAAAGGTCATATTGCATCTCTTGTAAAATCTGCTTCCAAGAGATTAGGTGTGCTAAGCCGACTCCATACCAATGCCTTCTTTACCCTGCACAGTTGTTGACATTATACATGGTTTTCATTTGCCAGTGTTTAGGGTACAACTCTCATATGAGGGGAGGCTCCCCATATACAGCTCTACTCAATAGCGTGGAGTCAAAGGTTTTTCTTCTTATCAACTCTCCTCTTCTTACTGGCTCCCTTCAACCTCTGTCTCTTCGCCATACTGTTGCATCTTTATCTCTTTTCTGTTGCTACTTCCATGGTCACTGTTCCTCTGAACTGTTTGCTTGCATCCTTCCACCTCTATGATGGCTGTGTAGCACCCGTCTAGCAACAACCTCTCATCCTTTTTCTGTCAACTATCTAATGCAAAAGTTAACCATTACTCCCAGTCCTTCATTTATGCAACAGGTCAACTCTGGAACTGTCTCCCTCTGTCTGTATTTCCTACCGGTACTCCCTATGATCTCCAGTCTTTCAAATGCAGTGTGCCCATGCATCTCGAAATGAAATGATCTTGAATTAGGCTCTCTTTTGTATTGTTTTTGTTTTTTCTTGGAAGGAAGTTTGTGGGCTCCTGACCTTTGGTTCCTTCTTTCTTGCATTAAAAAAAAATAAATCATCAATGCCAGGAAACTTATCACTTCAGCAATGAAGCTGTACTCTTCTAATTTTATTTTCATACTACTAGTTCAACTTTCATTGATATTCATTCCTCAAATCACTCATTTTCTCGTCACCACGATCCTTGGGATGAGGGGTATCACAACTGGAAAACAAATGATTTCCAACAGAAAACAAAATCATATGACCCCTCAAAAAAAAGCATTAGATAAGAATATATCATTGCTGAAATTGTGTCGTGGCTTCTGCTAAGAATTCACCGTTAATTTTTAGGATAAGCTGTAAGAACAAGCTAATAGAATTTGAATTAGGCCTCCAAAAGCCAATCCTTGTGTGACTTCACTAAGCCAAGCATAAAACACCTATGACATGTACAGGCAGAAACACTCAGAACCATTTGTGGCCCACTGCCATAGGTGTTCTTTACTTCTAGGTAATAGAGGGGCAATGGGGGTCCTTTGCTACGATCAGGTTAACATCTAACTCTAATGCTCCTACGACAACAAAGTACAGACAACATCTTTGTCATGTGAGCTTGCGCCCATAAGATGTTAGCAATTACGACCAGTTCGTGTCAACCTGTTAGAACGGTGAAAGAAAACTACACTGAGCACCCTGGCTACAATGAAACTGCGTGTATCTTAAATATATGGGTTTGTTATTACCTTGGTGAACGGCGACGGTGCAGCCTTGACCATCGCAGTACACGAGAGGGTTCTCCGTCCAGCCATTCTCGTCCGAACACACGCAGCAGCCCCCCACCATTTCCTTTGGGTCTTCCTGTTTAGGCTTCATGTGTCTAACCCCTTCCAAAACCCACCAATCATCTTAATCTAGGGTCGTCACTCAGTCAGTGTTCGTTCCACAACAAAATGGTAGACCCCAAATAAAGTTCCAGTAATCCGTTGTACCCTCAGGGAAACAATAAAATTATAATATTTTATATCTTAAACTCCAATACTTATCTCACATTAGTGATCAAATTAATATTATAAAGTAAGTGTTACTAGAATGCACGTGAAAAATTCCCAAATTTCATTGTACTTTCAATGGCAATCTTTTTCATGAGCAGAAAAGAGTCCTTCTTGATCGTTGGCAGACCACGGGAGGCGCAAGCGCTATATTTCTTGAAAACAAACATCTCCTCTGTAAATATAATTTATTTATTGACACAATAGCTCACAGAAAAATTCATTCATTATGTACAAAGTACAAACATGCACTTAATTTTAATGTTAGGCAAGTTATATAAACGAAAACTTACATTCAAAGATCCGAAAAAAATATGAAATGCATGATTTACGGAATTCCATTAAACGGTAGTGCTAATACAAATTTGAAATTTAAGATGTATTATGTCCAATGTGAGAAACCGAGTTAAATTACAGTTTGATCTTAAACATGCGTGATATTGAGATAATATTGTGAAATACATACAGGAAAGTTTAGTTTAACAGAGGCAATTATTCAACGATCTTCAGTTTGAAGAGAATAAAGTACTTAAAATAGTGGTAAGGTCTCATATCTCGCACTTCATGAACGTCTAGGGCACATTCAATAAAGAAGGAAAAGAGCAATAATCAGTCACAATATTCTGGAGGAAACTGACATATAATCGAGTTTCTTTAAAAAAAATATAAAATATGACAATCAGCAATGTGATAGCTACCTTCTTTGATATCCTTATCTCATGTAAGTAGTTCAGTTATTTTTTTTATAAGCTGCCTAGCATGGGCTAACTGGCCTACTGCAGTTATCCTCTCTTATGTTCTTTACGCTATATTCCTAACTTAAATAGCACCTGTATACTAAAAATTAATCAACGAGACAGCAGAAGGGAATAAGAGTGATTATGGAGAAACACTGGTAGACTTCATTCTTCACTGCAGCCAAGGGGGGAAAACAACTCTACAGTATGTCGTTTCTGTCTCATTGGCAGAGTATAGATGGTCATGTTACTCGACCACATTTAGCTTTTGACGAATGCTCATGCAACTGACCTTACCATCTTCACCTTCGTATGCCATCAGACTCAGCTCCATCAGGTTTCACATAAACTCTGAGGTCCTGCCTTCTATGCTTGCCCTGCCACTCAAATACTGATAAATGTCATGCGTTATGGAAACTGATGTGGCCCTGGAGGTTTTATGTCATAGCTGAGAGGAAAGATTTCTTGGCACATCTAGGTGAGCGAATGAATGAAATCCAGCTGCCAAATAGCAAAGATCATATGCCATTACGTTATAATCTCAAGGTATACTAAGGAGTAGGAAGGACAAGGCAGAGGATACCAGGAAGGGAGGAAGTATCAGCGTCAATGGAAGGCCCTTAAAGAAACTGACAGATTTGTCATCTTTCAAATATTCGTGACAGGAAACCAAATGTCTAACCTGAGAGGAGTAGAATGAAAATAAAGGCCGGAAGAAAAGAGGAAATATTAAGAAGATGCATACGACAGAGGAGAAAAGGACAATAAGGAGAGAAAGATTGTAGACAAAATGCCCCTTTTAGTCGCCTCTTACGACAACCAGTGATACTGGGGAGGTATTCTTCCCCCTCTTCCCCGGGGAGGGGAAGTCCCATCTACAGTACAGTAGGTTCTCAAGTACATTTCAGTGATGTAAACAGTCATCGAGGGTTACATCATTACAGGGACGGATCAGGGAATGTTAAAAGTTTTTTTTTTTTTTTACCCATCATGCATTTACAACTTAAAGCAATTAAAAAACATGGCAAAGCTTCATCAATTGTTAAATTCATACAAACGAACTTTCAACATGAATTTCTGTTTTCATTCAAAAAAGTATGTGCATTTGCTGCAAGAAAACACACACACACACACACACACACACACACACAGACACAGACACACACACACACACACACACACACACACACACAACCGCTAGACTTCCTGAACCCCTTCCATTTCTGGATTCGACATTCCCTAATGATAGGAAGATCGGCCCTGGCCTCCCGATTGTTTTTTCGTTCTTTTTTCTTTTTCAATCATACACAGCAGTGGGCCTTCACGTGGCTTAATGAATATATATTCCTGCAAAATTTCCACTACAGTCATTGTCTGTTCGGAGCTACCAAGGCTACTGTAAAGGTGTTGTCGCTGACGACCACGACTGCCCATCTGGAATAAGTTGGATAAAAGCTACCATTTCCTCCAGTCATAAAGGTACTAAACGCCTGTAAGAGAGGATCGTCAGTGCCACAGGGCTCTGTTTGACTATGTTCTTGATACTTTGACTTGACCTAAAATTGGCACCACTTCATCTCGAATACTAAGCTGTCAACACTAGCATATGGCGCTAGTCAAGATGTCCGAGTAGTGCTACAGAAAGGACGTAGGGTCATAGTGTTGTCTTTTTCTGCCACTCAGCTACGTGAAATAAGCTCCAAAAAGACGAAAACCTGGGCCAAGTTAGCGCAAAAGAACTCTAGCGAGAGTACGAGTTTTTAATCCTTTACACTGAACTTAGTGGCCTGTTGGTTAGAATGCACCGGTCGAAGATACAGGTTGATCTGAAAGAGGCGACTGGAAGTTTTACAGTCACATAATACCACCCAAGGTGGTATTATGTGTCATCTACCCTGAAATGTACTGGACTATGGTAGCTTTGCTTCGGGGTACCTACTCCTTGAAGGGGACAAAATGAGACTGGCTGTTTTTAACATCTTACTGAAATATTAATCTCGTATCGCTTGTCAATTCCGGTGGGCTTCTGTGAGGTCTAGACAACATTCAACCTATCTTCATGGAGCTCTTACGCCAGTTGCTCTTCACGGGGTACCACAATCAGACAATGGGTCAGGGATTACAAGTATCCTGTGGCAGTAAATGGGTAACGTACTTCTACATGTCATCACTCTCATTCCACTACACTGACCACTGGGGGACATCGCTTGGGAGTCACTGCCTCTAGACACTGACCACCTACTTCTGTGGCAGTCATATTTTCTTCTCTAGTCTCACCTAGTTGCCGTACATCAAACTAGGCATCACATGGGTCTCTGCTGGTTGACTGTTGTCACCTGGGGTAAGTGTGTTGCAGTAGTCTACTATCTTCAGGACCCATGCTGGGCCACCATAGCCTATGCATGGATAACGCAGCAATGCCCCTTGCTGCAGTGTTGCAGAGGGATGCATTCATATGGTGGCACTGATACAGTTGGGTGACTCGGCTGCGAGGTTATACGAACGTCTTTCACCTTCCATAATCCCCAAGGGTGGATGGTGAATTGTAGAGGGGCAATCCATTGGGTTCATGTTCCGATGAAGCTGGGGTCATAACAACACCACTCCCACCACCACCACATCACAACCAACAACAGCAACAATAACAGCAACTGCAACAACGACAACAACAACAAGCCTTTGCTACAGAATAAGGACTCTATGTATATAATGCAACAATGACACGGATGCGTTTCCAAGCAGGTCTACCTGAAGAAACCTTACTGTCACTGTGAAGAAAATGCGCTCAGACATATATATGAAAAAGGTCGTGATAAATGTGCAGGGAGAGACTGAGGCAGAGATAGGACTCTAAGCTGATCCTTCAGTAGGCTCAGTAATATATTGGTGGCAGCTAGGACGTAGTCTACTGTAATATCTAAGTTCTGTATTTGGTTAGCTCTTGCATATTAAAAATTGTGGGCCTCCAAGAAGCGCTATTATTCCCGGAGTGATGGAGGTGATTTTAGGTACAGTTGTGGTCAACAGTCATTGACATGTCTGGGGTACCGAACTAATGAGGAGAGACTATAGTTTTATGACCCTGCCAACACGCTCACTACTGATTCGTTTAGCAATATAACATTAGGTTCTGACACCGTTTTGAGGCAGTGTAAAAGAACTGCCGACCACAAATGTACATGCACCGAACCACACTGCTAGCGGGATCAGTTTTTGTGCTGTGACTTTGGTGATGGGTGAGACCTCCATTTATTTATTTATTTATGGATTTATTTATTTCTAGCTGGGTCTGACTGACTATCACCTCCAAACGTCATCATTGTGCCACAACAGCCGGTAAAAGGATAGGGTGTATATACTTCTAGGGTCGGGTTCTAAGAAGCTCAGATTTCTTAACACCTCTTCCTTATCAATTTACTCAGCACATTTTACTTCAGTATCGTTTTGTATGTTGATGATGCAAATCAAGTCTACATTTAAACGATACAAATAATATACGAGAGAATGTAAAGGTGTTATGCAAGACAAATTGCTAATGAAGAGGTGTTACAAAGCCTCCTATGCTACCTAGAATATGTTCCCTCCTCCTAGCCCCTCCCATTCTTCACGTGGCCAGCAAATGTTTATCTAGAAGGCACAGCGCAACAGAAAATTAAAGACCCATTATTTTCCTCCGAACCCTCCCTTGGACATAATCCCCTGGGGAGGGGGGGAGGAAGAATACTTTCCCAGTATCCCTGCTTGCCGTTAGAGGCGACTCGAAGGGGGCCTTTTTTGTCTCCAGTCATTCCTTACTGTCCCCGTCTGCTCCTCTGTCCTACCGCTCTTCTTGATATTTCCGTGTTTCTTCCAGCCGTTATTTTTCCTCTACTCCTACAGTGCCACATAGCCATATTATGGCTTGGTGCTAATCATCGTCATCGTCATCCGGACCTCCTTTCCCAAGCTAGGACAGGGTGAGGAGTAGCAACGTCCAGACAGCCCAAATTTGCCAAATCCAATGGGCCACGATTCCATTCGCTCACCATTCAAGCCCCCGGAATCCTGGCTCCATCTGATACGCCAAAAACATTCACCACGTTCTGTAGCTTCACATAAACGTATCCGACATAGTCAATCCAGACGTTGTCACGTAAAAAAGGGGTGCCAAATCCCTGATCATGAGCTTCTCCTCACATCCGGCCAGCTCGATCTCTTGTCAGTCCCCTAGCCTCACCGACTTCCAAACCTCTCTTCCTCACACACTCATCCACCATATCCCTCCACCTTCTCCTTAGCCTACCTCGCCTCCTCCCTCCTTCAGATTCGCTCAGATATACCTTTTTCACCACTGGATTGTTACCCATTCTCTCCACATGACCATATCATCTGAGTACACTCTTCTCGATTCTCATGTCCACAGACTTCCTCACTCCACATCTTTCACGAATCACATCACTTCATATCCTGTCCACTCTCTGTATTCCACACAGATTCCTCATCAGTCCCATCTCCATTGCGCTCACTCTTGACTTTTCATTTTCATGCCACACCCTAGTCTCACATCCATATGTTACAGCTGCCACTAACACTCCTTCATGTAAGCCTCGTGCAGCTGCAACACTGAAGCCTCTGTTTCTTATCAAGACCTTCATTGCACCAGCTACTTTCCTTCCTTGTGTCACTCTACTTTCCACTTCTTTTGCACAGGTTCCTCTCTTTTTTATCACTGAACTCAGGCATTTGAACTTTCTCGCCAATTCCAGGCTCTCTCCATTCACTGTAACATCGCACTAGGAGTCACCTTCTCTCTCAGTTACCGCCTCTTTACTCTTTCCTACATTTACTCTCAAGGCACGACGCTCACAGACATCAGCAAAACTCTGCACTAGTCTACCAAATTCTTGTCCATATTTGCAAGTAATACTGCATCATCAGCATACAACAAATTTGAGATATTCCATCCATCACCATTCATTACGAAAGCCATCCCCCTCTCCATTACTCGTGTTTTTACTTCATTATTACCCGTCCCCGCCCGAGAGGAGCTCGGGAACGGGTATTGTTTTCACGTCTGCTTGTTTGTTTGTTTGTTGGTCTGTCTGTCTGTCTGTTAACAACTTAACGCGAAAACTACTGATGCGATTTAGACTAAAATTACAGGGATGATGGGCTTCTGATCACCTGATTAAATCTGGGGCCAAATTGGGCCAAGGCCCAGGCTGTAGGCCAAAAAAAAAAAAAAAAAAAAAAAAAGGGACTTCCCCCCCCCTCCATAACTCCTTTAAAATTCGTCATAGCGACATGAAACCATAACCTAAAGGTGCATCTTTCAAATCTGTATCCCATAACAAGCCTTATTACATCAGGGGGGTCACCCCCCAGTCAGCGGTAAGGGGTCAATGCCAGGTGGGTCGGGCATAAAATTTCAAATGGGCATAAAATCGTCAATTTTCACCCGATTTACTCCAAATCTGATATGTGGCATCTTTGACTAGATGTCCTGCTGTGTGTATACGTCAGCACTAAAATGACTGCCGGAGACGGGTTTGATGTACCTTGGCACTGCTTCTTGTCCTTTCTTCCTTCCCTAGGACATATTCAAAGTGTCTTACATTTTCCGGAGATCAGGGGTAAAGGTAAATAGACAGTACGTGGCAAACATGCTGACTTACAGTCAGAGACAACAGTTCGCATAATATTCCATTGCTTCCACTTCTCACATAGGGCATGTTCGTTAGTACCGGTATCTTCCCCATGCACCATACCAAGCATAACCATCCGGGAAGGCATTTCACTGAAGGGGGGGGGGAGGAGTGGCAGAAGGAGTTTGCTGAAAATAACTAATGTTGTTCGATCTCCTAATACTTACAACCATGCAGTTTACTGTACATAAAAGATACCAGTAAAACCATCAGAAGGATCTACCCTGAAAAAATCAGCTTATGCCCTGAGGAATACACCTTTTATTTGTCCTACGGGGGAAGCAGCCCCCAATCCCCCCCCCCCCCGCGTCTCCTACGCCTGATACCAGGGACTTCTTTATGGGCATAAAAATACATCAAATCTTTCTTAAATTAGGAAAGTTTGCTAGCAGAGGGCAGTGAGAAGCAAGACTGGTGGAATATATTTGGCGAACTGATGTTCCTGACAGTACAGTGGAGTTTTCAAAAGATGACGTGATGTATGGCTTATAGTACTCTACTTATTATTGAACCCTGACGTAACCTCACTACATACTGAAACAAACAGTATTGATTTCTGCTATAATATGATTCCATCTTGAGCATTCATGTCTCTCACATTCTTAAGATAATGTTCCGGTATACATATTTTCCCCCTCAGACATCATTATTTTGTTCGTGGATTCTGCACCATGCCTTCCCCTGACCCTCAGACATCATTATTTTGTTCATGGATTCTGCGCCATGCCTTCCCCTGACGTTTAAGTTGGTATTTTTTTTTTCTCTCTCTCTCTCATATATATATATATATATATATATATATATATATATATATATATATATATATATATATATATATATATATATATATATATATATATATATATATATATATATATATATATATATATATATATATATATGTATGTATACTGTGCGTCAAATGTTGGGTGCAACTGTGGAACTTTTAACTGTGAAGAAGCTTCTAGCATATCCTGTACCTCTTGCTTTGTTTGCTTGTAGTGTACTCAGGGTCGGTGAACGCTATATTTAACCACTAAAATGCAAATTGTCCCCTTGAAATGAATAAAATCACATGAATGCAGCAGGAATAAAATGAAGAGGATGTCACCGGATTCAAAAGGTTAATGATATCAGGTGTCAACAACACAATACGTCATTCATTACACTAATTACCTATCAGCAATGATATATTAGCTATTAAATCAATAGGTCAGTGGGTCAGATGGTTTGTAGAGTAAAGCGATTAACGAGGAAATGACGACACAGTAATACTTTTAGTAAGATAACGTCTTACGAACGTGTTATTAACCCCTTCCGTGCTATGACGTCTTTATACAAACTATTCTTGTTATTTTTCAGGCATTGTACTGTAATATAGCTTAGGAAAGGTTAATCCCTTCACTAAGATGACCATTTCCTTCCTATTTGGGTGTATTCTTTTTAGTGAACGAGCTCATGAATGCTGTATCTATCAATGTTCTTCCAGAGATGAATAAATCTGCTTGAAGTTAACAAGAATGAAATAAAAGGAACACCCAGAAAACACCATCGCCCTTGAGCTGGTCTACGAGTTGAATACTTGACTTTGCCCTGTGACCTTGACCTTTCATTGGTTGTTCTCAAAATCGACTTAATTCACCCCTGTCTGACTCTCAACCATTCCGTTAAGTTTAGTCCAAATCGTATTCTGTGTGAATTGACATTGCCCTGTGACCTTTGCCTTTGATCCTTTGTTCTCAATACTGAACTTCTAAACCATTCCCTGACCCTCAGCCTTTATACCTGGTTTGTTTCCAATCGAATAAAAAACATTTGAACTATGACCCTGACCTTTGAGTGAGATCCTGCCATACATTCAATCCCTTACCGTGCTTGGTCTAATCAGATCAAAACCTTAACATTGCCCTTACATGTGACCTTGACCTTTGGATAATTCTTCTTACAGACAATAGGTCAACCCATTAACTAATCCTCAACCCTTACACAAAGTTTAGCGAATATCGGATAACATTTTTTTTTTTTATGTTCACACACAGACACAAACGCACGTAAAAACTCTGGCCTTGCCCCTGTGACCTCGACCTTTGAGTGAGTGTTCTCAAAATCGAATCCCTTCATCCTTGCCTTGCAGACAACTATTTAATTACTTTTGGTCTAAGTAAGCTTAAAACTATTTAAGTTGATTTTGCCCTGTGACCTTGGCCTTTGACTTACTGGTCCGAAAATCAATGCGTCAACCGCTTGCCAGGCCTTCAACATGTCCACCAACTTGGGGTAAAATCGGATAAAAGTGTTTGAGTTATACTGTTAACACAGAAACAGTCTCTCTCTCTCTCTCTCTCTCTCTCTCTCTCTCTCTTTCACATACACACACACACACACACACACACACACACACACACACACACACAAGCACACACGCACGCAGGCACAAGCGCGCGAGCGCTTAGCAAATAATTACACTGGCTACAGCTTTGCGTGAAAGGATTTGATCAAAAAGTTCGTCATCGAGGTGAAGACGTTAAGGTTATATGTAACCCCTCCAGTTTCTGATCTGTATCTTTAGCAAAACGAAACTGCCAGTAGGAAGCAAGAACAAAATATAAATAACATCCCTGAACTGAACAGTTTGTGATCATGCATGAGAAGGCAAATCCGCATTTTTTTTTTTTTCAAATATCTCCACTAAAATATGTAATCGTATACATAAGAAACCTCCTCTTTATAAGTCGTTGCTGGCTGTGTTATGTAGAGCAGAAGTCAATATATCCACTTTTTGTAATTACAGGTGTTTTACATGTATTCATCACATATTTAGAATTTGTCAACATATTCGCTCACAAAGTTTAAATAATGTGGTTGTTAATGTTATATTTTCGTTACCAAAAAATGCTATGGGAGTTATAAACACATGCGCGGAAGGCAAAGTCATCCCTCCTGCTATACTCTATTCACATCAACTAGGCATAAATTGCTCTCCCCATCTTGAATGTTGAGCTACAACAAGAGACTAGAATAAAATGGTATCGAAAAATTGCTAGGAAAGGACGCACGACCGTAGTATTGATTTATTCTGCAGTGGAGCTATAAGAAACAGGCTGAACAAGGACAAATATCTCAGCCAAGTTAAAGCGAATGAACTAATGGATGTTATAACCACTACACCACCAAGTTCCTTTCCGGTAACAATACGTAGGCTACTAAACCCTTCAGTACGATGACGTGTTAATGCTTTACTCTTGCCAGCATATCGGAAATGGGCCAGACGTCCATTCACTCATTATTCAAGCCTTTGGAATCCTGGACATCGAAAATAAAGCCTTCCATTATCCTTACCGAAGTTGAGACCATATAAATAAACTCCCTTACGAATTAGCAGCGCACAAGATTCCTTGAATACGCTTTTTTTCTTCTTTTTTTCACTCATACATCTACCAAACACTTCAGTCAAAACAAATTTAAAACAATTAAAAGAAAAAAAAGACAAAGAAAAAGTACAGGACGATCTATATTAGTAGTAGCAGAAGTAACCCCAGGTTCAAGAGAAACACGAACCCAGTGGACTACAGGCTGATGTTGCCCTTCTCCCGCAGTTCATCATCAGTCTTTTGAGGACTCAGGGAGGAAGTTGCGGGACGTTCGTGTAATACTGTATCGGAGCCGCCCAGTTATAACAGTGCTACCACACGAAGGCGTCCCTCTCCAGCACCGGACGGTTTGTAATAATAATGAACTGTTATTGAGAATTTTTTTAATCATAAAAATTGGTTAGAATTCTCTTTAATACTACTATTGGTCTACCTTGTTCCGAGACAGTGAAAGTGTAGTGTAGTCACAATAAAAGCGGACTGACCAAAGTCTCGTTATTCACACACACACACACACACACACACACACACACACACACACACACACACACACGAAACAAAAAGATGCACATACACTCCCTCAAACTATCTCCCCACATACCCCCACGTAGACACCTTCTCTTCATTTGCCTCGTTCCCCCCCCCACACACACCCTCCACCCACCTACCCACCCGCACACACACAAACACACTTCACTCACCCACCCACCCACCCACCCACACACACACACACACACACACACACTCCCTCCGCCCACCCACCCACACACAAATACAAGCACAGTTCCCACACGCGCTCCCACACACACACGCACGTATTCAGCACGTGCGTTCTTCCCTCCCTCCTCCCCAGTCTTACGCACGCTGTTAGTTGCGAGGGTGGTAGGCAACGGGGGAGGAGTGAGAGTCAGAAGAGACGCTCAGTACACACTCCTCGCCCGACAGGTACGGAGGGTGGGCGACGCGACAGGGTTTGGCAAGTTTGGTGGCATCCTTGTTCGCTGTCTACGCTGCCTGACGATTTCTTGTTTTGTCATCACCTCCTTTGTTTTGTCCTGCCTTGTCTTACGTAACTGTCCTCCCCAGCGTTTTGTCCAGTTACGCCCACCTGTTTGTTCTACCTAAAGTTTTGTCCTACCTGACCTGCACTCTGTTCTGTCCATTTTTTTTTTTTTTCTCCGTAGTGTTCCTCGACACAAACCTGACATACTCCCTTGTTCTGTCCTGTCGTCTCACTTTTTCTGATCTGCCATGCCCAACCTTTTGTCTTGCAGTGTCCAACTTACCTGTTCTAACCACTAGTTTTTGTCGTGCACTGTCCCACATCCATTTTCCCTGTCCCCTCCCCCATTGTTTTGCCCTGCTTTTGTCCAGTTCTGTTTTCTTGTAGCTCTTTTTTTTTTTTTTTTTTTTTTTTTTTTGGTGCCGTTTTCGTCTTGCTCTGTCTACCTTTCTCACCCATTCTTTTTGTCCTACTTTGTCTAGCTGTCCCACCCATTACTTTGTCCTGCTTTTGACCTGTTGCGTTTCACTCATCTGTCGTGCTGTCCACTGATTTTCCCTGCCCTCTCTTTTGCCCTGTCAAGTTCCCACTCCCACTCCACTTGTCCCGTTCATAGCTCTGTCCTATCCCGCCACACCCACCTGTCCTGGCCACCCATCCTTCCCACCATTTTTTTCCTGTCTCGCTCCGGCCCCCACGCCTCCACCCGTCCCTGTCATTATTTCGTCCTTCCCTGCCACGCCTACCTGTCTCGCCCACTGTTTTGTCCTGCGTTGATCACCAGTTTGCGTCGCCACACACACAGGACACACCCCGGGATACTCACCAAACATGCGTTGTCCTGGTGAGTTCTGATATGCTTTATTATCACCAAGGACCCTATTCTTGGCACTTTAGGAAGCTTTCTGGCAGTTCTTTCTTAGAGAGGCATTTTCCATATCACGCCTTTATGTCACCGTGTATGTTACTTGCCTGTAAATCTTTACAATATGGCTATAATTCACGTTTCATGCGTTAATACTAACCTGCCACATGAACATATAAAATGGTGAGGAAAAGATGCTAGAAAGCCATTTCAGCCTGCAAGAATATGGTCCTGAGTCAGTAAAATAACTGACATTAGTTAGTCATATCAAATGACGTCCCGTTTCGTCTAAGATGCTTGCGTACTATAGAGGAGCTGGATTAGGTGTTCCATGGGCTAGAAGCTGAATCGCATCAGTTCGATGATGAATTCATTTTTATTTTAATTCTTGCTACCTCCAGATGATCTGATTTGGTTTAGAAGTGACTTTTCGAACTAGGAGATTTAGATATAGCTTTCAATGACCAATATGTAAGTTCTCACCTTCCTGTAGATAAATAAAATATCTGGATGTAGCAAGAACAAGCCAGTAGAATACGTTCCCCGACTCAAAGGGTTAACTAATTGTCAAAACCGGCCAATCACTTTCCCAACAGGTGGTGGGAACTGGTGAGAAAAAGAAATCTCAGGTACGTAATAAAATTTGTAATAGTGTGAGAGTATAAGCCTGGATTTTGACACTACAGTGTTTACGCTCTGGCTGGGTTTCCTGTCTAAGAGTGATGACTGAGTGGCTACTGGTAATTTGGAAAATTATAGCCACCTTTCACTCTCATTGTGGTAGATATCAGAGTCGATGGTAGCCTACCCAACCGTCTACTATCTTTTACTGGCAGTTGTTGTTAGTTCTCATGGTCAAGGCAGTTTTGATTGCTACCTCTTCAAAGGAAAAATATCCATATAAACATAACTTTACGTCACTGTAAAAAGCGAAGACTGAAGTACGCTAAATGACATGTATAAAATGACATGTCCACTATTTCATTGGAGTAGTTTTCGCATATTGGCGAGTTATGGTAGCACTAAGCCAGTAGCATGACTAATATGCGTTATTCTGTTAGTTATCAGTTAATCACGTCAAGATGATCCTGGAACAACAACAACAACAACAACAACAACGTCAGCAGTAGAAAAAATATCGTTTCCATAAAGTATACAGTTTAATGAAGGTCGGTTTAGGGAACGTAAATTTTCTTACAAGATAAAGCAAACGTATACTGATGATCACTCTCTTCCAAACTATTGTCTAATAATATTTTGAGAACTCGGCGAGGATGCCATATACAAAATCTTTCAGTACTTGCCACATCTTAACTCATCAGCTTTCATTATCGGTTCGATGAGATACAAAAGAGTATCTTTGTATGACGTTAATTCCTCCGGGACTATGACGTCAGATAAGAGTTTGTCTTATTTATACGACCACATGACCCTAATAGGCAAAACAGGCGGCGGGGAAACAAATGCTTCCAATATAAAAAGAAGAAAAAGAAAATGGTGAACCCTGAAAAGCATGCAGGATTTATAAACTACAAAGGTGGGTCGCTCTGAGCAAGCCACTGATGGCGATAGCGAAGGTGTGAGGTACGGCACCCAGGCATTACCTAGCATGAAACAGCAACGTGCCACTGTACAACCATTGCTACACATTTCCAGAAATATAAACGCACTGCACTGCTTTGACCTGATGCCGGAAAAAGAAGGTATGTACTTTTAAATTTCTGCTTCTTGACCCCCATATAGAAACAGCGTTGAAGGATGGCGTTCAGCGGAGAACCATAATATGCGCTCTTAAATTTATGTTTCCTAATCCAGAAAAGAAACAGTGTTGAAGGATGGAATTCACAAGAGCTCCATTCTGGGGATAGTTTGTGAGAATAACGACAGCACGTAATTGTTTGAATCGCGAAAGGGAAGGTAAGTTCTCAATGGCTGATGATAAATTTTGAAACAATTGACGATGACAGGGCGTATCTGGCCTCTCTGTATCGTTGCTGAATGTGCTTCGTAATGTGGAATGTATGCTGATCCATTTCATTAACCATCTCCGCCTAAAACCTGAGGCTTGTTTTCCAGTCTGCGATTTAATTTCTAAGTATACGGCCGTAAAAACTACTCTGTTGGGCAAAGAAAAGAAGCTGCTGGCCTGTGTATGGAAATACGGCTTTCGATTTCGTGCTGAAAACCAAATGTAAGTTACAGGCTCAAGCCTGTGCTTATTTTACTTTTGATTGTAAACATAATAAGTATTTTGATATTTTCCTCAATTTCAAATCAGATCTAATCATCAGTTTTGCACTGAGCCTTTTCCCCGACATGGGAGCAACGAACGTATCTAAGTGGCAAAAAACATCCCAGACAATGAAGGGGCGCAAAGGTGGAGCCACTACAGACGATTTAAAACAACACCATGGCATAAGAGAAATATGACCGTCGTGTCTATTTACCGTTGCATTCGAAGTGAGGCATGAATCCACAAACACATCCTTCCATACGTGTCTGATCACACGCGCTTACTGAGTTTCCTTTCGATTGAGAAGAAATCTTAGGATAAAACTTACGAAACACAAGGGGGTCATCAAGGCACACAATCAGTTTTCTAAGTCTCGGTCTCTTGTGTGTGTGTGTGTGTGTGTGTGTGTGTGTGTGTGTGTGTGTGTGTGTAAAGGTCGTAAGGGTAGTACAGTATATGAAAGAAGGAACAGTAAAATATGCATATATCACGTTTTCTAAAACATGGTCATTACTGCAGCCTTAACTGATGATGATTAGGGGTCACTTAGGCTGTCATAGTGGTGGCGTGATGTTACACCGGCGGCGTGACGTGACGTGACGTGAGGGAGGGCCAGCGTCACACCGTTCAGACACATGAACCCTTCATATTTTGAAGCGCCTGAGTTACTGCTTTGCATGCAATAAATTCAATGTTTACCCAGTGAGCACCACCCAGAATGATAACTGAATGTGTAAATAATCAAACAGTAATGTCACTGCGAAGGTGAAGAATAAGTTCAACCAGTTCCCTTTGCCCATGGGCGGGAAGAGCCTGTTTTCTCCTGAGTTCTGAAGACAGCATGGATATGGCACGGGTAATAGACGCTGCCACTTCGTCTCACGGCCACAGAAACAACCGTGTTTCCTGAGGCTTTGCCTTGGCTTTGGGCAGTGGCGACCTCAACAGCGGTGCGGGAGACCCATGCACGGTCAGAACACTTGATGCCAAATATAGACAAATTCTCCTCATAAACATCAAGCTTCTTGTCTGAAGATGGTATTTTAAAACGCAAATCTTGCCCCGGACGCTCAGTTGAAACCAGCTACACTTGTAAGGCAACCCGGGGAATGCCTGACTTTTGAATGGAGAGCTCAGGTTCTTGTTCTTCATTGGTGCAGCTTATCAGGCATTGGGCCAAGATTCACACTCTTGTTCAGGTCCATCAAGTAATTTATTGGGTATTTATGGACCAAGGGTAACCTCTGGTCCTGATTCGATCGAAGTTCGTCTCTCAGGTTCGAGTTTACCCTTACTCAAGGTCGGATAAGGATCTCTGACCTCCCTTACCATGCTCTTCACTAATCTCCGTCAGTTTTTCCATAGCATCTCAGTGGTGGAGTCTGTGTAGAGTATCCTGACTCTCTGGGTGAAGCCGCATTACAGACCAGCTCGTTGGTCACCTGACACGCTCGCATACTACACTTGCAATGTGGCGGTGCAGTGGACAGAACAGCCAGCTGGTGTCCGTAAAGATGTGAACCGATCCCGAACTGGAACAAAGGAAAAAAAAAAAAAAAAGTTAGTGACTTTGAACTACCTCACCCTAATACAGTAACCGATTTTCCCCTAAACTCACAAAAAAAAAAAAAAAAAAAGTCCGATACCATCAAATCAATTCTGAACGAAATAATACCATCTTGTATTAAGTATAGTTATCGGGTATTACTGCCGCAGCGATATCATGCGACGACATGTGGCTCCTGGTGGGACTGTTAGACGTTACGGAGCGGACTGTCAATGGCCAGAATCGAAAAATAAAGCCAAAGAAATAAATGTGCAGTTCCGACGTCGAGGGTAATGAAGTGGAAGTGAGAGCACCTTTGCCTGATGATGCACTTTATTTTTTTTTTTCTTTGCCGGATAAGGAAAGGATGGTGTATGAATTTGTCTTGCAGTTTGAAAAGAGTAGCTTATATGACAAGCACTGTCGTTCGGAAAAGAAAGAAGAAAAGTGAAATGATTATCTCTGAGATGAATACATAGGCCTACAACATACGTATGAGAAACTCAAGATCATCAACATAATCATCGTTGTTAGCATCATAAATATAGTTCTGTGCTCTATGCTCATACAACGAGAAGAGACTTGAAGAAAACGGCAATTGACGTAACCCGCTGAGCCCCGAGAACGTCATTTCTACTTTCCCTTTATAATTTTGCACTCTCCGGATGATTTAATTAATCTCTGGAGATTTCTTGAATAGAAGGGGTTAGACAGCCATCACTCCTCTCTCTAATACAACAGCTCTTTCGTAAGCTAAATAAAGTCATCTGGAGGTACAAAAAACAATGGGGGGGGGGCTAACAGGAAAATCTTAAAATGGCAGACGATTTTCCTCAGACAAGACTGTCTTTCCGAACGTGAGGGATAAGATACAGCCTTCTTAAACCCCCATCACTATAAGAGGCTTCCCCTAAACCGAACAAAATTGTCTGACAAGCAAAGAGGTGGTAAGCTACGATCGAGAGCAATGTGTTGTCTCTCTCGACCTCCCCCGTAGCGGCAGATGCGTCCGCCAGAAGGTTGCCATTAAGGGAGAAAGTCCGTCTTGTGGTTATGTCCCCGGAGAGAAGAACAATCTAGTCTTCGGGAACTCCCGCCTGTCCCGCTCATTGTTCTTCTATGCGAGGCTACAACTGACTTCGAGCTTGCTGGGTGTGTCGAGGAGTGTTTTGTCGTGTGGGTTAGTGTGCGGGCAGTGTGGTGTGGGTTAGTGAGTGGCAATGTATGTGTGTGTGTGTGTGTGTGTGTGTGTGTGTGTGTGTGTGTGTGTGTGTGTGTGTGTGTGTGTGTGTGTGTGTGTGTGTGTGTGTGTGTGTGTGTGTGTGTGTGTGTGTGTGTGTGTGTGTGTGTGTGTGTGTGTGTGTGTGTGTGTGTTGTGGATAAATGCCTAGTGTAGTAGTGTTTATGGTGTGGGTGAGTGTGTGGGTGAGTGTGTGGGCAGAGTGAGAGGCAGAGCACTACGGATACTACCTCCCCCACCCCACCCATCCATACATCACATCACCCTCCCTTTTGCTGTTTGTGTGGCGTGGTCAACTGAGCGACCCAAATCCACCAAGCCTTGTGTTTTCCCTTAGTGTGGGGAGGATTGATCTCTCTTCCAAAACCAGCACACGCATACATTTAATTATATACTGGTACATAATTGTTTAGGCACAAAATAACCATACTTTTCCTTTGCTCAATGGGAGAATAAAGTAATACTACGGCTCTGGATTCTTTCCATAGTGCTTCTTCGTGACTAGCAGCATATTGTACTGTTAATCTATTCTTGCTAAAGCACGTAATTCAAGATGGAGAGATGGAAATTTTGTGTCTGGTTAAAATTAACAGAAAATATGTGGATATGATTTAATGAGTCGAACAAGTCACTGCACAGTGGAAAGAGAGGTAAATACTGCACACCTACTATTGCTTTCGGTTTAATGGAACTGCTTATTGGAACTATCAGCACGCGGAAAATAAAAGTGGTAAGGCAATGTGAGGAACAAGCATGGTGCAGTCCAATACCAGTTTAGCCACTTCATTAAGAGGACTTTTCTTTATAATATTTCAATTTTATTATCTTATTCAGCATTCTTTTCACTTCCCCCCCCCCCTCCGCTTCCAGGCGTCTCTTGTAAACTAAATAAAACCCAATGATGTTGCAAGAATAGGCTATAAAAAAAAAAGTAATTTGTTTTTGGAAGGACAAAGAAAGACAAGCACAGGAACTTCCACAGCCTCATAGCTTCTAGCAATAAATAAATAAATAGAGTTACTAGAGGCGGTTGATCTCAAATTTGTCAGTAAATCCAAGAAATCTATTTTAGACGAGCCAGTGAATGAGGCGCAAGCGAGTCAGTGGCCGGCCGACCCAGAGCCGCGGGCCACAATGAGAAATGCCAGAGTAGTGGAGAAAGACGTCCCCCCCTCTTTCCCTCCCTTCCTCACTCTCCTCCCCACTCTCCTCCCACCCACTGGCCGCCCCTGAGTCACCATTGATCGATAACTCCCCTGCTGACGCCACCCACCACCTCAACACGCCCCCACCCTGACCCCCAAATTCAACACCCCTCCCCCCTTCCCCGACCCTCATCCCTCCCTCTCAGCTACGCATCGGATTTACGCTGGGAGATGCTGGAAAGGAGAAGGATGCGAGCAGAGGACGAAAACAACAACAAAAACAACAATAGCATATGATCATACTACTGCTACTACTACTACTACTACTACTGATCATAACAATAATAATAATCTTTTTTTTTTATATAAATAACAGAACAGAGGAAGGAAAAACAAATGAGTAAAACAAAAAAATAATCCATACACCAGATTACTGGTGTCCTCTGTTCATAAAATATCTGTAACAGTTAGACTTGAACAGCTGTGGGTTGAAATTTGGAGGGAAACAACTCTGGGGAAGCGAGTTCCAGAGATGATGATAATAATAATAATAATAATAATAATAATAATAATAATAGTAATAATAAGTAAATAATAGGGAGAATTGTAATTTAAGAAGAAGATTTTTCCCGTCCCGAAAGAGTTACTGGAGACTTTTCAACTCTCATACACTAAGTGTTGGGCTGCTTCGTAGCACCTCTTCATAGCGATTTATTTTGCATATCTCTTGCATGATATGTGTTGCTTTAATACGGAGATAGTTTGCATCAATAATACGCAAGAAAGCACTTAGAGAACGCATACCTTCGTCAACGCCAATAAGATTTATTATTTACCGCTGTAATTCCCCTTCCCTGCCATAGGAATACTTTCATGGTCTAATATACCTTAGTCAGTTAATTCTACAGTCTAAGTCTGCCCTGTTACACAAATCAGAGAGCGTATGCCTCCTCTAGCACCAATAAAATTTATGATTTATTCCTGCATCCATTCCGGATCTTTATCCTCCTCAAAATCGAACCAACTCTTCCTATCCATCAGAGAAAAATTAAAATCCAATAACAACTTTTTTTTATTTTTTTGATATCTTGTACACAGACAAACAGACAAACAAACACGAATGAATACATGACCTCCGACGAACTTTGTCGACGGAGTTAATGAGGTGAAGCGTGCAGAATAAATCGCCGTCAGTTACGCAATCGGCAAAGCCACTTCGGAATCGACCTCTAAACAGGTGACATGGAAAACCTTATCGGAGTGGGTGGGTGGGAGATAGAAGGAAGGGAGAGAGGAGATAGGGCTTATCGCTTCATTATCATCACTACATCACCATCATCATCTTCAGTACGTTCATCTTCGTTATTGTGGCACTGGAAGAGCAACGGTGGTGTTAAATTGGTATGCAGTCTGGGTTTCGATCCTGGTTGTTGCAGGGAATCGTTTGTTGAGCTGAATTCGAAAGTAACCATGGTCAATGCTCCTCCGTACTACCACACCGGTACGTCCTGAACACCCCCAACAAATACCCAAACACTACTCTCTTTTCACATCAACTATAGTACTTTTACACCAACCTGGCCCAGATGTTCGTCTCTTTGCTACTTATTTCACGTAGCTCAGTGGCAGTGGACAACAGTACGGCTCTTCATTCCTTCCATAGTACTTCTTCGTGACTAGAATCATATTTTGGTGTTAGTCTGTTGTTAGAATGCAGTAATTAACAGAAAGATGACAATTTTAGGCCAAGTTAGAATACAAAGGATGTAAGAGTAACACTGCCATCTCTCCATTGGAAATACTGAGCTGTAACAAGAGATTAATATTAGATTATGGTGCTAGTCACGAAGAAGTTTTATAGAATGGATAATGAGCCATAGGACTATCTCATTCGCCATTGAATTACGGGAAACAAGGTGCAAAAGGATGAAAGTCTCCGCGTAGTTGAAATTAATGAATAATGGCTATGAATACGATGTCCCAAGATAGCGAGTATAGACGTCTGTTTAATCTTGTCTGACAAAGATCTCTAACCTCTTTCAGTTTAGCTAATGGCCATATGTAATCAGAGTGGAAGATAAATTTGTCTAGTAACCACGGAGACTCATTCCTAGCTCCAACGTTTATCACACAACCATAACAAAGTATTCAAGTTGTGTTTAATCTCGTCTACAAAGATCGCTAACCTCCTTCAGCTCAGTTAGCGGCCAAACGCAGTCAGATTGGAAGATAAATTTGACTAGGAACCAAGGAGACTCATTCCTGTCTCGTAACTAAGGCTAATCAAAATTCACATAACCATGATAAAGTATTCAACTGGTATTTAATCTCGTGTGACAAAGATCCCTAACCTCCTTCACCCCAATTAATGGTCAAACGTAATCAGATTGGAGGCTAAATTCGACTAGTAATCAAGGAGACTCATTCCTACCTATTAACTAAGGCTTATCGAATTTAACACAAACATGATTACGTATTCAAGTTGTATGAATGATCTAGTTCCCTCATATAAAAAAAAATGTGTATAATAATGAATCCGGTGGCATTTTTGAACTACGTGATAAGTCTGATTTTCCCAGGATGATCAGCCTTCCATTTTTCCCATTTATAATACTCTATTCTGACTATCTTCCTGTGGCTATCTATATATCTACCTTTCTCTTAGTTTGTCAGTCTATCTATCTATCTAACTATCTGTCTGTCTATCTCTCTATATGTCTATCTGGTCTGCCTATCTATCTATCTATTGCCAGACGCCTTAATCTCAGAAGGGGTGGCCACAAACAAATCATCTCCATGTCATCTCGTCGTCCTTCATCAGGCTGCCCATTCTCCAGTTCACACACCTCTTCACATATATGCCTCTCCACTCTATTCTTCTATCCTGTCCCCGGCCTCCCTCTCCCTTACATTTCATTTCTCATGTCCCCCCCCAAAAAAAAAAAAAAAAAATCCACATAGCTAAATAGAATCATCTGGTAATAGCAAGTACAAACAAAAACAAACAAGTAAAAAAAAAAACTAACAGACGTCACCGGATTCAAGATATAACCCCTTCAGTTCGATGTCGTGTTGTGTTTTATTTTTCCTATCACCGAACGACTTTATTCAACGATTTTATTAACAGAGGTAAAGGGATTAATTAAGGTTAAACCCAGTCCCACCATCTCCAAGAGCCTCCTTCAGACTTAAGAAAATCGTCTGGAGGTAGCGAGTACAACATGCGAAATACTTCGCAGGACTGGGAAGGTTACTGGAGATGGCGTCTAACCCTTTTACTACCGGGTCAAGAAGTCTCCCTGTAGCTGAATAAAATCGTCTAGCAGGTGTGAGAGAGAGAGAGAGAGAGAGAGAGAGAGAGAGAGAGAGAGACTGGAGCGTTTAATTAATTTGCTCTTGCTAACTCCAGACGATTTTATTCAGCTTGGGGAATACCTTTTGTGGCGAACGGGTCAACGAAGGCTGCATCTGACCCCCTCCAGTTCGAAAACCCTCTGCTACGGTGCATAAAGGCGTCTGGTATTAGCAAGAACAGACTATGAAAATAATTGGACTAAAGGGAATAAAGACGTCATCGTACTGAAGCTGTTTACCCATTCACTACGATGACGCTTTTTCCATGTTATGCTTGCTTCTTATAGACAATTTTATTCAGCTTGGGAGGTGTCTCAGTAGTAACAAGACAAGTAAAGGCAAGAATCTGTCCCGTTCAGTTTGAAAAATATCTCTGAAGACGAATTTTATCTACTGGAGACAGAAAGAATAAAACAAAAAGAACATCTCCCTTCACGACGATGATGCCTTTTTTTTTTTTTTTTGCGGTTGATTTTTTTTTTCTGCCAATGACTGATTCTATTTTGATTAGGAGAGTTCCCTGGTAGTCAAAGGGTTAATTAGGCCTGTATCTAATCCCTCTAGTTGGAAAAGTCTATCCAAAGCTGAATAAACTCTTCTAGAGACTGCGAGAACTAGGAAAAAAAAATAAGATTCCACCGTATTGATGTAGCTGGTAAAGAAAGACAGTAGTAGGGAATGTTTTTTTTTTTTTTTTTTGGCGGGGGGAGGGGGCATAATGAGTCAAAGGACATACGAGTATTAGGCTGAGGACATTGCTAATCCGGCGACTGAAAGAGGGGGAACAGGGTGAGTAATGATGATAGGAAGAAATCAGTGCTTGGCCATGAGTCAGTGAATGGATTAGGAGGAAAAGTGTGTCAGTGAATGGATTAAGAGGAAAAGTGAATCAGTGAATGGATTAGGCAGAAAACAGTGCTAAGCTATGAGTTAGTTGACAGATTAGGAAAAAATAGTGAGTCACTGAATGGACTAGGTAGAAAGGTACTGATCGAAAGGGAAAAACAGTATAGTAACAGAGGGAAAAACAGTGAAAATAAGCAAAATAATTAATCACAGAAAAAGTAGTGTCAGTGAATGAATTAGACAAAAGCAGTGCCAAACCATGAGTCAGCGAATGGATTAAGGGGAAAATTAAGTGGAACAGAAAGTGCTGGTGTGGAGGAGGAAGATTTGTCGTGTGAACCAGATGGTGTTTTCGTAACTTGGAGAAAACAGACCATTTCCTTCCCCCTCAGGATTTTCCCTAGGCAGAGAAAGGGGCGTGGTGCAGGGGAGGGAGGGGTAGAGAAGTAGGGATAGAGGGATCTGGAGGGCATGGGAAGAGAAATCTAGAAGAAATGTGAGAAGTGCTTAAGGAAATCAAGAAGAAATGAAAAGCAAGGAATATATGTTACCAGCATTGTTCTGCTTGCAGAAGCTGAGGAAATGTCTTTCCAGCCCACCTTCCCCCTCACACACACCAGGCGTTTGTGTGAGGTGTGGTGAGATTGAGAGTGGGAGGAGGAAAAGACGAAGAGAAGTTTAGATTATATTGTATCTGCCACACTGCGTGAGTCAGTTATTGTTATTGTTATGAACCTAGACACATCTTTGTGCACCCGGTAGACTGCAGGCTGAAGTTGCCTTTCTCCTCTAGTTCATCAGCTTCCTTTCGGGAGACGGAGGGAGCTGAGAGACGGAACTGCCCGACTGTATCGGTGCCACAACATGAAGGCGTCCATTTCCTGCAACAAGAGGGTCAGTGAAACAGACTATGAGTTTCTGCTGAGTTCTACTGAGTGAACAGAAATAAGGGAAGACAAATTTTCCGCTAGTCTGATTAGTCCAAGATTCGAAGATGGGAGAGGAACAGGGAAAAGAATGAGATGTGGAGGACAGGCTAGGATGGGAGGGTAAGGAGGGGAAAAAAAAGCAGGTGGGGAGAGGATGAGAGGTAAGGAGAAGGGCGGGGATGGGAAGAGGAGAATAGGTGAGGTGGGGAGGGAGAGAAAAATAAGTCGGGGAGAGAAAGGGTGTTGCGAAAGGGAAGATGGGAGAGGCCTGAATAGAAGAGGCAGAGAGAGGTAAAAGGGAAATGGAGAGAATGATGTGTTGGATAAGGAACGAAGGACAGGTGAGGAGGTTTGAACAGAAAAGTTTGGGAAAGGAGAATGGAAGATGAGAGAAAGATGAGAAGAAAGGAGGTGGGGGGGGGGAAGAGGGAGAGGAAGGACGCAACCTACATTTTCCCTGGTGGTGGAATATGGCGCGCGGTACTTAGGCATCATTTTCTCCTCCCCTGCTCCACATTCGGCCATCCATTGCCTCACACCGACGCCGCCACTGGCCCTCCCTCCCTCATGGGCTCACTTGCTCCAATTCTCCATTCCCCCTTTCCTCCAGCAGCCACCTTCGATCGTCTTTCACTCAGTTTCAAGAAAATATTGACTGGATCATCAGTTACATCCTAGAAACGTGGACCTACTGTAAGAAGTGTGGGTAAACTGATTGGGAGTACACACACACACACACACACACACACACACACACACACACACACACACACATCTATATCTATCTGTCTATCTATTTATCTATCTATCTATCAATCAATCAATCTATCTATCTATATTTCCCATTGGATCCCAGGGGTGCTGGGCGAGGCATGGCACTGGGTGGGTACTAAGCGTGCCGCCCTCCGCCTATCGGCTCATAGTCGCGAAGCTCATAGGTCCCTACCCGGGGGTCCCCTACTTTATAAAGGCTTGAAAAATCCCAGTTCTGTCCAATATTCCGGACACTGGGCTCCAATGGGATATATATATATATATATATATATATATATATATATATATATATATATATATATATATATATATATATATATATACGGATGACCTCTGGAATTTGTGGTAAGCCATTACCTGTTGTAACAGTGGTGAATCACACAAGCAATAACTTCGCCTCATAGATTGCAGACCACACAACACAAGTCGCTCCTCCGCTACACAACAGTCCAGTGGCTTTACCAGTGCTGACCGCTAGTGCACGAAAACAAATTAAACAGTTCTCGATAATTATATGAGTGATTGCCAGCATCGATTATTTGTAATTCTTGAGTAACTTGCTACTGACCGCATCTGTACACCGAAGGAAAGCAAAGTCACCAGAAAAGCAACAATAATTACTATGAATATGCACAGAGCTGTAATAACCAACAGCGATGGCAAGTAATTTCCCATAAACCTGTAACTCATATTTTAACCTACTGAGCCATGCGATTTATTTCTGTTTTGCTCGTACCATCTCCTGACGGCTTTATTCAGCTTAGGATGGAAATTTCTACCTGGATGAGATACAGACAGCCTCAGTAAGCCCTTTCACAGCGAGAGGCCTGTCCTAAGTTGAATAAAATTATGTTGTAGCGGTGAGTGTAAGCGAGAAAGGACGGCACCTGGATTTACGGGGTTTGAATGACGTTGTTGTGCTTTAGTGCGTTGACTGTAGAGTGTTATTACTCCAACCCCTTCAATACGGCAACGTCTTTTTTGTAGCTTATTTGTGCCCTTACCGTAAAACTGAGCCCAGACTAAAGGGAACATACCACCGGGATGCGAACGCGATAGCTCCCAAGGCACCGTGGCTCCTGATAAGTCTTACTCCTTCCCTATTTGTTACGGAACTTTTTAACAAGCGGAAATAACTATGGAGATCTGGAAATTGTACCTACGTCTTGTGGTCAGTGTAATCTCTCTCTCTCTCTCTCTCTCACTCTCTCTCTCTGTATGTATGTATATATGGTATATATGTATGTATCTGTCTGTCTATATGCCTGTTTGTTTATCTACCTATTTGTCTCTCTCAGTCTATCTGTCTATCCACCTATCTGCCTATCTGTACGTCTATCTAAGTAATCACCTGTTCATCAGGATGGCAGATGTCAAAAGATCATAATTATGTTGTCCCTCAGCCACATTCATTTGTTTTCCTTTGAGGGCGATCAGAACAAAAAGCAAGAGTGCCACGGAGGTTTGGAGGTAAATACTTAGCAGAAGCCACAGCTGGGATTCAGGCAGTTAGAAGTGTTCCTGTTTGTACCTCGCTATTTGCTGATACTTTTCTTCTATGACACTTTCCTAGTTTGAAATGTTTATGTCCATATCTCACCATTTGCTGACACCCTCTATGGCACTTTCGTAGTTTGAAATGTTTGTTTATATCTCACCATTTGCTGACACTTTTCCTCTGTGACACTTCCGTCGCCGATGAACTCCTTCCCCTCCACCTTGAGGTCATTAACTCCCCCTGGGGGTCATTATAACCCCTGGGGTCATTTGCGAGGAAATTGTCTTAGAAGAGAAGTATTAGAAAATTATCAGATATAAACATAAAACACTTCAAAATACTTGAATTCCAGTTGTGGCTTCTAAATATTATCCGGCTTGGGGCTGATAGGATGGCAGGAAAATTAAATACAGCCTCCGTCGCTGAATGTTTACTTTTTAGCCCCGTGGCGTATGAGCTGAAACTGAAACTAATAAAAGAGATTCACAGGGCCAAACAATTTAACATGGGTTTCTGTGTTCATTTACATTCACTTTTATATATTTTTTTGTTTATTTATGTGGGACGCCAGACTTAAAACTGAATCTCAAGTTATACCCTGAAAGCGTCGAACTGCTAGGATGGAAGGAAATCCGTTGGCTAAGAAGATGAAGGCAGCAGCAAGACCAGAAGTTAAAAATATGGCAGCCATCACTCATCAGCTTTCACTTGTTCTCCTCTTGGGCTACCTGATTAGAATTCAGAGTTACCGCAGAAGGCTTGAACTGTTAGATTTCAAAGTCAAATAAAATTAAACACAGTATCCACGTCACTCATCTACAATTACTATATTCCTCTTAAGTGGATCAGATGAAATGCAGTACACAGAGACTTGGAACTATCAGTTTGGCTAGACACTTAAACATGGCCTCTGTTGCGTCTCCGTTGCGCCCATCTACTGTCGTTTTTTTTTTTTTTTTTTTCTGTAGGGCGGGAGGAAGTAGAATTAACCTAAGCATGAAGAACGGGAAATTATAGAGTGGTGGAGGCAAGAAATTTAAACATACCCTCCACAGTACTCGCCTACAATTTTCAGTGTTCCTCTCCAGCGGCCACGATACAAAGCAACATCAAAGCGATTTAGAATTGTTTGCACAGCTAGAAGATTAAACATGGCCGCCGTGGTGATTATCTACATTGACTTGTTTTCATTTCGCGATCATCTACATTAATCTGTTTTCATTTCGGGGTTATCTTCATTGATTTGTTTTCATTTCTCGATCATTTACATTCACTTGTTTTCACTTCGGAATCATCTACACTCACTCGTGTTCATATCTGGAATATCTACATTTACTTGTTTTCGTTTCGGGATCATCTACATTGACTTGTTCTCATTTCTGCATTATCTACATTAGTGTGTTTTAATTTCGTGATCACCTACATTAACTTGTTTTCAATTTGGGATCATCTACATTCATTTGTTTTCACCTCGGCTTCTGACTTGTTTTCATTTCGCAATCGTCTACAAGCACTTTTTTTTTTTTTTAAATTCTGGCATAAATATCAAAACTGAAGCTTGCCATGGAAGTTTTAAATTATCAGGAAGGAAGGAATTCATAGACCAAGACAGTTAAAACAAGTCGCTCATCTGCCATCAATATTTTTCGTCTCAAGAGTATGGGAAAAAGTAAAACCACCACAAGGATCTGAAACTCTCAGCGTGACCAGAAGATTACGCCTGACGTCCGTTGCTACATTCGCTTCTTTTGCTCTCTAGTGGATGCGCTAAAATTGTAAGTGTTACGATGGCAAGACATCAGTGTGGGCAATAAAAAGTTAGATAGTTGGACAGACTGATAGATAAATAGATTGACTGATGAATAAATATAACAGCCACCTCAGTTCGTTGATGTCTGCTTTATTTTATCTCCGCCAACGAAGTTGGAGGAGGTTATGTATTCACCCATGTTTGTTTGTTCACACGATATCTCCAAAAGTTCTCAGTGAATATCAATGAAATTTTGTGGAAGGTTGGGCCGTGGGCCATGAAAGAATTGATTCAATTTGGTGGTGGATCCGGATCCTATGTATCCCGCACAACATCTCCAAAAGTTCTCAATGAATTTCAATAATATTTTGTGGAAGATTGGGCCATGGGTCAAGGATGAATTGATAAAATTCTGGGACGGATCCGGATCCTATATATTCCACACAATATCTCCACGGATCCGGATCCGGATCCTTTTCAATGACAATGGCATTGGCGGAGGTATGCGCTGTGTGAGTGCTTTCTAGTTGTTATTGCCATCTCCAGACGATTTTATGCTCCTAAGGATAAGCTTTCCGAACTGAAGGGATTAGATATACCTTTCATTAACCCCTTCCCTTCAAGACGTTCCCTCTAAGCTGAAGATAGTTTTAAGGTTGTAAGAATAAAATAAAATAGTTATTAAAGTGTTATTAAAGTGAGGTAACTAAAAAGTCGACGCCCATTTACGTTTTTTTTTTTTTTTTTTTTTTTTTTTTGAGATAGGAGGCTGTAAAATGAACCTTGGTATGATATTTCTATTTACGATCCATCCCCTGTCGTAATCCTGATTTGCTTTTTACAGGAAGGGCAAGAAAGGGAGGTGATGAGTCTTCCCATATCTCCTGTTCCACCTGAAATAAAGAAAATGGTTACGAGCAGAAAGATATCGTAGGTTATTTTACTCTGGTGAACGATGAACATTGAAAGAACAGTGCGGGCTACAGTCTTCCTATGTTGCTAGTTCTTCCGGGAAAACAAATCTAAGTAATGGCAAGGACTCGACAATATATGCGCCTGAAAATCACATCCCTGAACGGTTAGGAAGTTAGTTATTCACAGGTCGAGAATATTCAACATAACCCTCTCGGCGATCCTTTACAATTTATATAATTTATCGAGCGCCCGGGTTACTACTACTACTACCACTACTAACACGGAGATTTGTAACCATTAAGATTGATAAACATGGCCTCCGTCGCGCTAATCTCCATTCACTTGTTTTCCTTTGAGACTGGATTAAATTTGAACCTCAAGCAATATCGTGGAAACAATGAACCGTGAGGATGTTAAGAAAACTCGGATAGGCCAAGAATATTAAAGCAGGGTTTGACATGGCTAGGGAAATTACCTCTTCAATCAGATGACATATTTTATTGATTTACTTTCACTGTTTCCTGACGATTTTATTCGATTTTGGAGTGCACCGAATTAGTGAATGGGTTAATGAAGTCTAAAGTTGACCCCCCTCCAGTTAGAAACGTCTCTCCTAATCTGTTCAACATTGTCTGAGGATACTAAGAATGAAATGAAAAGTACGCCATGGTACTGAAGGGGTTGCATGGCCTCCGTTGCTCTCATCTACATTCACTTGTTTTGCTGTGGGGTGGATGGGTTGGGGGGTGGAGGGTTAATGGGTGCAGGTACCACAACGACTGACTTCCTGCCCCCCAGCCACTGATACAACTCCCCCAACCCCCACTCCATCCAGGACACTCACCCCTCCACCACCACAGTCCTCCTTGCCCGCGGGTTTCCAGTACGCAGACGGTAACTCGAGATGGTGCGTTAGTCATCTAGCTGTAAGAAGAATTTCACTGCCAACTTAAGGTAACTCTAAATGTTGCGTCAAACATTTGGCTGTGAGGAGAAAACAACCGCCAAACTAAGGCAAAGCGAGATTATAATGTGCCAAACGTCTAGCTGTAACAAGAATAAAACCGTCATAATTAGGGTAACGCGAGATGGTGTTGCGTCAGTCGTTACGCAGTTACAAGAACATAAACGTAATACAAGATCACCAACATCCCCAGGGGAATGTAAGATGGTCTCCACACAGCTACAGTACTCTGACATGCTTCTGTGCAAGTTGCCCTGATGATTAATGAACATGCAGAAACACAGGATGTCAAAATTTGCATGTTAATACGGTCTGACGTTTGATTCCATAAATCTCTTTAAAAACCCCAAAGCCCGCCCCCCTCGAAAAAAAAAAAATGAAAGAGAGATATTTGGGGTAACTGGCCCAAGGAACAATTGCGCCAAGTTTGAAGGGAACTGGAGAAGAAATAAAGGAATGGCGCCACCTTAAAAAAAAAAAAAAATGAAAGATGGAAGAAAGGGCCAGAAGAAATACAATAGCTCTCCGCATTTTGGTGTAGATACCTAAATATGGTAACGCGAGATGATGTTGCGTCAGTCATGGTGGTATTTCTAAAGGGGGAAGAGGCGTTTCTCCGGTACTGAAAGATATCATCTAGTGATACCAAAAATATATATACGTCATCGTACTGAAAACGGGTCAAAATACATGGTCTGATGATAGTAGGATGAAATACACAAGGCGAAGTCGTCCACTCTGAAGGTTGGAACGTGGGATTTGGCGCTGCTCACAAAAGACGTAGCTTTAAGAACCAAACCCCTTTTCATTCTACATTGATGAGATCCTATATGACACTGGCTTACATTTTGAAGAGATGATAAGGTTAGTTAAATGAAGTCAGTCACCTAACAGTAAAAAAATGTACCCCTTAGTATCATCCCACCCTGTTTTTGCGTTGCTATGACTGAAGTTTAAAGAAAATAATCGATCAATAATGAAAGTCTTGGGTAAGCTCATGTCACACTTCATTTAACATATTCAGACAGAACAAGTGTATAATATACCTGGAGTCACTCGAATTGGCTCGACCAGCTAGAATCCAGTCGTCTCGTCCTCTGCTACCTACACGCAGATTTTCAAAGTGACAAGTCAAGTCTAAACACGTTCTTTAAAAAAAATTTCTAATCTATCTCATCCCTACGTAACTGATATGGAAACTATAAGCAAATAATGGATCCCATAAAAAGACGTCATTGTGCATCAGAGTTTGAATCCAAAATCCTGGGTTGTTCAGTAGCTTCTCTGTGATTTACCACTGTGGTGAATGTAGACCACAGGCTTTAAGTTGCCCTCCTGGAGTCAACCATCCTCCTGTCGAACAGGGAGAAAGAGACGTTTAGGAGTCGCACGGTTATATCATTACCACTGCGTGAAGGCATACCTGTCCAGGGGTAATATGTAAAAAAAAAAAAAATGTGTGAGCAAGATGTACCAAGGAACCTCCTCAGCCCACAAGAATACGTAACTTGGAGGGGCTGGATATAAGTCAGCAGAAAGAGAGCGAGAGTCAATGAAACTCTGGGCCGTTAATAGTTGTGTGTCTGTTCCCACATTCACACCTGTGTGTGTGTGTGTGTGTGTGTGTGTACTGCTCTCTCAACTCCGAGTAATTGTAGCCATCTTCACTCTCATCAAAAAACACATCTACGGTCGTGTTCTCGAGAGCTTAGTAAGTTTTCAAGCACCTATTCCCAGCCACTGTGTTTCAACACGGGACATATCAATATTCTTTGGTGTGTTATTTACGTATATTATGTCCATATTACAAAGACATAAATAACCTAAACGAGGCTATGAATACCTAGTAAGCAAAATAAATCGCTAAGGAAGAGGTGTTAGAAGGCCTCGTAAGCTGATGGAAATACGGCCTGGATCGGCATTCATAAAGGAATTTAGCCATTTTTTATGGTTAAATATCCGTAAGAATGTCAGTATTTATTATCACAGCTCGTTTAGTTTTGTCTTTTTTGTTACTTAATATTCCTCTAGCTCGACTGTGAAGTGTTTGGCTGCTGTGTGAATGAAGACAAACGTATAATTAAGGGACATAAAGGATAAATTAACCTTAGAAAAGTTTATGAATACAGCACCTGGGCTCGTATTCTCGTCGGTTAAGGAGGCTCCCTAACACCTCTTACTTAGCACTTCATTTTTGGATTATGTCCGGTTAATTTCCTTCCGTACGTTATTAATGCAGAGGATGGCGATATTAGATGGATTTATGTAACGCAGAGGAGGACAATAAGGTGTAATGGACAAAATAAATCACTTAAGAAAAGGTGTTAGGGCGTTTCCTTAGGTGACGAGAATACGGGTCCTGGAGCACAACCTAATAAGGGTTGGTTAGAGCCTCAGAAGTCACTGGAGGGTGGAGTTGCAGCCCAGTGTTCCTTTTGCAGGATGTACACTAAGGTAATAACAAGTACCCCCTCCAGCAGATACAGCCAGGACCAGTGAGCGTCTCATGCACTGTAAGACAAGGCAAACACCACGGTCCACATTCTCGTCGGTTAAGGAAGCTCCCTGACACCTCTTCCTTAGCGATGTGTTTTTGGATACCGTTGGTGAATATCAAGTTGTATGTTATTCATTCTGAGTATAGTGAAATATGAATGATTTAAATGACATAGAAGAGGACAGTACCGTCAAATGAGCAACGTGAGTCACATAGGAAAAGGTGTTAGAGAGTTTCCTTAACCGACGAAATTACGGGCCCACAAGAGAGTGCAGGTTAGGATGAGTTCACAGTGAGACGGTGGGTAAGACAATGGAGAGAGCAAGACATAACTAGACCACAGATTGTTTGCTGAAGGGGATTGAAGTTTACTGATCATTGCCTTCGTTTGTAGCCATCAGTGGCGGAGTCTTGCTCACGTGCTAAAACTATTACTGCTATAGCCGCTACTGAGGCAATCTCTACCCCATTTTCTTTTAACTACCGCAAGATTGCCATCTCTCCATCTTGAAGGCTGAGCTGTAAAAAGCGATTAATAGGTTAATACGGTGCTGGTCACGAATTCCTATGGAATGCATACTGAGCCGTAGTATTGTTTTATCCTGATACTGAACTACGAAAAATAAGCTGTGAAAGGTCGGAAATATTCTCGAAGTTGAAATGAATGAATGATAGCAATGATCACGTTTTCTTTATGTAGGCATAACTCTTCCGTCTGATCAATTTACGACACTTTTATTTTTAGTCACTTTCGTCATCTGCAGCTTTCATCATCTCCCTTAGTTGTCGTATCTTCTGCCAAGAACTGACTTTGTTTTCACTAGGAACTAGAGACTCATGCACCAGTGTCCATTCCTCACTTCACTATACACTAACGCTGTGATCTAAATTACATCGTCCTGAAAATCTTACACAACTGACGGAAAGTCTAAGCTGGGGTCGCCAATCACTCTACGTCTTTGTGTTAAGAGCATATTTATCCATGTCCATCATCATCATAACTGACTTCCTTTTCCCACCTAAGGATGGGATGAGGATGGGGTGAGGTAGGGTCCTGAAGACAAGGAAACAGAAAGCACGAAAGCAAATGAACTCACAGACTGACTTAAAATTATATGTAGCTATTTTTAGTCAATAAACATGACATAAAGATCAGTAACTGTTGTTCTCAGCCAAGATAAAGAATTGCACAGAACACTCTAGAGGCCGCATTCCTGTTTGTAAAGGAGGTTCGCTAGCACTTCTTCTTTACTAGTGTATTTCTGAATATGACATGTTAGCTCTTTCAATCTTATGACGTATTTATCCGTTTTATTCTTGCTAGTTAAAGATGATTTTATTGAGCTTAGGAAAGACCTGTCGTATTAAAAAGAAATAATTAAGACAATCTAACCCCTCCAGTTCAAAAAGTGTTCCCTAAGTTGAATGGAACTGTGTCGAGATAATAATGACAATAATGAAAAGCACGTCGTCGGAATAAAGGAATCAATATTCACTTGTTTATTATTTACGTAATATGTATCGGTATTAAAAATATAAATAACATAAAACATAATACTGAGGAGCAATAATCAAGAGAGGCCGCTAAAAAGGAGATACTAGAAAGCCTCCTAAGCCAACGAGAATATGAGTAGTTGCCACCCTAGGGAACCACTGTCATAAGAGAAGGGCCCGAAAGCACGCAGTGACGAGACTGTTGAGGCAGAGGTCCCGTTCTGGCGCGTCCTACCTCCCATTTCGGCGCAACTTACATGTCAGCATCCGGTACTTGGCTTGACTTTTACTGGCCTTTTTCTGACAGCGAGAAGTGTTCATATCTGGCAGTAATTTCCTACGCCTATTTTAATGTCTTCTTCACCAGTATCAGCCTCTCTTAACCCCCTTTTTTACGGTGACATCTAATTAGCTACACTGAAGGGGTTGAAATTGTGGTCGTGTAGGTTTTTTTGTATGTACGTATGACTGTATGTATGTATGCTAATAGAATCTCATGAATATCTGATCTGATTTATACTGAAATTTTCACATTCCCGGTGTGTGAGTCCGGAAAGAAGTGGTTCGGCTTTGACACAGATCGATCAAACGTAATGTCACGAGTTAAAGCCAAAATTAAGGGAACGGAAAGTATCTCATGAATGCCTGATCTGATGTGATTCTAACTTGGCGCATATGTTGCATGTGGATCTGGAGAGAAGTGATTCGATTTTAGAGCACAACAGTCTAAAATCAAGGACATGGGTCATGGTCAGAGTTTGGGTGCGGGTCAGTTTGTGCTAGATCTTGCTATCTCCAGACGTTTTCATTCAGTTCAGAAAAGAGTTTTGGAACTGGAGGGGCTCCCTATAGTTTTCATTAACCTCTCCAATAATAGACGTCTTTCCCAAGTTGTATAACATCGTCTGAAATGAACAAGAATAAACTAAAACAACACATCATCGTCCTGAAAGGATTAGGGCTTTGTTGAACTATGGTCCCAGTAACTCCGACGGCAATCTTGATGCCATATGTTTGATCCCGGTGATGCAAAGGCAGAGATCACTGGGGTTTCATATGCTGCAGTTGTTTGCAGTGCTCATCAGTATGCGCAACATCACGCCATAAAAACACACGTACTCTAATAAACAGTACCCGCGAATATGACTGTCGACACGCAGCATCTCCAACTGTTGGCATGGTAGGAGAGTTAAACCCTTCGGTGTTTGTAGTATATTTTGTCCACGCAAAGCTGGTCTAAAACTGCCAACTATCCATCTTGAATGCTGAGCTGTGAGAGAGATTATTACTAGCGTATGATATTAGTCACGAAGAAACTGAACAGAAAGGTTGTAGGGCAGCAGAATTATCTTATTCTATAAAAATAAAAATAAAACGAATATCTCCTACAAGTTAAGGTGGACGAACTATCGGCGTCTCATCACACAGGGCAATACTGTTTTCATCAAGAGAGGAAACAAGTGCGTTGGTCGACCACATGGCCTTTGTCGCTCCATGAAATCGTCAATATGGTGTGGAGGTAAATAAATGGGCGTGACGAACAGAGGAATGGGTGGGATGGAATGGAACGTGGGTGGGTGGTGGGCCTGGGGCAAAAAAGTATATCTGAAAATGGGTGTTGCAGGATTAGCGGCTTGAGTGCTGTGAAGATTTAAAAATATATCTAAGAATGAATGAGCAGTTAGATAAAGAAATGGACGGGGGGAGGGGGACAAAGAAATGAGGAAATTGAGCTGGAATTGTGATGGGGGTGGGGAGGGGCTAAAAAGAGTATACCCCGTGAAAATGGATGCAATAGAATTAATTGTTTGAGCCTAGTGGAGATTTTTTTTTTTTTTTTTTTTTTAACGATTTCTTGTCAGCAGTGCGAACAATATTAGCTCAAGTTTGTCATACTTCTCTAGCGTCTTGCAAAAATAAGTTCCCGTAGATTGTACGCGTGATCGTCAGTGTGAAGTAGTAAGAAAGACCTAAAGATTCTAAGAGTGATCATATACAGTTAACATGTTGGCAGCCAGGGCCCTCTGCGTGACGGCCGGCCACGGTCACGCAGCCAAATGATTCCTATCCATGACCACTAATCCTGCTCCATTGACCCTCACCGAGCTGGACGGCTGGGGATGACGTGTGACTTTACTGACAGTCTTTTGTTCTCTTCATTCTGAGGGCCATATTCTAGGTGGCGTAGGAGACTGCATAGCTCCCATTTCTTGTCGACTATTATTATTATGATGATGATGATTATTATTATCATTATTATTTTTATTATTATTATAATTCTTCCTCATTATTATTATTATTATTATTATTATCATTATTATTATTATTATCATTATTGTTATTATTATTATTATTATTATTATTATTATTATTTGCGTATTATCCCTCATGATTCTCTTCTTGGCAGTTTATATGGACATGGTTTACATCAGTAACAACGAGTATTGTGATGCAATGTGCAGAATAAATCGTTACGGAAGAAGTGTTACAAAATCTTCAAAGACACTTGCAATACAGCCCTAACTTCCAGCATCCTTGCATTGCCTGATGTCTTAAACATTTCTTCTTGCTACCTCTAGTCTAGAGGTTCCCAAACCTTCCAAGTCATTCCCCACATTTACAAGAAACTATTTTGATGATTCACCCCCCCCCCCCACTCCCAATTGGTGGAATCCCTCCATTTGGGAGTTAAGTTCCTCTTGATTCTTGAGTTATTTGTCTCCACTCAGCGGTACTTTTTGTCGTGTAACGGGAAGAAATCTAGCGGTATTGTGGAGATTTTTATAAAGTCTTGAGAATATGTAAAAGAATTCGTGCTTTTATGCAGCACGAAAATTATCTGAGGACCACAAAAATTCTGACCTTACTCTTAAAACGCACAAACTAAAAATTAAAGGCAATTGGCCATAAAATAAAAAAAAAATCTATAACCATCAACACATAAAAAGGCTACTTTGGCCAATTTGGTTTAATCTATTTATTTTCCCCAAGAATGTTAAAATTTCCCCCCCAAAGGTGGAATTCTCCCCTTCTGGGAACCCTTGCTCTAAATGATGTTATTCAACCTGAGAAGGAAGATTTTAGAATAAACCTCTGTTAAGTCGCATATATATTGCAGAACATTTTTAAATTTTTCTGTTAACTCCAAGAATCCGTGACCTTCACTTTATTTTATGCCTCCTATCTCCAGACGATTTTATACAAGCATAGGGAGACACTTCGAACTGGAGAGCTTAGATGTTGCTTCAATAAAACCTTTCAGTATGAAAGACCTTCCCAAGCTAAATAAAATAGTCTTACCGAATCTTACTAAACACTGCTTTTAAACCTTGGACGACAAAAGCCAGCACTTAGTTGAAAAGAAAAGTCTGGCATTAAAGCAAGAATAAGACGGTTAACCTATGGATCTGGTTACATGCTTTTAGTGTGATGCTGCGAATTCCACACGATTATACCCAACTTAGCAAATGTTTTTGTGTAGATACGGCGAATGAAGACTACATCTAACACATCGAGGTAAAAGAAAGGAGTTTCTCAAAAGCCAAGTAAAATAGATTGTGGGTAGCAACAACTAAAAAAAAAAAAAAAAAGACTATCGCAACGAAATGGTTAAATAACAGACCCAATCATGGAAACATACCCCCACTCTTCCCTTTCCATCCTCACTTCCCTCAACTCCAGCCAGGCAGCGTCCCCACCTCTGACACCAAACACTTTCCCTGGGGTTAAATGCGTGAGGGGGCAGGTTTCTGAAGGAGGTGCTGACGTGAGGGTCGTGCTAGGGACGTGACTTGTAGGCTCACATTGTCTTAACTCGTACCACTAACAGATGTCTTTCGCAAGCTAAATTAAATCATCGTGCTGTGTGAAACTGATGATGATCATGATTCATTATCATCATCACCATCCTGACCTGTTTTCCGACTTGCGGATAGGTTGGGTCGAGTACTAAATAAAGAAAAAATACAAAAGTTTGAGAACTACAAACAGTGTTCAAACTAACCTGGGCCACACAATCCTTCACACATCAGTCGTGCCCTTTGAGTCCTGGCGCCTCCTCACAACCCTAACCAGCTGCACCATCGACACACTAACATGGCATTTTTTTTGCTTTAATAATGCGCGTCATATACATCGAACAGACAGAATTATTCCGTCAACTACAAGGTTGAAAAAGTGGCTAAAAAAATAATATATAAACTGGAAGGAGCATTAAGAGAGTGCAACACCCACACTGTACAACAGCTTAGGACCTAACGTTTGACCTATGACCCTGACCTTTGGCCGACTGTTTTCAATATCAGTCACTTCTTTCTTGTTTGACCCTTAGCACTTTCACCAAGTTTGGCTCAAACAGGAACAAAACTATTGAGCTGACCCTGCCCTTTGACCCTTACCTACAATCTACTGTTGTCAAAATCGTACAATTTCATCCTTGCCTGATTCTCAGTTCCTCCACCTAGTCTGATCCAAATCGAATGAAAACTGTCTTGTACTGTTTACATACATGAACAAACGAAAATACGTACAGATATACATACACATACATACATTTACGATCCATCCATCCAGCAATCATCCAACTTATTTCTTTCTTATCAGGTGCTTAGGTGTCCGAGGCTAGGCTACACAGTCCCGGCGTTTACGGCAAGGATTGTCAGACTCATTCATTCCTGATTAGAAATATGTGAACAATAAACCTCAACCACCCCTCACATGAAAACCATTAAAAGCTCCACCCAGTTGGGGCGCCTTTATTCCACTAGACCACCAAGCGTCATTTGGAGATTTGGTTACCACCCAGCGTAGTAACTGGATTCCTGGGTTACAGGAAACCAATTGGCTTGTCTCTCAGTGTAATCACTTGAAGGCAGCATTACATCGAGTGAGTGGATGATGGGCGTCCCAGCTGCCACACATTTGCATTTAAAAATGACCACACACACACACACACACACACACACACACACACACACACACACACACACACACCGCTCGCTGGTGCAGTGGTAACGTTCTCGCTTGCCAACTGGTGGACGGGAGTTCGCGCCTCGCTCAGGTTGCGAAAAGTTTCACTGACGAAGTGGGTGGTTACTGTCCCCCTTGAGCAAGGGGACGGGTGTGTGAAGGTCACAGCTTTGCCCTTAGATCGGACTATATGAGCTCGCAGCTCCCTTCCGGGAGGGTAAAAGCTGACGATCACTACCATCAAGTGATCTTGACCGATCCTGTGAATTACACACACACACACACACACGATCGAAAACAATGCTTCCCTCCATTACAGTTCGGATGTAAAAAAAAAAAAAAAAAGTGGTTCCAGGCACAACAAACCTCGCCTGACAGCAGTTGTTTCATTGCTGTTAAATACCGAATCGATACTGCCATGTAGTGTCAGTACGGTACACAATTAAAGTCCAAGGTAATGGCACAAATGTTTTCAAGTAACACCCTTTGAAAAACCGTGATCTTGGGTTTGACCTTTCAAGTTCACTCAAAGTCCTAGGCCATGGTGCCAAATGAAAGCCCGTATGAGACCTCCTATATCTCGACGATAATAAATATCTACCTTCAACGAGTTTCGAGTTATAGCCCCTGAATATCCGTGACCTTGAGTTTGAGCTTTCAAGGTCACGTACGGTCAGAGGTCATGGTACCAATAAAAACCCTTAATGGGACTTCCTATATATTGATGATAGTAAATATTTCTCTATCTTCAACCAGTTTCTAGTTACAGCCTCCTGAATATCCGTAACCCTGAGTTTGATCTTTTAAGGTCACTTAAGGTCAAAGGTCTTGGTGCCAAATGAAAGCATATATTACGAGTTCCTGTATGTTTATAATAGTAAATATCTATATCTCCAACCGTTTTCAAGTCACAGCCCTCTGAAAACCCGTGACCTTGATTTTGACTTTCAAGGTCACTCGATTACCTCCAAATTTTAATCACTTCCTTTTGGGAACACTGCCCACATATCCTGAAAGTTCCATGAAATTATATTCAGCCGTTTTTCCGTAATGTTGCTAACTAACAGCGAAACAAAGAAACAAACAAACAAAAAGGCTCGACCAAAAGCAGTATCTCGCCGGACTCAGTTCGGGCGAGGTAAAAAAAAAAAAAAAAAAAAGATGGTAAAGATGAGGTGACAGAAAGCCTCCTAAGCTGATAATACTTCCGTGAGTCTTGCTACTGCCAAACTGCTTCATTAAGCTGAGAAAAGACCAGAGTACCCAAAGGCTTAAATGGCAGCTTAAATAATGTTAATCAGTGTGTATCTCTAGCTGTCATGAAGGCAAAGTTACCCGGTTATGCTACGTGGACGCAAGATGTGCTCCGGTCGCTAGATTTGGTCAGGAGCTACTTGTTTTTAGTGTGTGTGTGTGTGTGTGTGTGTGTGTGTGTGTGTGTGTGTGTGTGTGTGTGTGTGTGTGTGTGTGTGTGTGTGTGTGTGTGTGTGTGTGTGTGTGTGTGTGTGTGTGTGTGTGTGTGTGTGTGTGTGTGTGTGTGTGTGTGTGTGTGTGTGTGTGTGTGTGTGTGTGTGTGTGTCAGACCGGATCAACAACTGTCACGAAGCATATAGGTAAGTCATCTCCGTCATCACCTGTTATTTAGGCAAATCTGTTCTTATTCCTTTACGACTCTTCGTTGTTGAGTTTATCATCATCATCATCATCATCTTTTTCCACCTACAGTACATAATACCAGGAATGTATTTATGTGAGGTACTGTTTGCATATAAGGGATTTTTTAAACACTAATTTGCTTTTACCTATCAACTGATATTTCGTGCTTTAATTTTCTGGTGATACTCAGAATTTTCCTATGTCTGATATTTTCACGCATACTTTCTCTTTTTACCAGTATTCCTTTCACTCACACTTTGTCCCCTCCTCCTCCCTCCCACTCCCACACTTTCCCTTACCCCTGCTCATTCTCTCCCCTCCCACTCTCAATCCCTCCTCTCGCACATGCCCCTCTTGCTCCTCTTCCATCCCTTCCCTTGCCAGTACTCCCTACTTTTTTTTTACACACTCTTAACCCTTCTCCCCATGTCTTCTCCCTCTTCTCACTTATACCTACTCCTCGAGAAGGAGGTGGTCACAGAGCCCTTCTCAAACCTTAAAGTGGTTATTTATCTTATTTTTTTATTTTTATTTTTTTAGTAGATAGCTGTAACTTTATTCCAGCAAACCAACTAACAAATGTCCTCTCTCTCTCTCTCTCTCTCTCCCCTAACTATTGAGCTACGTGACATCAGGGACAGTATTCATTAAGGACCTTAACGAAATCTTGAGACAAACAAATGCCTTTAGCTGTTAAATATTATCACGAACCATTGAGCTTTGTCGTATTATTCGCGTTATGATTCACTCTAGTTTGGCTGTGAAGTGTTTGGCAGCTGTTTGAATTAAGACAGACTTATAAGCATACCTTTTCATTGTCGGGACTGCTCTCTTTTTCATACCAGATAGCTCCCGACGATTTTATTCAGCTGAGTGAATCTTACAAGCCTTAGAGTGTACCCTATATATAAAAGTATAAGTAAATGTTCTTACACACAACTTCAGCCCAAGAAAGTTTATTAATACGCCCCTAAGAGCGGGCGTTCCTTAGTGAGAGGCAACAGGAACCCAGAGGTCACGAGGTCGGCAGTAACAGAAGCTGGGGCTTGACCTGGAGCGCTGGGGTCGCAGGCGTGGGCTCTGTTACCCTTCACTGTGGGGCCCCTTGCTCAATTAGGCGCTAGGGTAGGGTGGGTAAAGTGGTGGATAATTGAGTGGTGGTCGCGTGTTGGAAACAGGAGGTATTCATAGCAAGTTAAGAGGCACGTAACCATGAGAGAGATATTTTCACGAGGTGGAGCCCCGGTAGTCGGATGCGTAGCGTGTTTTCGTAGCATTCAAGTTTCCAGTTCATCTAAAACCAGGGCGGCAAAGCTTTCAAGAGGCAAAGGCCACACATGACAATTCTAAGATACCTGAGAGGCACAGGATGTGGAAAACTTTCTTATAATCATATATTGGGCCTCTGTAGACCTTAATTCATAGTAGTTGTACATATACAGGAAAAGATGCACTGGTAAATAGTCCGTCAAGAACATACAGTACATGAACGCCGGCAAGACAACGGGGACTAATGCCATTTTTTTTTTTGGGGGGGTGGGGAGGGGAGCCGGACTTAACAGGCCAAGGAGCCCCAGATGGCTCGCAAGCCTGGCTTTGACTATCTCCGATCTAAGCCTAGGTTCGATCCCAGCCAGGGGCAGACATTGAAGTGTTCTCACATGACTGAGTCCAATGAGGTTACATCTGTGACGCATACAAACGTTCTCGCTTCTAAGCAGTCGCTCAAAAATATAAATAGATAAAATAATATGAAAATAAAAATCCACGTGCTTTTCTCACTCTACACTTCAAATCTCTCCCACATCCATACCTATGCGTAGGTCGGGTAACTTCTCCAGTCAGAGACAGCGGCGTTCCTCGGTATTATACACCATATGTCCTTCAGGATCCATATGCAGGGTTTAAACGTGGGTACCGACCTGAAATGAAAAAAAAAAGTTCGAGATTCATTAGCAGAGATAAAGGGTTAGTCGTTGTCCAAATTGTGATGCAAAAATTCTGGACTAGCATTCTAACTGAGGACCAACTAAAGTAATATAATACCTTAGAGTCAATGATGTAATTTGTGAGAATATTGGTGTTTGAGGACTGACTGGAGTAATACAGTACCCCAAGCCCCGTGACGCAATGTCTCACCGCTTGTATGAGAGCATAAAAAGTCTTGGCCAGAGACTAGGATGCCGGCAGCAACTCCCATGTATTTTTATATATATATATATATATATATATATATATATATATATATATATATATATATATATATATATATATATATATATATTTGTGTGTGTGTGTGTGTGTGTGTGTGTGTGTGTGACGTCCGAAAATTGCTGCCGCCAAGGAATACATCGCCCCAAGCCTCCTCCCTCCACCCTACCCTCACACTCCTCCTCCTCCTTCTCTTTCCTCCTCCTCCCTCTCCTTCCTCCTCCTTGCTGTTCCTCCATTCCCCTCTCTCCCCCTTTCTCTCTCTCGTTCTCTTCCTGCATTCCTCCCTCTGTTGTCTCAGTTTCCTTCTTCCTGTCTCTCTATCCATTCATTCTCCTTCTTCCTCCCTCCCCAGACCCCTCCTGCTCTCTCTGCTCCTTTCCTTTCGTCTCTTATTTTTTTTCCCTCTCCCCTCCCATCTTATTCTCTCAGCAGTCATCTTCCCCTTCTTTCTTTCCTTCATCCCTCCCTTATTTTCTTTTGTCCATTATTCTCCTCCTTCCTCCCTCCCTTACCATTTCCTTCTTCCCATCTCGGTCATAGTCCCTCCTTCTTCCTTGTCACCATCTCTCCGTTTCCTACTTCTCTCCGCTCTCTCCTCTCCCTCTTCTCGTACCTTCACGCTCCCTTCTTCCTTTTCCTTGCTTTTCTTCTCTCTATCCTGTTCATACATCCTTATGCCTCCCTCCCTCCTGACTTACCTCTTTCTTTCCTCCCTCCCTCTCTCCCTCTGCTTCCTCCTTCTGACTGTCACTCCTTCCCTCTCTCTGCTTCCTCCCCTCTCTCCTTTGTGGTCTCTCTCCTTCATCGCTCCCTCTATTCTCTATTTCTTCCATCTCCTTGCTCCCTCTCCAACATCCTTCCATCTACTTTCCTCCCTCCTCCTTCTTGCTCCCTCAATTTTTTCTTTCTTCCTGTTTCACTACCTCTTTGATTCCTCTCCTTCTTCCTCCCTCCTCTGTTTTTTCCTTCCTTCTTATTCTTTCTCTTCCTTTCCTCTTTCATATTCCCTCTTCTCCTTCCTTCCCTCAGCTGCCCTCATCTCCGTCCATTCTGCTCCTCCTTTCTCTCTCTCTCTCCTGTCCCGTCCCTTTCTATCTTCCCTCCCTCTTCTCCGTCTCTCCTTCTCTCTCCTCCTTCCCTCCCCCTCTTCATTCTCTCCCTCACCCTCCTCCCACCTCGTATCTCTTCTACTACCCTCTCATTACACATCCTGTGTTGTTATGGCGTCAATTGCCTTTGTGTGTGTGTGTGTGTGTGTGTGTGTGTGTGTGTGTGTGTGTGTGTGTGTGTGTGTGTGTGTGTGTGTGTGTGTGTGTGTGTGTGTGTGTCTCTCTCTCTCTCAGTTCATTCATTCGTTTTTTCATCCATTCAACCATGTATTCTATCTGCCTATTTGCTAATCTGCCTCTCTGTCTACCATATCTATCTATCTACCTGTATTCTTCTACCTGTACATCTATTTTTATGTGCATATTAGTATATATGTCGCCACGTCCGTCTAGAGGTGGCCTTAATAAATAGATTTCCAGGTATTTCAGTCCCTATTCAGTAACAATCTCTCTTCCCACCACACAGCACCCTCCCTCATATACTCCCCTACCTTATCTGTTGACCTTACTCTTAGTCTCTTCTCTAGTTAATCTCTCCTACCATATCATTCCACTTTCTTCTTAGTCTCCTTCTTCTCCTGTAATATTATCTCTCCTATTTTTTCTTAAATCCTCCTCCTCTCCTCCTTCCCACGACACACAGTTCTGTCTTGTATACTCTCTTACTTTATCTCTCCACCTTGTTCATATTCTTCCTCATTTCTTATCTTACTTTTTCTTCTCACAATTAATATTCTCATTTTCTCACTCTAGCCCATTTCCATCCTGTTTTTTTTTCCCCCTCCACTTTGTGCTTGTTTTTTCTTCAAACCATGTTCACCTGGGAAGACAAATGGCAGTCACCTTGGGCCTGATGACGTCGCTTACACCACTGAATTATCCAGTTGAGCAACAAGTTTTATGAGGCTTCACTTTTTAGCTGTACCTCTTCTTGAGTAACTAAGCCTCTTCCCACAACAAACCGAAATCCCTGAGTTCTCCCACCATATCTGTATAACTTGTCCTCGGTAAAAAAAGGAAAAAAAAAGAAAAAGACAGTAACAGCCCCATTCACCTGCAGAGATCCAAGGCTATGTTAATGTGGTCTAGAAAGTTGCTACTGTCCATCCCATTTTCACTCACTGTCATTCCGTTTCACCTCATTTTCTCGCACAATTTAATTTTACTTTATAACTACCTTACTTGATGGGTCTCGGTTTTCTTTCGCTCCTGTTGGCCGCTACAATTTCTTACGCGTCTGGGTCGAATTCCAATTGGCTTTGGATTACTATAGCACCTTTTCCTTAGTGACTTCTTTTTTACATTAAACGTACATATCCTCTTGTACGTAATTTTTGCAAACTTTTTCTAAATCGCTAAGGGAGAGGTGTTACGAAGCCTCCAATACGTCCCTAGATCTCACCTGACACATACACCTCACCTTCCATGTCATGCCCCATTCATGTTGGCAACAGATACAACCATACAATATTTCCATCATCATATCTCCTCACAATGAGCCTTACCTAGAAACAAATCTTCCATTGCGATTTATTATGCATATTACACTTTTACATTTCCTTTGTATTTTGTATTCATATCTCGCTTATTCGACGGAGTTTGCACCAGTAACATACTTCAGAATAATAAGGTGCAATATGCAAACTAAATCATAGACAAGTTATTAATTCTGATTCTTTATCTCCCTGACAGAAACACGACGCCTCGAAACCACGAGGTAAGTGTCACCAGCACTTTCTCCACTTTCTTCCTGGTCTCCTTGTTCTCCTGTTATGTTGTCTTATATGATCTCTCCACCTATTTTTTTGATCCTCCTCTCCTTCTCTTTCCCACGACACATAATTCTGTATCATCAACTCGAGACATCTGGCCGACACCCCGGCTGTACCCACTGCATGCACCGTCCTCCCATGCTTCTAGAATTGGCAATGATTAAGTTATTTGCCTTTCTTTCTTCAGGGATCATGATATTCGTGTTGTCATTTATTTTTCATTTTTGTATTTGTGTGTTTTTTTTTATGCCACACTGGGGACCTGGATGTGCCACTGACTGTTGTGGGTCGTGCTCAGACTGGTACTTAGCAAAAACTGTCTGCCTTAATGACCCCGGTGCAGCCTTCTTCCAGTGGCATTTCTTTCACCATCTTTTTCAACCGGCATTTGTTTTAGCATGAGCTGGCCTGTCAACTAGCTGATTTAGCGGCAAGGGACATATTCTTTAATTTTTTGGTATGTAGGAGATCTAGTTTCGCCTTTTCCTTTCCAGATTATTTCTACATAGCCTACTGTACTGTAATATTTTCGTCCATGATAAAGCAAACTACGTCGATATTATAAAACAACTGCAAACTAAACTGCTACAGAAAGAGTGCCATGGACACTCCAAAGCACATGAGAATACAGCCCAAAGTGGTGTACAACGTCGTAAGCAGTTCGAGAATACGCCGCCAGGTGGATTGCAACGTCGTAAACAGCGGATGATCTAGTACCGCTAAGTGTCCGTCTTGATAGTGTCTGCTATTGTACGTGTCTTTAACGCCACTGCCCTCACCAAGCACACCGATGAGGCGTAGTGAAGGAAGATTACTTTAGTCCTCGCTTCTTCTTCCCTCCTTCCTTTCTTCTTCATCTTCAACTTCTTCTCCTCTTCCTCTTCTTAATCATCAACATCATAATTATCAGTACCGGATATCATCATCATCCTTATTATCATCATTATCATTGTCATCCTCCTTTTCATCATCATTAACTTTTCTTCCATCCTTCCCCCACCACTACCTCCCCCTCTTTCTGCTCTTCCCTCCCCCTTCTCCTCCCGCTCCTCCTCCCCTTCCTACTCCTCGGTCTGCGGGCACCAATGAGGCGTAGCAAGTGGAGATTTTTTTCCCCCTCCTTTCCCAAGTTCTGTTTGGTGGTGGTGGGTAAGGCCAAGGTATCAGTAAATCGGTAGCAAGTAGTGTAGCATTTTCATTGGCATGGGTGGTTTCGTAGCACCTCTTTGTGGGCGATTTATTTTGCATTTTACGCCTTAACGTCCTCCGTTATGGTATAATAATCGGGGCTTCTCGGACTTTTCCATTACGCGACCCTTTGTGCCATATTGATCAGGGCTCAGCGTGTAAACAGGATCATTGTCTTTAATTATATCTGCTTAAGGTACAGTACACCCATAAAGAATTAAAAATATAATTCATAATTAGCCCAAACTTATTTTGTTTCCCTTCAAAACTGACGCACAATTTCAGTTATGAAAAATTATTTGCAAATATTTTTGTTTTCTATCACAATACGAACAAAAATGCATAACTAAAATAACTAATAGGATGAGTCAGAGAGTCCACCGTCAATGAGATACTTACCCGTGTTTCTCTAATGTAAAATCCAGGCGGGATGGATTGAGGGAAGGCCTAAATCTGAAAATGGCAGTCGGTTTCTACTCGTATATTTTGATCTAGTAAGTCAATCGAAAAATCTTCATTCATACCTGCAAGTTGTAGAGTAAAGCAAGAAAAACGTAAACGGTCGTCGTGAAAGACGGATAATCAGTACCTTTCGTAATCCAAAAATCAAGATGAATGGGTGCGTAACCAATTTCTGCTCATTTTTCATGATTCGAGTTGCATTACAAGTATGGGTTCCGATTCACAAACAAACTCACCATAAGCTGCTTCCCGTATCTATAGCTATGTTTTTGAGGAAGGACAAAAAAAGGGGAATACAGTTTCTACCATTAGCCAGTCCTTACGGCAAAATACGAGTACAGATCATAATCACAGGTGGTATTATGTTCGTGAATCATTGTCTTGGTTATTTTGGTCTGGCTCTGATGCTTTCCTTGTCCCTCTTGCAGAAATAAATCAAATTGACTTTACGTTTATTTGTGAATCAACCCTATAGGTATCCGTAATAAGGTAGGCATGATCCACGGCTCACTAGAGTTCATTTACCTTAACTTGGAAGAGATCTTTGTCCTTTGGCAGCTTATTTTCCATTGTTCCGTGGCAGAATAAAGCAATACTATGGTTCTACAGTCTTTCCATAATATTCTTCGCGACTAGCACCATACTCTTGTGTTCATTTCTTGCTACAATTCAACATTCAAGATGGAAAGATGGCAAAGTAAAGTGCAGTGAGTAAAAATATCTCTTCATGGCCTAATTATCAGCCCACCTGTTGAGAAACGCTGATCTAAATCTTTCTCATGCTGACATATTTTGCACCACTAATATACAGAATGATATTAAGGTATAATGCACACACACACACACACACACACACACACACACACACACACACACACACACACACACACACAAGTTCACGACCCCTTCTAAATCACAGTCTATAAATACACACAATTCTAGGCCGTACGTGCTTACAAACAAACACACACTGGTTACACGAGCGCGTGCACACACTCAAACGCACATAAATACATATACATACACTCGGGTAATTTCACGTGCACATATACACATATTCACCCACAAATACATAGTCAAATATTCATACTTGTACACGCTCAACGTAGTCACACACAGTACTTACCGATACTGTACAAACACTCACATACGTACACACATACACACTCATACACATACAAGTTCACTACCCTCCCCTAAACACAGTCCACACACACACACACACACACACACACACACACACACACACACACACACACACACACACACACGTCATTCTGATCTACACACGCGCATAAACAAACACAGGCCAATTAAACAAGCAGATATAGAGCTGAACGATGGCTTTCATTCACGTGTTTGCTTTACCCGTCATGCATGTGTTTACGTAGTCATGACCCGCTCCCCAAGGTCAGCTTAACCCCTTAGTTTCCCCCAAGTCTTTTGTGGTTTAGACTCGTTACAGTTAATTTAGCCGATTTTATTCTCACAGAGAGACATAGGCAGTTACAGACACAGGCACAGATACATATACCCCTAAAACACACACACACACACACACACACACACACACACACACACACACACACACACACACACACACACACACATAAACACCCCTCTCCAGTTCCACACTTCCTTTTTTATTTCATGTCTGCAACCTTTAGGCAATTTTATTCAGCCTGAGAGATTTCCATAAACCCTTTAGTACCGGGACGTCTTATTTATATTTTACTCTTGCTAGTTTCAGACGGTTTTATTCTGCCAAGGAGAGGTCTTTGGATGTGAAGGGGATAACTCGTATCATCAACTTCACCACCACCCACCACCACCACCCTGTTCTCAGTATTGAGAATAGGGTGGGCAGGATCCAGAAACGAGAATATATGAAGACACAAAAGTTGGAGAACTCTCAATGACGTCAAGTAAAAATTGACAACATCTTCCACTGGCAACCCCTCCGTTCACTGATCATTCATAATTATATATGTCTTTTATCGAGATATTAACTGCTCCATCAGAAGTGCTCGAGTCCAAGGCAAGGTTACTCAGTCCTGACATATAAGACGAAAGCGATTAGTTGCATGTCCTTGAGTGGTATTATCTATCTATCTCTATCTATCTATTGTCAGACGCCTCAATCCCGTTTGGGGTGGCCACAAACAAATCGCCTCCAAGTCGCCCTGTCCCCCGCCATTTCACTGCCCTGCTCCCAACTCACACCTTCCTCTCTCATATACCTCTCCACCCCATCCCTCCATCTCATCCTCGGCCTCCCCCTTCCTCTTCCCCCCTCCACCTCACTCACATACACTCTCTTCGTCAGTCTTTCACCCTCCATCCTCTCCACATGGCCAAACCACCTCAGTGTGTTCCTCATAACGCTTCCTATCACATCCACATCCACACCACAACGCTCCTTTATATCCTCATTCGTCAGCCTGTCTCTCCACGTGACTCCACAGGCACCTCTTAAATAACTCATTTCCACTGCTCTCACTCTTGACTTGTGTCCTTCCAACAATGTCCAAGCTTCACTTCCGTACGTTAGAGTTGGTATCACAATACTGTCATGTAGTAACTTTTTCACTTCCATGCTCACTTCCCTGTTTCTTATCACTGCTTTCAAGGAACCAGCAACCTTTCTTCCCTGCTGTACCCTTTCAAGCACTTCACCCTCCAAACCTCCATCCTTACTCATCACACTACCCAAATACTTAAACGTACTCACATTTTCCAATTCCTCACCATCTAACCTCGCTGTACATTCACTAACTACATCTCTCTCAAAGACCATCACTTTACTCTTCCCTACATTCACCTTTAGGTTCCGTTTCTTACACACTCTCTCAAACTCATCCACCAAGCCTTGCAGTTCCCCTTCGTCTTCACTCAACAACACAGTATCATCTGCAAACAACAGTACAGGAAGTTTCCAAACACTATCCTCTCTCACCAGGGCCACTCCAACATCCACTACCCTACCTTGTACCTCTTTTATTACCCCATCCATGTACAGATTGAACAACCATGGAGACATGACACATCCCTGTTTCAAACCAACTTTCAAAAAGAAAAATTCACTTAGTTCACCATCCACACGCACTGCAGCCTTCGCACCATCGTACATACTCTTCACAGCATTCAACAACTTCCCATCTACTCCATATATTCTTAACACTTTCCACAATCCTTGTCTATCCACCCTGTCATATGCTTTCTCCAAATCCATGAAAGCCGCATACAACTTCTTTCCCTTCCCTAGAAACTTTTCCACTAAAGATCTAAGAATGAATATCTGATCTACACAACCTCTTCCCTTCCTAAAGCCTCCCTGTTCTTCTCCAACTAATTTCTCTGTTCTTTCTCTAACTCTGTCTATAAGTATCCTACCATACACTTTTCCTATTATACTAAGAAGACAAATGCCCCTATGATTACCACACACTTCTTTTTCCCCTTTTCCTTTGTACAAGGGAATAATTATACCTGACTTCCAATCCTCCGGGACTCTACCTTCCTCCCAGGCCAATCTGCACATCTTCCACATCCATTCTACTACTATCTCTCCCCCATGCTTCAGCATTTCACCACACACTCCATCAATTCCTGGGGCTTTCCCCGATTTAACTTTCTTCATTGCTTCCACAACTTCTATCCTACTGAATTCTTCCTGTCTTCTCACCTCCCTCCTTCTCCCAGCCATTCCCCAGCCACTTATACTCGCATTACTTCCATCCTCTACGTTCAACAATTCCTTAAAGTGTTCTCTCCATCTGCTCACTTTTTCTCCCTTCTCCACTAGTAATCTACCATTTTTATCTTTTACTCCCCTGCTAACTTCACTTCCACTCTGTCTTACTCTTTTCACTTCTCTCCAGAACATTTTCTTACAGTCCCTCCACTTTACACTCAAATTCCTTCCAAATTCCTCATCCACTCTCTTCTTACTCTCTCTTACTAATCTTTTCACCTCTCTCTTCCTTTCCACATATAACTCTCTCTTCCGCCTCTCAACTTCTTCCACGCCCCTATTTCTCATCCATTCATTGTATGCTTTCTTCTTTTGTGCCACAGCCTGTTTCACCTCTTCAGTCCACCACGCTGTTCCTTGCACCCCCCTCCGTCTTCTCTTCCTTCCACACACCACATCACATGCTGCACATATTTCTTCTGTAAATATCTTACACACACCTTCCACGTCTCCCATCTGCTCCAATTCATATTTGCCCAATCGTTCCTCCACTTCTCTTATACTCTGCCTTTTTCTCATCCTCTTGTAACCTTTCCACTCTCCTTGCAACTACTCCTTCCTCTCGTCTTTCCCTTCTTCTATTCCTCCATCTCACTTGCATCCTAATTCTGGCCACCACCAAGTAGTGGTCAGAAAGTCCACTCCCCCAACCTCTATACACTCTTGCATCCTTTACACATCTTCGCATCCTTTCATCCACACACACATAATCAATCATTGCCTTCCTTTCATTCAGTTCACCACCCACCCTTCTCATCACTCGCCATGTATACCTGTGGATCATTTTATGCCTGAAGAGGGTATTGGCTACCACCAACCCCCTCCCAGCACAAATGTCCACTAACGCACTCCCATTCTCATCTATCTCGGCAGGCACACCCCACTCACCAACTATTATGCGAGCAATAAATCCCAGCCATTCTTCAGATGTAAATCGGATAGAAAACTCTCGGTTGCACTCCACCTGATAAATCTTCCTCATAGCATGGTTTCAGTCAGTGCTGTTTTGGTGTTCCTTTCCAGCTGATCTTCACAGAGTAACGAGTAACAGATTAAAAAGTGTTGTGCATCGAACTTCATTCAACTGGCCTCTCACTACGAATGACCTTCTCCTAAGCTATATTAAATCATCTGGCAATAGGCAGAAAAAATATGAGGAAGTTGCCATGGTAATGAAGGGAGGGGATAACGATAATGAAAAAAAAATCGCTTGCAATGTTGCACTTAGGTACTTTGTTTTGACTAACACCCAGTGATCGCTCAGAACGGGCTAATGGCGACTGCTTTCAACGCTTTCCAGATCAAATGGCCTTCCAAAAATGAGTAAAAGTATTCAGAAGCAACCAGTATAGAAGGAAAAGGGTCGTCAAGGCAAGAACCCTCGACATGTAACCCTACGTGTGAGAGTGGAGTATTTAGCAGGGTGACAGGTGGGTGGAAGGGGTGAGTGAAAAAGATAAATAAGGGAGCGACTCAAAAAGATATCGGGGGTGAAGAGTGGTGCAAGAGTGGGTCTGAAGGGAGATGTGTCACCGCATTATTTTTATTTCTTCTGTTTAACGCACTCGTTATTATTATTATTATTATTATTATTATTATTATTATTATTATCAACATCATCATCATCATCATCATCATAATCGCCTCGACGACATACGGTATGCTTTTCCTTCCGTCTGATTTTCCTTCCTCCCTCTCACTGCTTCATTCCTCACCCCCCACCCTCTCTTTCTCTGGTCCACACACACACACACACACACACACACAAACAGCTTCCCAACTCCTACAAAAGGTGTTCATCGCCATTCTGAATGCATCTTATAACTTAATCTACTCTGAATCTGTCCTCCTCAGTCTTTCTTTCACATTGCCAATGACCTACACAGCCGGACTCTTAAAATTCATACGACAAATGGGAACAAAAGTTCCTAGTTTTGGACAAGAATTTATGAAGTACCTGACGAAGATAAATGGTACCTTGTGGGACCTATATCGTATCGAACCTGACTGCACTCTGTAATGTGGGTTGCAGGCTAATCGAATCTAATAATTCGTACCGGAACACCTTAAATGACCGTAGAAAACTGGGGCTTAGTTTTACCAATAATCTCCAATTATCTTTGAAATTATTCTCATATTGCTTTACTCTCTTGCCATAAAAAAAGAAGAAAAAAGAAGAAAGGCACATGTTTTCCCATTTACGCAACAGCAGATATATTTAGAGCAAACATGAAGAGCGACACAGGCTGAGTCTCCTAAATCACCAAAGATCTTGAAACTGCCTATTACCTACGTCTGGGAGGGTGTGGCTGCCCCCCTTCCCCCCTCTGCTTCCCTCTCCTCCTCACCGAACCCCTCTCCTCCTTCTTTCACACTGACGCAACCCCCACACGGCTCCTCCCTCTCCGACCTCCGTCCCCTCGCTTTCCTCACTCCCTCTCCCTCTTTATGCCTTACAAAACACTTGCTGGCTGGGGTGGTTCTGATGGGAGGGAGGGGTCGCAGGGAGGGGGTCGCTGTAGGGTGGTGGGTGGGGGGAGTAAGAGGAAATACGTGGGGAAATAACTTAGAAAGGGAAAAATGTAGGTGTCTTTTAGTTCTTGATTCTGAAACATGGTCCCACCCTGTTATATTTAGAGGAAAAGTTATATACACCTATCGACTGCAGTTAGGTAATTTCGGCTGATAATCAATGTTTTCTATGTCCTTATCATCTAGAACACGATATATAGAGCTGATGTGTCACTGGGCAAGGGGGAACAGACTATATCTAAAAGTCTAATCGGTCCGGGAATCGAACTAGGACTCTTCGTAGGTCTAAGGTGGATGTGTATGTTGAAGGGTTTTCAGTAATACAGTATCTTCAGTTTGGGGGAAGCTTTATCTAAACCGCCGGCTCCCCTGAATCAGTCTCTTCGGCCGCTTCAGTGCAATGGCTTGAGTGCAAAGTGTCTGGTGATGTGGCTCATTTTTGCTGGGAAAAACGAAAATTCTTTGTTTGTACCTTTCCTGTTCAAGATTCTACCTGCTCCATAAGTAATATAGGAAGCAGGGATATGATGATGATGATGATGATGATGATGATGATGATGATGATGAAGATGATGGTGGTGGTGGTGGCAACAGCGATAGATAGAGAGACTGAGAGACAGATAGATAGATAGACAGAAAGATAAATCTTTGTGCAGTCGATAGGCAAAATCTTAGCCTTTTTCTAGAGCTGATAATGATTTACTCAGATAAGACAATACAAATAAAAGAGCAGCAGTTCTAGGGCAGAATTTATAAAACATCTTTGACAAGGAGGCCTTCCCAAGGTGGCACCGAATGACGAGGTGGTGAAGCTACCCATTTATAAAAACGTCTCACAGTCACCTCCCTCCCTTACCCCGTAAGAAGGTTGGTGAACTGCAGAAGGACATTTTAAGCCTGCAGTCCACAGAGTTCACATTTCAGACGAACCTGGGACCACCATAAAAAAGATAAACAAGTCCCAGTAACAGCTACTTATTTTCGGAAGTAATTTTCTTTGGTAGTATTTTTCACTTCGATATTGCGGTCCAGCTAAGTTGTGAAGTGATTTGGTACCTGCATGAGTAAAGCCAAACGCATTAATAAGTAAACCGATACACAAACTGGGGTCGAGAAAATTTGCGACTATCCTTCAGCCCGAGGCACTGGAGAGGGACGCCCTCACGTGGTGGCACGGATATAACTGGGTGGCCTTACTGTCCGCTTATACAAACGTACTTCCGTTCCCTCCTGTCCCCCAAATGAAGGATGGCGGACTGCAAGAAGACAGCTTCTGCCTGCAGTCCACTGAGTTCACGTTTCAAATGAACCTGGAATTACAACAACTACTATTACTTTGGATCTTATTTTCGTAAGGCTTTCAAGGCTTAATTGCCACCTTTTCATCTTGAATGCGGAGTTGTGGCAATAGATTAGCACTAATATATGATGCTGGCCACGACGTGCTATGTTAAGAAGTAGAGCTACAGCATTACCTTTAATTGTTACTAAATAAGCTACAGAAGGAGAAAATCTGGGCCAAGTTAAGGTGAGAGAACTATAATAACCTCCTCTATACTATTTATATCCTTTTAATACCGACCTAGATTGCACAAATATCAAGAGAAAATATTCATGTCCAGACACAGGAATAAACTGGTAAGGAAGAGGTGCTAGGGGGCCTCTTTTGCCTACGAGAATACGGATTTTTTGGATCTTCATTTTGGTTTAATCGTGTGTTTGGTAGCTCTATCTACATGGGTCCATTTCTCAGCCGTTACGGAACTGCAGTTACAGTTTGTTGACTCTGTGAGAGCAAATGGCCTCCCTGTAGTAAACCCATAAGGTCATCAGTAAATGTAGTTCCTTTACGGTTTATATGGCATCCTGGTATAACATCCTAAAATTTCTTGAATATCTCGTAGGACATCCTGTACAGTCTCAGACCATGAAAATTTACGTCTCTAACTTCTGAGCCCTAACCATTGAATCACAAGTTTTGCAAAAATGTTTATGATTATTTTTTAAATATAACTCAAAAGCTCCCAGTAACACAAATAGCTTCACTGTGGGGGAGACTTTAACTATAACTGTGGGTAAGATGGCTGTCGGCATTCCTCAGTAAGTGGGTTTCATACAGAGAACTGGTTTGTATGATGCCATTCTCAGTCTCCATTCGCTATACATCGTCCCTTCACTGGACTGATCTGAAATGAACACACACACACACACACACACACACACACACACACACACACACACACACACACACACACATCATTCTACCTGTCGATCGTTCCTTCACTAATTGATTGGATATTAATTACCTCAGCTTGATTACGTGTTAATACAGTCTGATCTTGCTATCTTCAAGCGATTTCATTCACTTTTAGTCATAGGAGACCGACCTGCATCGCTAGTAGAATTTGTCATCATCATCATCATCATCATCATCACCACCATCCTTCTTTTCCTCCTCCTCCTCATCATCATCGTAGTCGTCATCGTCGTCGTCGTCGTCGTCAGTCAGACCTCTTTTCCCACCTAAGGATGGGGTGAGGTAGGGTGTAGAGAACAAGACAAAAACCTGAGAGGAGAAAACGGACGAAAAATCATATATAACCCCCCTCCCCTCCCCGTCCCATCTTGGATTGGAACCATTGCGCAAATGGCTCTAGCACGTCCGACCAATTTCTTTACCACAAGCCCTAGGTGTCAAAAGCTGTCAGACACTTGGCATCATTCTCGCATGTGAAGTAATAAGGTGACAGGACTGAACAACTCTGTGGTAAGTGTTTCGCCACAACTCTAACGATGGGCTGCATCGAAGTGGCTTTGGGATTTCGTGACACCACTTCGTTAGCGATTTATTTTGCACATTACAGCTCGACAGGTTCTTAAACTGTATGTTACTGATGCAAACTGCGAATGGAATAAAACGGTATAAATAGCGTACATGAGAATGCTAAAGTGTACTGTAATATGCAAAATAAACAGTTTAGGGCGAGGTGCTACAAAGACTTCTATGCCATCTAAAATACGAAGCCAAGACGTCATAGTTGGTAATAAAGTTCGTATAATGCGGACATGTGAAGTCATTTAAGGAATTCGCACATATGAAGTAATAAGGTTAGAAGATTAAGTAACTGCGGTAAGCGATTGACCACAACCGTAACCGCAATTCATTGAGGGCCATCAGATGCCGCCTGTCGTGGGTGACGTCAGAATGGGTGCGGCCACTCGAACTATACCGCTTTTGTTAGAACTTGGCCTAAAACTGCCACCTCTCCATCTTGAGTGCTGATTTGTAAGAAGAGATTAACATGAGGCTATGGTGCAAGTCATAAAAAAGTGCTATAGACTTGATATGAGCCGAAGTACTGTGTTTTACCAATAAACTGCAACATGTTAACACAAGACTATGATGCTAGTCATGAAGAAGTGCTAGGGAAATGATGTAGGGTCGAGATACTCTCTTTTTCTACCAATGAACTGCGTGAAGTAAGCTGCAAAAGGACGAAAATCTTGGCCAAGTAAAGATAAAAGAACGATAACAGTGGTATAATGTATGAATGAGATTTTTGGAAGCCGCAAGAGTTGCCGTAAGAGAAGGAGCAGTGAGCTGCGGCTGTGTTAGATGCTGGGAGATTCAGTTTTATATGTTAATCCCTTTGGCTGTTGGAGGTTTATTTTAAGTTCTGAAGCTAATCAGAGAAAAATCCATTAGTGCAGAAGTACAATTCGACGTATTCATGACGATTAAGTACAAGTTCCGTCCTCCAGCACTGCAAATGATAAGAATCCTTCCGTCTAATACCATTGTTTTTAAGTTCTCTTGAATGTTAACTGCACTTCCTAATGACGTTGGCTATGGGTGACTCAGGATCATTCGGGATCAATTATACCAGAGACTGAAGTTGAAGTATCTCATTTAAAGTTCGTGTTTTTTTTTTTTTTTAATGACTTGGTATTTGAGATGTGTATATGAAAAAAAGAAAATTAATGCAGAAAAATATGTAGATATGGATCGTTTTTGTTTGTGAGGTGAAGCCAAAGTTTCTAAGGCTTGAATGCTGTGTGAATGATTTTGTCTTCCAGTTCACTAGGCACTCTGTTGGTGGTTCCAGTTTTGCATGTGCGTTCGTTTTCCTCTTTCTGCAGCCTGCCTCTGCCTCACCATTCCATTTTAACTAGCGGAAGTAAGGTTAGAATGATGATGATGATGATGTACTTTCAATACACAAGAGCAACTGCATCATCAGATATACAGCGATAGTTAGGTATGGTATTTATCGTATAACAAGGGTACAGTACAAACGCCATCGTACGGAAGGGAGCAGGCAAAACAGAGGAGTACCCCGAGGCAGCACGTGTTCAGGAGAATCACATGACCGTAAAAAGCCAGACAGCTAAGGGGGCCACCTGTTGCCATATACACTCATTTTCCTGAGTTTAAGTCGTGTATAAAATTGCTTGATTATACTTTCATCTTTACTCATACAACTGGCAGAAATTTCTCAACAAAACTATCTTAACCTTAATTTGTGTAGGCTACAGGACTGCATGTAATAAATTTATCTTCACCTACATATCTCCCAAACATATTGCAATTAAACTGGGGTGGTATAATGAAATTTCTGGTATAACTTTCACCTATTTTTAGATGTTTAAGTTGCATAAAGGACTGCTTGCATATACCTTTTTTCACTCATGCAGGTAGCAAGCATTTCACAACCAAACTAGAGAGAATCTTGAAATGTCTGTCAACACAATCAACAGCTTTCTTAAGCTTAGGTTCTGTATGAGATTGTTCCACTCTTGCAGGTACTAAAAATTTCACAGGCAAATTAGACTGAGTATGAGGTGAGAAATGCCACCAACCACTATAACATTTAATAATAAATACTACAATGCTATGGAAATGTGTCTGTCGTAAAAACTGGTTGAGTTTCTTTGTGAATAAGCCGACAGCAGATGGCAGGATGGAAAGTGGTGGCTGTGACCTTGACGTGGTAGGCTGTAGGTGCTATCTCTCTGTTTACCTGTCTGTCTATCTGTCTATTTAAGTATCTATTTTTTTTTTTTTTTACACGGCGGATACAATAATTTCCTCATTCCGATTTGAAGAGTCTATCTTAAATAGAATGAAACAGTCATGAGATTGCATGAAAAAAAAAAAAAAAAAAAAAAAAAAAAAAAAAAGGCGTTCTGGCTTAATGAATTAAAGGGCGGGAACTCACCAAACCTCCTCACTTTTCCCAGCGCCTATAGCTGTTGCGGGGTTCTGTCAACCGCAAGGGAACATCGATTCACTGCACCAGACGGTCCTGCACGAGCAGTTGCTTGCCTGTGGTTTATGGGTGTACTTGTCCAGACAGACCGGAGTTGATCAACAACAACAACCATCCCACAGTTACCAGGGATACTGAAACGGGCTAAGACATCGCAAAAGACTGTTTTCATCCAGCCTCTGAGTAACAATATTTCTGCTGCAAGATCCATAAACACATACAGTATATCGAAAAGTTTTCTCTTGGGCTCTGTACATGAATACAGTTCTAACTGAATATGACACTGTGATATCAAGGATACGATATTTCTGTTGACTAAACAATTGCGAACACAAGTGCTGTTTTACATCGTTACGATCAAGACAAAAATTTCGAAACCCATTGATATGGTCAACATCTTTATCTTGGAATTGCAGTAAACTTTTCGGAGTATTATGTAACAGCATCGTTGGTTGACTAAAAGTGTATCGCTATTTCTGTCGCAATTGTACATGAAAGGCTGTAGTTTCGGTGTGACCTAAATATTTCGGCATCGTGTGCAACTCCCGTGTATACAGAACTGCGTAGCTATATTCGAAATGCTCAGCTGATATAATCAACTAAAAACGCGAGCAATTTGGAATATTACCTTTAATTGGTCGTTTATTGGAAGGCAAGCGACGAATGTGGTGTGTGAGGACGGGTTTACGTAAGTGAAGGAATTACTGGCAGTCACGTTAATGCTTCAGCCTTGGACCAGCACCGCTATATGACGACACTCTCACTTTACTTAACACCTCCACCTCCACCACTTACATGTAGAATTTTATATTGTGTAGACACAGACGATTATGTAGGGTGCCCACAAATTATCTTTATATTTACCTTCATAACTTTAAGAGGGTAAAAAAGAAAATCATGCATTTTATGCATATTTAAGAGAAAACTAGTTTTTCTTTTACAAGATTTAGTACTCTTCAGCATGAGCACCATCAATAATAAGTAGCAACTGGACACTCTCCTCGAAGCCACCGATAAAAATATGTTAAGTTTAGGAACTGACTAACAACTAGCCCCATATAAGGTGGTGCTTGATTTCGTTTTAATAAGGACAATTTGGTGAAGTTATTAGAACTGTGATACCGTAAATTAACTTAAGAAGTCAAGACAAACATTTGCCGTGATGATGCAAGGGCAGTTTGGGGACACCCTGTATTCAGGTCAGAAGAGATGCTGGGACAGACTTTCGAGCTGGAGAGGTTCGATATAAAACAGTAGTCAGTCCCATATTACCCCCTTCGAGGCGTAGGGTCCCAAGGCTAGGCTACGTACTCCAGTATATTTAAGAGTAGATGATCAGTCTACATTCGTTTACTGTATTTTATGATGAAAATCCTCCAGTCATCTCCTGGGGTGGATTCGAACCTACGCCCGTGTCATGGTCGCCACTACAATTTTTTTTTTTTTTTTTTTTTATGCGAGGAAGAAGGAACCAAAGGCCATGAGCCCGCAGTAACAGTTCCCTCCAAGAGAAAAACAAAATCTGGAAGGTGTCTCATGTAAGCTGAACAAAACCCAGCACGCTCCCTGTTCTGAAATCATCCATTACAACAGCCATATATCCATCCATCCATCCATCCATCCATCTGTCCATCCGTCCATCCATCCAACTATCGATCTGCCTGTTTGTATATCAGTCAATCATTCAATCAATAAGTTTATTTATTAATTTATTTATTTACCTATCTAGTTATCGTATGAATGAATTTCTATGGGGCTGAAAGACGGATTTTCAATAAGCAATGTGATTTACTTTTAAAGTAATTTTCCATATGTTACCATAAAGCAGTTAAGAAAATACTGAAATTAAAGTATTTGGAGAGTAATACTAAAGCATTTTTTTTTTTTTTTGCTGGAATAGTGGCTTCTAACCACTTTTTAAACTGCCAGAAGAGAAGATTTGCGTACAGGATGTTGAGAAGGCCCTGCACCTTTTATTTTTATGGAAAATCATTTTTTATTGTGGAGGTCAGAACAATTCGTTTAATGTGCATAGTGCAGAAAATATCGTAGATAATGATACAGATGCCATATAGTCAAGGGTTCTTTTGTTCAGAATCATAAGCCAACTGCGCGCTAGGGATTTCGTCCTAAAATAATGATTACTCTATTTCATATGTGTTAAACTTACTCAAAAATATGAAACTATATAAAAGGTTACCTATGTTGCTTTATATAAAATAACATGTTGTCTTCCTGTCTTTTTCAATTTATTTATCTATCTATCTATCTTTCTTTCTTTCTATACATCTCCCTACCCCCCTCTCTCTTTCTCTCAGTCAGTCCATCTAACCATCCGTCTATCGTGCTGCGGGTCACCACAAAATTACACCTCTAATCCCTTCAATCCGAGGACCTAATTTTCTCTTTGAAGGGGTTAATGAAGACTGCTTCCAACCCCTCCACTTCGAAAACTCTCTCTTAAGCTGAATAAAATCGTCTGTTGCAGAAAGATTCAAATGAAGAGTCGTATTGAAGGCGTAACTCTCTCTCTCTCTCTCTCTCTCTCTCTCTCTCTCTCTCTCTCTCTCTCTCTCTCTCTCACACACACACACACACACTCACACACACACGCACCTCACCCTCAGCCCAACACCCCCCTTGCTTTGACTACAGCTGATGGCTCTGGCTGCGGCTCACCACAAACTGATACCTTCGCAGACTCTCTAATGCCATGCCGCTGCTAAGTGGGACGGACAGTGTGTAAGTAGCGCACCGTAGCACCAGGCCACGTAGTCATTAACCCCTTCACTGCTGGAGGTTCTTCCTAAATTGAATTAAGTCGACTGGTTGTACGTTATTGCTGTTGATGTGACTCCAGACTCACTTGAACGTTAACGTCTGGTGGTCGCAATCATAAAATAAGCAACCACAGCAAAACTGTACAGCCGCAAGTCACAACAAGGGATCTGCGGTGGCCACCTTACTATTGAGGGTGGCCCTCGGGGTACCATCCTGCCTAAAACCGAGTTTGGATGGTGGTGTGCCACCGTAAATTTCTGTGTTCCTTGTAAAAAAAATATATACATATACATCGCCGTGCGTTCTAGCAATGCGTGAGACCTCTGTCCTCCCCCCCCCCCCAGCAATCCTTAGAGGTTCTACCGTGCTTAAAACCTGGTCCGGGGGCAGGTCTAACAGTGTGTCAAACTTCGTGTTCCTAGGTTAAAAAAAAAAAAAAAAATGGCACTGCAGCCTTGGGGTCGTCCCCCCATGGGGATGGGAATGTCCCACGCCTAAGACGTGATCTGGGTGGAGGTCTTGCACTGTGCAAGAATTCGTTTTCTTACTTCATAAAAATGGCCGTTCAAACCAGTATTGACCATGAGCCCCGGGGAGGTCTCCCCGTGTGGAGCAGCCGTTGGGAGCCCCACGCTGCCTACAACCTGGTGGAAGTCTACCACTATGCGATATTTTATTTTTATACGTGGTCCCTAAACGCTCCTAGTTGCCAGATAACGCTTTCCTTATGAAATACTTCCAAATTCCACTCCATCCTGGAGAAACACCGTGCCTTGCCAACTATGTGGGTGGGAAAAAGAAATCACCAGATGGAACGAATAAAGATCTCATTACTCTATAGTCATGAACTAGTACGGGAAGATGTATATCCTTATTTATGACGGTCAGTTTAAATACGGAATGCATTTAGCATGCTCAGTCTTGGCATTTTCCTCTTTGCATAACACAAGTTACTTAAAATATGTTTACAATAGAAACTATGTGTCTAAATTTCTCAGCGTGGTGAGTAGTTCAAGCCGAAGAGTTATATTCAGGCTCAAAGTTTCGGTATGGACACACAACGGACCGGTCAACCTGGGTTGTGGGGCACACAAAGACCTGCCACCGCGCTGGCCAGTCCCATGTTACTGTTACCGATTACGCTGGTGACAACGGGCAATTATGACAGTGCTGGCAACGAACACCAGCATAAGTGTAGGCTATTTATCAGACTTCTGTTACCTTTATACTTCATATATATATATATATATATATATATATAATTTTTAATTAAGTCCATTACTGCCAAACGTCTCCTTAAACTGAAAATAAAGTAGACTTGTCTCTATGTAATACAAAATAAAAATAAAAGGCGTCATCGGACTGAAAGGGTTAATGATACCAGACGTTTGGCTAACCCAACCGACAACATTCTCTTGAGGTTCGGAGCCCCTGCAGCAAGGACGGGACGGCCAGGCCAAGCAGTCATGCTGGATCTTAACACATTCTGTCCCACGGCGTCATTTTTGTCCAGGCTACTATATACCTGAGATTTATGTCAGCTCACTCCCATCAGCACGATGATGTCTTTATAGTCTGTTCTCTGCTATCGCCAGATGACTTTAAACTGCATAAGAGACTGATTTCATAGTGAAGGGATTAATCAAGGTGGTATCCAGCCCCTTCTGTTCAAAAATTCTCTTAAGCTGAATAAAATAAAATGGTAGTATTGTAATAAAGCACAAAACCTGCATTAGCCTTGCGGTGAGGCGTCGTTTACGTTCTACCTGATGATATTATTTTTGTCGGCATAAAGGGAAAGTCTCTTAATGAATCGCTAAAGTAATCTCCAAAAATCATTTTCATACGATGATTTTTTTTCTTTTATTTTAGCTACCGCCAGATAAGTTTCTTCACCTTAAGGAAGACAGGTTGTAGTGTGACGGGGTTAGATATATCCAATAAAACCTTTTAGGTCAAGAGATGTCCCTGCTGAAAAATCTCTGCCGTATATACCCAGGTAGGGCTCGTTCCTATGAAGCAGGGCTGTCTAACTCTTAACAGTTTGTGCACCCAAAACCAGATGTACCTAAACCTACGAACCCCCCTCCCCCCGATTCTTGACAATATATTCCATAACTTAAGTTTTAGACGTGTCAAATAATACAGTAGAATTAAAACAATATTTTACAACATATATTAATAACTATATATATATATATATATATATATATATATATATATATATATATATATATACATACATACAGAGAGAGAGAGAGAGAGAGAGGGAGAGAGAGAGAGAGAGAGAGAGAGAGAGAGAGGCGTCTTAATCCCGTCAGGGATGGCCACAAACAAATCGCCTCCATGTCGCCCTGTCCCCAACCATTTCGCTGCCCTCCCCCAGCTCACATCCCCCTCTCTCATATATAAGTGTATCTATCTATATATGTATGTATGTGTGTGTGTGTGTGTGTGTGTGTGTGTGTGTGTGTGTGTGTGTGTGTGTGTGTGTGTGTGTGTGTGTGTGTGTGTGTGTGTGTGTGTGTGTGTGTGTATTTTATCAAGCAAAGTACTATATACTCCTTTAAAGCTTAAGTAATTGAAACAGGATAAGATATCATTACATACGGAATTAAAGGTAATAAAATTTTACCGACTTGTTATGCATGGTATATTATTTCACCCTGGCGACCGTTTACGTACCCCTTACTGAGGCTCCACGCTCCCCCGGTTGGACAACCTTGCTATATAGGATTTATCGAGGTAAGTTCTAATCTTTTAAAGGACTGGGGTTTACCTTAGCTGAATATACTTGTCAGGCAGTAGCCTGAATGAAGTCGATTAGCTATAGCTAGATGACTATTCAGCTAAGGGCAGACCCTTATAATGAGGGGGCTACACCGCTTTCCCCCGTGTCCTAATTTTCCCAGGACTTGTCGTTCCGCAGCTGCATCACAACATAATGCAACTTTCCCTCGGTGTTCCAGCTCCCCGTCCCATCCCTTTCCCCTTCCCCTCCCTCCACAAAACACACATTTCCTTCACGCTTTACAAGCACACGCAACCCCCTCCTTCCCCTCACCTTTCCTGCCCTCTCCTTCCCCTCTCCTTCTCCACACTTCCCCTCACCTGGCCATCAGAGCGGACAGCCCCGGGCTAACATAATAATTATATGTTGACCATTAATTTTCTCGTCTTTACTAGAGTTTCCTAACCTAGCCTTCTTTCTTCGCAGCAATTTATAAACGTTTTGCCACGAACCATTACGATATCGTAGCAAAAAAAAAAAAAAAAATGCGTAACGCATACTCAGACGATCAATTCTCGCCAGCAGTAGACGTTTGTTATTAGGCTTCAGGGATACACATGGTCGTGAAGGGTCAGAAACAAACTCCATTAACTCCTTTAGAATCGGGATGTCCTTGATATTTTATTTTTTGCCATCGCCAGTTGATCTAAATTTACTTAAGCAGAGGTCTTTGATGCTGGAGAGGTTAGCAACAATCCCCAATTCCCCTTACAGTTCGATTTTTTTTTTTTCCTGCCAAACATGATATTATTCAGCCTAGGGGTGGCTCCTCGTGCTGAAAGGGTTAGAAACAACTATTAATAACGTCTTCATTACCAGAGCGTCATTTACCCTCGCGACCATTACACGATTTGATTCACCTCTAAGAGTGAAGGGGTCAGAAAAATCGCCATTAATTTTCAGATATCATTATATTTCCTGATGGGGAGTAAAATCGTTTGGTATTGGGCTGAATATTGCAAATGCGTCGTCCTCGAAGGTTTAATGGTAAAATGGAATAGTTTTTTGACTCTTAAACATTGTAAGGTCTCATTGGTGGGCAGAATGTCTGCTGTTAGACATACTAACTTAGGAGTCATCTTCCGAGGTTAAGGGCTAATGAGGATTCCGGGATGATGTGTTACTTAGACTCTGAACTTTGTCAGGGATGCTAAGCTTCAATGCGGATCAACATTTCCCTCCACCCCCTCTCTCCCCGATCCACTGTTTACACTCCACCCTGCTCTCATTACCTGCCATTATGTTCTTTGCCCCCGTGCTGTGCTGGATCCCACCCCTCAGCTAGTTCTGGGGTAAAAACTGTGGCCGCTTTGCCCGCCGCCGCTCTCCATGCTTGCGCAGCGCTGGGGGAAAGGCAGGGGTTTTACGCGCTTCTATTTACATCCCGTCATCCTCCCTTTTCCTCATCTCGCGCTGTGTTCCCGTCGTTACCTTTACTTAATCCCTTCAGTCTCATGACTTATATATATCATCTTTATTAAGTTACTACTAAGCTCGGTTATTCAATTTTGGAAGGACCTCCCATAGTAAAAGAAGCTGTACCTAATCCCTCCAGTTCAAAGCGTCTATCTTATCATAAACGAAAATCATCCGGCGATAAGAAGATTAAAATGAATACTTTATCGGACTGTAAGAGTTAAGCTTTTCATCTGTATCTGTGCTTGAGTAGAGACTGACTTCACTGTATACTGAATTCGTGTTTACTGAAAAGATACACCGGTTTTAGAAACGTATAGTCAGTTCTCATCCAAAGTCTAGTATGCGAGCAGGCAAAATTTTACTTTAAGTGAAACAGGAGTAAATGAGACATGTTCTGGGTTCATGGCTTCAAAACAACTTTGTAATGGATCGAAGCAACTTTAAGGGAAGATAAAGTGTTAAATCATCAGTAAATAAATGATGAAAACAACTTTAAGTGAACAACATGGTACCTGGATTTACGGTATTTTTTTGCGGGTAAGAGAAAGGATGGAGGGAAAGAAGGAAGGAACCTGGAGAGAAAAGGTACTTCCTTCTCTCCCTCCCTTTGACCACACTACAATATAACACATTACACCCAGATATTCCGTCTCTGTTAGTACCTGAGGAGGGTCCACACTGGATCTAAACTGCCGTATCTTCATAATACATGTCCCGTTTTTCTCCCGCTGCGTCTTGATAAATATACTATATTTTGTTTTCCCTTTCCTTATTTTTGCATTTTGTTTTATCTGCTTTTTTCCTGTTCCCCTTTTTTTCCAGTGCTTTCTATTTTTCTTTCATTTCGCCTCCTTTAATTCATTTTCATTTCTATTACTTTTTTTTTTTTACATTTCCTATTCTAATTCTTTCTTTTCCTTATTTTTCTCTTGTTCTCTGTAATATTTTTTCCCTTCCTTCCATCCTTTTCTCTCTTCTACCACATCCGTTTCTGATTTCCTCTCATCATTTCTCTTCACCCTCACTTTCTTCTTTCACTCCTTTATCATATCTGGACCTTTTGTCTGTCTTCTCTCCAAAAGCAGCTGCATAAATTTATTCTTTCTCATCTCCAAGTCTTCTCTATTCCTTGATGTACCAAATCTTTTCCCTCCTCTCTCTTTCTCATCTCTTTAATCGTGAACTATTTCCAAAGATACCCCTTGAATTCGAATGACGCCCTCTTCGGTTTCATTTTGGTGCTAATAGGTATTTTCATACAGCTTAGGAAAGGCACCTCGTAATGAAGCGGTGTATTAAGGCTATATCTAACTCCTCCGGCTCGATTTACTCAGTTGATGGCTAAGTGTAGTCAGATTGGAGGGCGTGTATGTGTAACGGGGTATGTAGTGTGTGTGTGTGTGTGTGTGTGTGTGTGTGTGTGTGTGTGTGTGTGTGTGTGTGTGTGTGTGTGTGTGTGTGTGTGTGTGTGTGTGTGTGTGTGTGTGTGTGTGTGTGTGTGTGTGTGTGTGTGTGTGTGTGTGTGTGTGTGTGTGTGTGTGTGTGTGTGTGTGTGTGTGTGTGTGTGTGTGTGTGTGTGTGTGTGTGTGTGTGTGTGTTAGATACAAAGATAGACAGAGCTGGCAGAAATATAACGAAGAGGACATCCTGGGATCAGTGGAGCATGTGATGTATTCAAACAACCTTTACAGATACCCATTTCCCTAATTGCACTATAGTTTGTTCGTTTCCACCTGACAAAGATCCCTAACCCCTTCCAGCTCAGTTGATAGCCAGGTATAGTCAGACTGGAGGGTTCATTTGACTAGTAACCAAAGAGATTTATTTCTACCCCATAAATGAGACATCGGATTTCACGCAACCACGATTTGGTATTCAAATTTTGAGAGTGATATAGTTCCGTCAAATAAAAACCAGCTACAGTGTAAATCCTTCTCCTTTCCACTTCTCTTTCATCACGGAGAACTCACAAAATTGTGCTTCTCCTCCTTTCTCCTCTCCCATCATGGACCACTCATAATCCTTCTCCTCATCTCTTTTCGTCTATTATCGACCAAAATTTTCCTCCTACTTGTCAACCACCATCTTTTTTTTTATGAACTTGTCACATACTCTTTGTTTTCTCAGTCCTCACTCACGTATCATGGGCCAGAGTTATCGCTCAGTTTCCGCTCAAGTATCATAGATCAGTTTTATCTTCCGATCTCCACCGTCCCATCATGAACCAAAGTTATCTTTCTCGTTTTCCTCGTTCCCTTCATGAACCAGTGACAGTGCTTCTCCTTTTTTCCTTTCTCCCATCCAGGAACAATCACAGACTTACTCTCCTCTACGCCGTCTCCTCTCTTCCACTAAAAACTGAATATATTCTCCTCTCCCCTCATGAACCAATCACAACTTTTTCTAGTGCTTGCTGTCTCCTCTCCTCCATTAACAAACTATATATATATATATATATATATATATATATATATATATATATATATATATATATAGATAGATATATATGTATATAATATTCCTCTCTCCCATCACGAACCCGTCAAAAAGTTATCCTCCCTTTCCTCCTCCTCCTCTTCTTCTTCCTCCTCCTCCTCCTTCTCCTCTTCCCCGTCTCACTTTCCCGCCATAACTCTCCTGTTCTGGTGACAACAACAACTCCCACAACTCAGAACTGTGTCACTGATGTCGACCGCTCTCTCATTTGCGTTTTGTTGCCGTTTCTTGTATTTACGGTAATTTCGCCACGGTTCCTCTTCTTCCCGTAGTGGTGGGAGAGAAAACCTCCTCGCTGAGCCAAGGTTGTTTGGATTAGGGGCTTTTTGCTTGGCGTGAGACCTCTGGCGGAGTGCAGGTAGAAGTATTAGCATATTTACCTGGTTGTGTTATATCCCTTTCACTCCCAGGGGTCTCTCTTAGGCTGAAGAGAATAACTGTCACTCTTCACTAATACACCTTTAACTACAGTACCTCATTTTCAGCCATAACTTAAACTGCCAAAGTTCACTTTACATTCAGACACATTTCACACTTCTGAACTCATACATGCAAATCTCAATTATACCTCACACTGCCATACTCATCTACAACATACAGTCTTCATACTGCTATATTTACACATATATCTCATACCTGCACCTGACGCTGCCATACTTCACGCTACACCACACATTACCTCGTAAGAGACTATCACACCCAACTCTTCGACAGCACACGCTACCACGGCTCACACTGTTACACCTCACAATATAACATCACACACTTTCACACCTAACACTGCCACACCTCAGACTATCAAATCACGTACTTACAACCTAACACTGCCACACCTCAGACTGTCACAACACATACTTCCACACCTCACACTGCGGCACAAACGTTACCGCACATGACACTACCATACTTAACAATATCACACAGCACAGCATCACACCTCACACTACAGCATTTCCTTGCAATGCGCGAAACTGTAGCGTAATGATTAAGGATAATCATGCTTTCTTTAGCCTTAATCCATTAGGGCCAAAAATGTATTTTGTGTATCATTCTAGGTACCGTCAGTCAATTTAATTTAACTTAGGAGGGGCTCCTCAGATCGACGATATTAAGAACTTACAAAATTTTATACGAGAGTAAATATAACCGTGTGGTTGTTGCTATGTGTCCGGTGGACTGTAGGATGAAATTATCTTTCTGCAGTCCACCATCTTCCTTTCGGAGGATAGGGAGAGAGGTAAGAAACGTCTTTGAACCGGACATCACCATCTCAGTGGTAATCTCATCCAATACGTCTGCTGACTAATGCACTGTAAAGGTAATCAAAACACCTTCACGTGTATGTCATCAGTATGGAAACAGGGCAAGACTGGGCAGGTGTTTGGTGGCAGGTGGAGGGAAGGGTAGAGCAGGTGGAGGGTGGAATGTGGATGGGATGGGGCAGCTTGAGGAAACGGTGGAAGGGGGGGGGGAGCGCAGGTAGGGTGGAGAGCGAGAGATGGTACAACAGGTTTTCATTATTGCTCTCACTTTCCGTCCTCCATCCTTTGTTCCCACCCTTCGTCCTCGCCCGGGAAGTTATGTGGTAGTGTCATTTCATCTTGTTTGTACATCTCCCTCCCTCTCTCTCTCTCTCTCTCTCTCTCTCTCTCTCATTCTCTGCCTTATGCTGTGTTTGTCATTTCTCGCGCACCATGTCTGTTTCTTTTTCTTTGGCGCTGTCTTGCACGATCTGGCTACGTTTCACCTCCTCTGCTTGTATTCACTGCTTACTTTAATTTCCATGTGCCAGTTAGACCTGCATTGTCGAGATGGGTTCCAGGCCAGCATACCAGGAGTGTTTAGCTGGCCCGATTGCATATGCATATTTGGACCTAAAGGACGTGAGGGTATGGTGTCAGCTCTCCGTCTTTTGTGTATCTTTTCCTCTTCGTTCACAGTGTCAAAATCTCAGTTCTTGTATTAACTATGACCAACGCCAGACAATGTTATCATACTTCATAAGTTAATAAAAAGAAATTATTTAATAAACTGCCTCTTCCTTCATCTCTCTACGTCTCACTTCAATAAGACGACTTTTTGAATTATTTTACATCTCCAGACGATTTTCCTCAGTTCACGGAAGACTATTAAGGTGGAGGGGTTAGATATGACCTTTATCAACCTCTTCACAACCAGGGGGCTCTCCTAAGCTGAATGAAATCGTCTGGTGGCAATCAATAGTAAGATAAAAATGGCGTCCTCGGTGTGAAGGGTTAGTCTTATCTCCATGTTCCCTGGTCTCCCATTTTTATTGCTGAATTCTCCCACTATCTCACCAGCGGCGCTTATCTCCCACTATCTCCAGTATCTCCTCCCAGCGTTTCGTTACCGACTGCACTCTCGTCTCGCTGGGCCTCTCTCACGTCACAATTTCTTATCTCCGCTTCCTTGTAAGCTGAATTAGTGGGTAGTTTTCTCGCAGGCCTTGATGACTCGGGAACATCTCCGTAGTTACTAATTTTTTATATTACGTAATTGGAATACAAGAACGGTAGCAACAAATCCTATATTAGCCTATGCCTTTTGATATGTAAGAGACTAAGACTAAATATCCGGTACTTTTAATTCTTTCAATTCGGCGACGACGTTCTCCACATTTTTATTGCTATTTACATGCGATTTAACTCAGCTTAGGAGTGTCAATTGGTAGTAAAGCGGTTAATAAAGGCTGTATGTAACTTAACGATTCGAAAAATATATCCTGAGCTGAATAAAACCGTCTGGAAAAAGAGAGAATAAAACAGTGTACATGACTGGACTGACGGGGTTAAGGAGAGATGCCCATTCGTCCTGAAGGGGCTAAGCAGAACTAAATCGGTGAGGATGTACTACAAGGAGCATCCAAAGCCCAGGAGTGTATCATAAAACCCCTGGGCCCTCTCTCACCATGTCCTCTCCCACGGTGCAGCTCTGCTCTCACCGTGTAGCACCACTGGAGGGCCTGCAGGGGCAAGCCACGTCTAATACTGCCTCTTCTCATCATCTCTTACACTGGGAACATGGTCAGATCCTCTCTCCATTCCCTACCCCCCCCTTCTCTCACTCTCTCTCTCTCTCTCTCTCTCTAATATATATCCATCCATCCATCATCCAGTCCTATGACGCCCAATAAAGAGCGTAGGAACCCGGGGTTAGGCAAGTTGGTCCTGACATTTAAGATGAAAGTGACCACCCTCATTCATCCCTGAGTGGCATTACGTGAGCAATAAACCCCAACCACCTCTTGGATATAAACCAACACAGGCTCAATCCGACTGGAGCACCTTTAATTACCCACTAAACCACCAGACGCCATAATTTGGTTATATGATTACATATTTATATATATATATATATATATATATATATATATATATATATATATATATATATATATACACACACACACACACACACACACACATGTTGATCACCAAATCGTTTCACTGCTTAAATGTTCTTGCGTTTGGCACTGTCAAAAGAGAAGGCTCAGCTTCATATGAGTAATGGATGTGTAGATCAGAACACGCTGTAGCAATGATCAGATGCTGAAATCTTGGCTTACTGAAGACTAATATCAAGAAGGAGACCAAGAGAGCGTTGGAACTGTTCGTCACTCCGCTGAGAGAGAGGGTTGTCAGGGTGGTGGTTCAAGTAACAGGCCATGACTCTCAACAGGAGCTGATTTATCCACCTTGATTGGGAACGAGACCGCGAGAGAGTTGGGTAACCACTCTCATCTGTGTTCCTCATGCTTGGCGACGGAAGGTAACAGCGCTGGGCAAAAGAACTGTGGATGTATTGAAACCCCACTCAACCAGTAGGCAACTCACCGTCCCATTACGCGTTGCAGTGTTGATCATGAACAAAACACTGGGTTCTTTCCTGTACATTTTTCTCATCTCTTGTGTCCTCGTGTTGTCTAGTGCATCGTTACTATAGCTACGCCTTGTATGGTAGTCTGAAACCCAGGATGAAGAATTTTGAAACACTGCACTATGGATATTATTTAAGAATCTATATATTTACTACCTAATCATTCATTTTGGGGGATGAATAGGACTTAGCAAAACTGATTATTTGCCTTTATGACCCTCGTGTAGTCGATGAGCATTCATCACACCCTTTTTTCATAACACTAAAGTAATATGGAACAACCCTGAAATGTCAAGCAACTCAAGATTAACACACACACACACACACACACACACACACACACACACACACACACACACACGCACGCACGCACGCACGCACGCAGAGCGAGCGAGCGAACGAGCGCGCGCGAGAGAGAGAGAGAGAGAGAGAGAGAGAGAGAAAGAGAGTGTTCGTGTTCAGTTTCCTGGAACCTACGGGGAAGGACTCTCTTCTGCAACTGTACATTAGTGGAAAGAGGCGTAGGTGGCCCGTAGGTTTCCACGTCCTGCGAGAGACACCCCACCATCACCCATGAATAGTCTCTTCTGTACGATGACGTCTTTTTCAGATTATTCATGCTGTTTCCCAACTTTCTTTAATACCAGTTGAGAAAATAAGCTATGGAGAGACGCATCAGGGTGAAGTGGTTCGAGGCACTCTCCACTAATCCCTTCAGCACGAGGATGTACCTTTTTTCTGTATATATATATTTTTTTCCTGTAGCACCAGACAATTATATTCGTGAAAGACCCACTGGGGGAGAATGGGTCAGCACCTTCAGTACGACTACCTCCTAAGTATGTTTCTTTAGTCACTTTTCAGAAGCACGAACAAAAAGGACATTATACTGAGGAAAAGCATCATTAATTCACCGTGAAGACGCATTCCATATTATTTTATTGCGACCACCAGACGATATTATTCAACTTCTGAATGAGGCTTTTCTAACTTAAGAGATACAGTTTCATTAATTCCCTCAATTGAAGAGTCAAACCTAGAGTAAAAAAATCGTCTGGTGGTAGAAGAAAGTATAAGAATCGTCTCGGTTGCAAAAATAAAGTAAAAATCGTCTAGAGATAACGAAAATAATGTAACAAAATCGTCTGGTAGTAACAAAATCATCATCCAGACCTTCTTTCCCATTTGGACGAGCTAGGATTCAGAGGCAAAAAAGCTTAGAATAAAAAATCGTCTGGTCGAGTAAACAAATCGTCTAATGGGAGCAAAAATAAGGTGAAAATCCTCTGGTGTTAGCAAAACCAGGAAAAAATCGTCTGGTGGCGGGAAAAATGAAGCACAAAAATACGTCATGTAACTGAAGGGGTAAAAGGAAATTCGTCCCGTGTTTTCAGAGTTGTGGAAGCAGTGTGGTTCCGGCGCCATTCCCACGCCGTGACGAAAGCGAGAGCGCGCACACACACACACACACACACACACACACACACACACACACACACACACACACACACACCACCCGTCCTACTACCTTAGTGCCTCACTTACCGTTGCCCTCTCTAATGCTGTTGCTCCTGCTGCACATGCACAAGGGCACGAACGCACATGCACACACACACACACACACACACACACACACACACACACACACACACACACACACACACACACGAAACTCCCGCCATGATTTATGTTATGACATGCAAGAATGTACTGCACTATATCCTGTTTCAGTAACCGAACATCCACACTGTGCATTTTCCGCAGTGTCTGCAAACGCCCCGTTCAGTCAACGTACCCGTACATCATGTCGTGCCATAGTTATCTATTATTTGATTATTCATGTTGCTGTACTATTTTCTCTTGCAGGTTATTCATAATGATAGCTTGTAGATAAAATATTATAGAATGTAACTTCTCCTTTTCAGTCTCTCCTATGGAATTTCCATGTCAATTTTTCCATGCTGCATGGATGTTTTTCTCACTTTTTCCTGCCAGTTTTAACTGGAGGGTTTGGAGACGGGGGGAGCCTTCTTACTTTACTATCCTTATCCTTCAGCATGTAGAATTAGATCTCGCAGTCATAGTCTACTCTGTAACAAGCAGCTTCGAATGGACCATAAGGTCTTGCTGTTTGCGCTCCCTTGTACTCCTTTGTACTCCTTTGTATGTTGTATTCCAGCATACTGAGTATGAAAGGAGAATAAGTTGGCATCAACGTGGATCTTATGGAAGTACCAGCCACATGCTTAAAATTCATATCACGACCTCCCTCTCCTGTTCCACCTCCTTCTTATTCTCCTACTCCTCCTGCATCTCCTCCTCCTTCTTCCCCTCCTTCTCCTTCTCTTCTTCCTCCTCCTCCTCCTTCTCCAAGCACGTGCTTTAATATTTACGAACATTTGTGGAACAAATATGGACTCTAGATTTGGTAATTTTGCATCCCATATTACAGTAAGTCCAGTCAGCGGCGACAGAATGACGACACACAGGGTCTGCTCTCGTCACGTGCCTGTGAACTGACCGCAAATAACTGGGGACTTACCGACTATTAGCATTACGAAATACACCAAAACATACGGATAAAAATCGTTCAGGGTCCGTATCTATTTATCTATCTATCTATCTATAAATCATCACCAATTCGTGCGATATATAACTCTCCTTGTCAGTGAACTGTGATCAGGTATCCTTTTTTTTTTTTTCAAAATTTTCGCGCTAATGTTTAATATACAAATATACTGGTTGTGAATTGGCTGATAGCTGCTTGACCCGCAAAATTAAAACTTCTTAGCCTATCGAAGGTGCAAGCACACCCAAGTCTTTAAACAACGTTTGTGGACTGCTCATGACTATTTTGTGCACCTTACTTCCCTGCATCCTACATTAACAGAGTGAAGTCAGCAGTGATACTGGAAATCCAGGTTATGTTTATGAAAGGAGGACACCTGTAATCTGGTGCATGGATTTTTTTTTTTAATCTATTTTTCCTTCCTCTGTTCATCATCTGAAAGAAAAAAAAAAAAACTACTGTTCTTCAAAATCTGCATTGATAACTCTGGAGTCTAATTTCCTCTTCGCGGCCTCACATTATGAAAAAGAAATCCCCATGAGTGAAGGCAAATGTATGCACAAGCAACTTGTATAAAACATACGCTTAGTATAGCTTTAGAAATGTCTCCCCAAATTTAAAAAAAAAAAAAATCGAAAGTATGAGCGTCTACACTTCTTTAGCTGACTGCATGTTCAGAAAGCGTGAACACTGACAACCGCATCAACATGAGAGCGAGGGTATTTTTAGGAAAGGTACAATTCGACTACTAATCTTTCTTTGCTGTTGTTGTAGAAAGCTTATGTCCCCGGAAAATTCAGACACAGAACCGTATTATTATTAGCGATTTATTTTGCAACAACGAGATCATTTGTATCAGTATTAGACAAGAACACGCTCAGCGCGAATACCTCCGCCAGGGTAGCTCCATCCCTACTTCAGACCTTGACCTTTGACCTTTCTCTCCTCAAATTTAATATTTCTTTCCTCTGATGGTTCTCAGTCACTATGCAAAATTATACAGTTCCACCCAAAAGTCTGTCAAAGGGTGACCCGGGACTGTAGGGCAGGGGCGTCCATCTTCCCTGAGCCAGATAAATGCTCTGGCCGCATACCCTGCCTGAAGTCGCAGTTTACGGGTTAATCAGGGTGCAGTCAAATGCTTTTTATCTCATCATCTCCTCTTCTCTCACTAGCTCCCTTCAACCTCTCTTCGCCTCAGTGTTGCATCTCTCTCTCTCTCTCTCTCTCCCGCGCGCGCGCGCGCAATCTCTTGCAACAGTCACTGTTCTTCCAAACCGTGTGTCTCCATCCTTGCCCATTACTGTAGACACACACAACCTGTCTGTCAGTGGACTCTCATTGTGATCAGTTCACCAATGCAGCAGTTAAGCTGTAATATCGGTCCTTCGCATATGCAGCTGGTGAACTCATAACCTATCTTCCTCAGTCTGAATTTTCCTCTGTTTATGATCAGCATATTAAACGCAGTGGGTCCAGGTGTCTCGAACTGACGGAGCTTGATTTTTGTTATTTTTCAATTTTTCTTGTAAAAGACAACTTTTGCCAGGATTCAAACCTTTGGTTCTTTCTCATTTGATAAAAAATTATTTGCATATTACACCTCATTATTTTCTTTTAAGTTATCTGTCTCCCTCTTTTTAAATATCGCATAGACTGCGTAATAATACTCAAGAAATATAGTGTACCATGTGTGGAAATATATAGGCAAGGACTGTACAGCTACAGAAGTAAACAGATAGAAACCGGACTGATGGAGAGTGTCGGGTTGCAAGAGGTGGCTGTGGCTGCGGCGGGGTGAGCTAAGACGGACCTGTTGAGCAAGGCGGTAGGAGGTGGGTGAGGGGTAGGGGGAGGCAGGGAAAAATAGGGGATGAGGAAGTAAGGGCATGGGGTAAAAGAAACTGGGAGGGGTACGGGAAACATAGGGGTATAGGAAATAGGGGAAAGGGTAGGCGAAACAGAGGAAAGGAAGGTAAAGGAAGTCCAGGGGAGAAGTGACAGCAGGGGCGGAAACAGAAGAAAGAGGAAGGAGGGGAAAAGTAGGTGCCAGGGGAGAGGAAGAAGGGAGCTGGGGGAGGGGCAAGACTCAGGGTGTGAGTCGAAGCAGGGAGAAGGGGCAAGGAAAATAGGAGGGTAGAGGAAACAGGAGGAAGAGGACAGGAGAAACAGGAGGGAGAGGGCAATGGGAGAAGGGAAAAAGAGGGCAGGAGAGAAGAGGAAAAACAGGATGCAGAGGGACCGGAGGAGTGGAGGAGGGGAGGAAGGAAGAGGAAGTGAGCAATGAGGAAGAAAGGTTACAGTAAGCTTGAGGGAACTGTGCAATTGTTACGGTTGGAAGGAGTCCATGTCACCCCCTCGTGAATTACGTAGTGCAACACAAGTGATGACACTATTGCAACAACATATTTAATAGGGATGCAGGGGGAAGTATGTCAGATGTATGCAAAAAGAAGTATGCTAGATATATGCAAATAGAAGTATATAAAGAGAAGTATGCCAGTAGCATGCAAAAGGAAGTATGCCAGATGTATGCAAACGGAAGTACGTCACATGTATGCAAAATGAGGTATGGACAGGGAAGTATGGCAGGTGTACTTAACCCTCTCAACCGAAGGACGTCTTCCATATGTTATTTCTTGACATCTCCAGACGATTTTATTTTATTTTGGAGAGATTTGTCGAACTGGAGATGTTAGATATACAATCGCCTTCATTAATTACGAGTAAGTCCTTCGATAAGAGAGACATTTCGTACCTTAAGTAAAAGTGTCTGGAGGAAGAAAAAATAAAATAAAATATGACATCACCGTAGTCTTGGCAGGGTACGACGACTCTTTGATATTATATACTGGTAACTGAGAGGTACGTGAGAGAGGGGTGTGTGAAGTGGAAAGAGGACAACATGATGGCGAGGACAGGGTGACATGGAAGCAACTCGTTTGTGGCCACTTCTTACTGAATTAAGGCGTCTGGCGATAGGTAGTTAGATAGATAGATACATACATACATAGACATATAGACTGATAGATAGGTAGGTACATAAATGCATGTATAAACAGATACAGATAGATAGGTAGATAAACAAACTAACAGACAGATAGACAAATTTTGGTACTTTATATGGCATGCGATTAGGTGATTTAATCACCTTATAAAGTTATAGGTAAACCATACTTTATGTTATCATTTAGCTAATAATTAAAACGGATATATGATGGCATTTTTAACTACCTATACCTTATAAATGGCATATCACATGGCTCTTCAGTACCATACAAAGATTCTGCCACAAAAATGACACTGAGAGGGCGCATAAAGATTTTTGGTAACTCAGCAAGCATATCGTCAACTTCGGTTCTTCGATTCGGCAAAGTATCTTATATGACACGAAATTTACTGTTCTGATAACCATTTGCAAATCTCTCTCTCTCTCTCTCTCTCTCTCTCTCTCACTGTGATCCAACCAGCACTTCTTGCGTGGTAGCCGTGGGAGTATTACAGTTCCTTACTCCTCAGAAAAGTAGTGAGTGACGCAATGTTCCGGTGGAGGGAGTAGGAAGTGGTCAGTGTAGGTGAGGGAGGAAAGATAGGAGGGAGGGACAGAGAGGGGAGAGGGGGGAGAGGAAGGGATTAAATGAGACGGGTAGAAGAGGGAGGAGAGAGGGAGAGAATAACTTTGAGAGGTGGAAGAGGGAGGAGAGGGGGAAGGATTGACGAAGTGAGATGGAAGAGGATGGAGAAAGAGAGGGACTAAGGGAGAGAGGTGGATGAGGTGGGAAGTTAGGGATTGACTGAGGGAAAGATGTAGAAGAAAGGGGAGAGGGATGGATTGAGGGAGGGATGGATTAAAGGAGAGACGGAGGAGGAGAGAGAGAGAGAGAGAGAGAGAGAGAGAGAGAGAGTAAGGGACTTAGTGAGAAAGGTGGAAGAGGGGAGAGGAGTGAGGGAGGGCTTGCTGGATAGGTGGAAGAGGAGAGGGAAGAGGGGGAGACTGAGGGAGACAGGTGAAAGAAGTGAGCGAGTTAGGGACTGAGAGAGAAAGAGAGGTGGAAGTGTGAAGAGAGGGAAAGACTTAGAAAAAGAGAGAGGTGGAATAGGGGGATGGGGGAGGGGGAGGGAGAGAGTGATGCTGGATGGGCGGCAACTCTCACCGTGCGGTCCAGTTATCATCCTAAGCCATGTTGTGGTCACGCAGGCTGAGCTGGATGGTCTGCTGGGAGGGGCCACACCTGACGCGTGTAACTCTACACTACGTACATTTCTTTTTTTATGCTCTAGAAAGAACAACTTCATCCATCCATCATCCAACTATTTTTTTTTTCCTTCGGAGGAGAGTAGGATCCCGGGGTTAGACTACTGAGTCCGGACACTTCTGGAAAGGGTGACTAGCCTCACTCTTCCCTAAGTGAATGATAAACTTCGATTATCTCCCGGATTTAAGCCCCTACAGGCTCAATTCTGTTGAAGTACCTTAGCCCACAAGGATCTTTGGATTATATTGGTTACCATTTTACATAGTACAGTAAATGGTTTCCTGTGTTACAGGAAACCATTTAGATTGTTACTCACTGTAAAGTTACTTGAACGCAGCACTACATCGAGTGAGTGAATGGTGGGCGCCCCCATCTACCACACATGAACTCAGTTTACCTTTGTTTTTAATTCAGTTTCATTTCTCATATTCAACCTGAGCATGGAAAGAAAATCCTAAACTTAAAGTTTAGCCTTTGTATATTATGAAATAAACTGATTAATAAAAATGATTAATAAAACATGATTAGAATCACCACACATTTCTGAAGCCATGCGTTTGACCAAAAGAATTTTTCTTTTCAGGTCGTGATAGTGTAGAACTACGGGAAGACTGCTTGCTGAGTGGACACGGCACTTACACAGGATTAGCAGGTGAGACGACAGTTAATGCGAAACATTAATTTCTTTCTTTCCATAGTTCTTTCATCTTCAACTGGCCTAGATCTTCGTCCTTATGCAGCTTAGTTCACGTAGCTCAGTGGCAGAGAAAGAAAATGCTGCGGCTCTGCTTCCTTTCCAAAGCACTTTTTTGTGTTAGCATCATATTCTAGTGTGATGAAGCAAGGTCATATCTTAGCTAAGTTAGAGTAAAAAGGGCATATCAAACAGATTTCCATGAACATTCATAAATAATGAGTAATAAACTAACTTGATTCTTGACGACAGGTACCGTACCATCCTCGGGACACGTACAGGTGTGTGTGTGTGTGTGTGTGTGTGTGTGTGTGTGTGTGTGTGTGTGTGTGTGTGTGTGTGTGTGTGTGTGTGTGTGTGTGTGTGTGTGTGTGTGTGTGTGTGTGTGTGTGTGTGTGTGTGTGTGTGTGTGTGTGTGTGAGAGAGAGAGAGAGAGAGAGAGAGAGAGAGAGAGAGAGAGTAGCATTTGTTTTTATTCTTGCCAAGGACAGATTAACTACTACGTTCAACTTATTCGAAATCTCAGACTGAGGAGGCTAAAGAGGGTCTAACGATGTAATACTTCACGCTAGATATTTGTGTAGTACGAGCAACCTGAATATGAAGCTGAAGGCGCGCGCGCGCGCGCGCACACGCACGCACACGCACACACACACACACACACACACACACACACACACACACACACACACACACACACACGTGACCCCGATTAAGAGCAGTTTCGTGATTTTATTGATAAATACCAAGTAACTCAGACACCCATTACCAGCAGTCATGATGCGTATTTCCGCAATTAAAGAGAGCTTTCGCAACCTTCGCAATAAAGTGAAAATAATGAGAAAGAGAGTGTGAGTATCGCGTCATTAGACCTAGCCTTAATGAACTCCTTTACTACGATGGTGTCTTACGTATTTTGTATTTAGTACCATTCGATAATAATAATAATAATAATAATAATAATAATAATAATAATAATATAATAATAATAATAACAATCATCATCATCATCATCATCATCCTTTATTTATTTACTTATAATTTTTTTATTTATTACTCTCTTCATTTTCAATTTCCTGCAAAAAAAGGGAATGGCTATGAAGAGTTACCATACGCAACATGAATTATTTATTTTTTCAGGATGCCTTTCTGGATACCCCCATGAACCTATTTTGGCATCCCCTGGGGGTATCGAGGCGCTACTTTAAGAACATCTGCTCTACATCCTTTCTACTGCACTTCTTCGTGACTAGCATCATATTCTAGTGATAATCTATTGTTATTTCTCAGCATTTAAGAAGGAGGTATTGCACTTTTAGGCCAAAGTAAAATGAATAGAGTACGGTCAGTTCAGCACGCTAATCTGACTGCACATCAACCGAGCTTTAGTCTTTGAATCTGATGACGCATTTTTATCGCTGTCTCCAGACGATTTTATTCAGCTTAAGAGACTTTTTCGAAGTGAAGGGGTTAGATATAGCCGTCATTTGTCCCTTCACTACAACAGGTCTCCCCAAAACTGAATCAAATCGCCTGGAGGGAGCGGGAATAATCTAAATATTAACGGTACCAGACTGACGGGGTTAAATGGGGTAAGGATTTTTGATAGGTTACCGTAAACGCACTATAGAAAGCCTGACGAGAATTTGGACCATTAAGCAGTTGTGCCCGGGAGCCGTGATGGAGGGAAGGGGGTGAAGGTCGAGGTCGAGGTCAGGTCAGGTCACATCATTACACCTGTCACACCAATATCATTACCTGTGCACCGCTACACCCAACCGACTGGTGGATTAATGTAAATGCCTCGTTATTGCCTTGCTACCTGTCTGGCCAGTTTTGGGTGTGTATTCTTGTCGGCCAAAGAGGTTTCCGATAATCTCATCCTTATCTCTCTATCTGTCTAACTATCTGTCCGTTTATTTATCCATCCATCCATCCGTCTGTCTGTCTGTCTGTCTATCTATCTATCTATCTAGCTAGCTAGCTATCCATCCATCCATTATCAATCCATCATCCATCCATTCCTCTCTCTCTCTCTCTCTCTCTCTCTCTCTCTCTCTCTCTCTATCTATCTGTCCATCTATTTATTTATCCACTTATTGCATTTTCTATGACTGTTTTTGTTTGTTATTTATTTCCTTCAAGTATGGGCACGGATAGCATAAATATCGTACTAGAAAATATTAACGTGCTTCTTGCAGAAATACCCTGGCACCCGTAACGAAGAAGTGTTAGAAAGCTGCCTAAGCTGAAGAAAATAAGGAATTGCGTAAATATGGAACTGAAATCAGGCCTATGGTTCCGGTGTTCTGGGTTTGACGTCTAGGGTTGTGATTCTCAGACGTATTTACGATCGATTTCTCGTCGTAACTTGAGATCTTTTTTGCATGAGGAACAAGACATAGGAAGATTATGAACTCTCCTATACCAGTCTTTCCTGCAAATCCAAGTAATAGCTACGACGGGGAATTGGCCGTATTTTTTCCCAGTTCTGAGCCGGTAATTACAGACCAAAACCAACCAAGTATTACGATAAACAAATCTCCACAGCAGTATACTGTAGTGAGAAGTCAGAGGGTTTGGTCTTATTGTTAACTTTATTGTTCATTCCAATTTTGACTGTGAAGTGTTCTGTATGAATGAAGATGACTGAGTGATTACACTAAAAAGATCATGACAGCGTAACAAAAGAGTCCACTGCTACTGTACAAGAGGAATAAAAACAGAACAAGATAATTAATATCTATGTATCTATTTATCGATAATAAGTAACACAAAAGGTAATTTAATATTAAAACTCAGGCAATATGTTAAGAATATATGGAGTAGATGGGAAGTTGTTGAATGCTGTGAAGAGTATGTACGATGGTGCGAAGGCTGCAGTGCGTGTGGATGGCGAACTAAGTGAATTTTTCTCTTTGAAAGTTGGTTTGAAACAGGGATGTGTCATGTCTCCATGGTTGTTCAATCTGTACATGGATGGGGTAATAAAAGAGGTACAAGGTAGGGTAGTGGATGTTGGAGTGGCCCTGGTGAGAGAGGATAGTGTTTGGAAACTCCCTGTACTGTTGTTTGCAGATGATACTGTGTTGTTGAGTGAAGACGAAGGGGAGCTGCAAGGCTTGGTGGATGAGTCTGAGAGAGTGTGTAAGAAACGGAATCTAAAGGTGAATGAAGGGAAGAGTAAAGTGATGGTCTTTGAGAGAGGTGAAGTCAGTGACTGTACAGCGAGGTTGGATGGTGAGGAATTGGAAAATGTGAGTACGTTTAAGTACTTGGGTAGTGTGATGAGTAAGGATGGAGGTTTGGAGGGTGAAGTGCTTGAAAGGGTACAGCAGGGAAGAAAGGTTGCTGGTTCTTTGAAAGCAGTGATAAGAAACAGGGAAGTGAGCATGGCAGTGAAAAAGTTACTACATGACAGTATTGTGATACCAACTCTAACGTACGGAAGTGAAGCTTGGACGTTGTTGGAAGGACACAAGTCAAGAGTGAGGGCAGTGGAAATGAGTTATTTAAGAGGAGCCTGTGGAGTCACATGGGGAGACAGGCTGACGAATGAGGATATAAAGGAGCGTTGTGGTGTTGATGTGGATGTGATAGGAAGCGTTATGAGGAATACACTGAGGTGGTTTGGCCCTGTGGAGAGGATGAAGGGTGAAAGACTGACGAAGAGAGTGTATGTGAGTGAGGTGGAGGGGGGAAGAGGGAGGGGGAGGCCGAGGATGAGATGGAGGGATGGGGTGGAGAGGTATATGAGAGAGGGGGGTGTGAGTTGAGAGCAGGGCAGTGAAATGGCGGGGGACAGGGCGACTTGGAGGCGATTTGTTTGTGGCCACTCCAAACGGGATTGAGGCGTCTGGTAATATATATATATATATATATATATATATATATATATATATATATATATATATATATATATATATATGTAAAGTAGTTTTATGCTTACGAGAGTTTTATGATCTACATTTCTTGTAGAGTAAGGGACAGAAATTCACCTAATAATCCACTGCCTCTATTTCACACTTCGGGCATATTCGTCACTTTCCTCTTTGACTCCTATCAATGAATTTAGCTTTAGTCAGAAAAAAAAAATATCGTGCCTTTCTCAGCTTAGGAATATTAGCCAGCAAAAGAAACATACCTAATCTCTTTCAACTTAGGAATATTAGCTAGCAGAAGAAAGTAAGTACAAAAGCTGAGATGTTATGCGATTTTTTTTCACCATATTGTTCCACCCAACCATTTACAGAAGAAAGAAGCATCAGATTACCTTGGAGGTGTAAAGTACAGACATTTTCATCCTGTATGTCTTGGATCATCTTGCCAATTATATTCGTCCTTGAGCAGAATAGAAACAGTGATAATAGCAGTGCCATGGTAACAACGTGTTCATTAAATTTTACTTGCGTCATCAAGAACAGGTTTTGATATAACTCTATCGACATAAAAAAGCAACATTATTGACAACAGAGATGAGGTACAGCGGTTAAGTGACTCATTAATCCGTCTATTGTTGTGGTAATAGTAAAAGATGCAATGAAGTAAAAGGTGCAATAGTAAAAAGTGCAATGAAGCAAGGTAGTTAATGTAAAACAGAGGGATGATTACTTAATACTTTCAGTGAAATATCTTCGATTATACCAGACCCACATCAGTAACCTTTAACCTCTTTAGTCATGCCTCTTCAGCCATACTTTATTTTAATCTTGCTAGTGCCTGAATCTTTTTTTTTTATTTTTTTTATAGCTTAGGACACTCTTCCAGCAGTAAATGGTTAACGAAGGCTATATCTAACTTCCAGTTCCAGATTTCACTTTAAGCTAAATAAAGTGGTCTGAGGGTAGAAATAAAAGAATATAATATGGGCCATTGGATATCGTATTAATTTAACATGGGCGGTGATTTAAAGCAAAAATTTTCGCTTGCCAGTGGCAAAGCCCCCAGAGTCTGAGGGTTAATAACAGACGAAACATGTAAGGGTAAGATTCAGAGTACCAGTAGTTATGTTCAGTGAAAACTCTAACAGATACCTGAATAGAGATGTTGTGACACTAACTAGATGATGCAGTGTTGTCATGTCGTGTTCCCATCAGTATGTGTACTCTACCTTCAGTCCAGATAAATTCTTCCATTACATCATCTCCAAACTGCACAAAAAACTAACAAAATTTTGCGTAACTGTCAATCTCCACGAAGTTGCCACAGGGATAATAATATATAATAGATGGGGAGGGAATCTTGCCTCACTACTTCGGGGATCTCAGATGTCTTAAGAAATTATTAACTGCACTGTGCATTGTGGCTGTCTACTCTCAATGGCTTAATCATGCCTTCTGTGTCATTGTTTATAATTATCGCGCGCGCGCGTGCGTGCGTGCGTGCGTGCGTGCGTGCGTGCGTGCGTGCGTGCGTGCGTGTGTGTGTGTGTGTGTGTGTGTGTGTGTGTGTGTGTGTGTGTGTGTGTGTGTGTGTGTGTGTGTGTGTGTGTGTGTGTGTGTGTGTGTGTGTGTGTGTGTGTGTGTGTGTGTGTGTGTGTGTGTGTGTGTGTGTACTGGGGGATGGGGGCTTTCTCTGTACCGTCCTGATTCTACCTTGTCACATTCATTTTCACCCCACTCCACATGACCCTTCCCCACCCCACCCAACTAGACCCCACCCAACTAGACCCCATCCCACCCCACCCGACTCATCCACACCCCTCTATTCCACTAAAGTCCTTCCTACTCTTCTTCACCTTCTTACCTAATATTTCATCAACCTACTCCATCCCACTCCACGACTCCTCTTTATAGTACACCCCATCCCACCTCACACTCCTTCTCTCTTTGTCACGTTCCACCCTGCCACCCCTCTCACCCCTACACCCTCTGTCTCACCTACCCCATCCTACCCCACCCTACTACCGACCACTTCGTCATGATACGCCATCACATTACCGTTTCACTTTCTTCTTCTCTCCTACCCGGTTTGACCTTATTAGACTCTCTCTCTCTCTATCTCTCTCTCCCTCACACACACATACACACACACACACACACACACACACACACACACACACACACACACACACACACACTCGTCTTACGCTGTCTTTCGCTATACACGTCTTTCTCTCTGCTCCCCTATTCATCCCATTGTGCCCTCCTCACCACACCCCGCCACACCCTCACCCTCCCTGCCACCCCTACCCCCACCCCCAGACCATCCCACGAACAAACAGTTGTGATTCTGTCGCACAATGGGCACTCCGGGAGCATGGGTGAGGGGGGTGGGTGCAGAGGTCGTGACATCATCGTAAACTGGTAATACTGGGGAGCGAAATTAAGCTCAATTATGGTGACGCAACCCACCTTTGTCGTGTACACCAGCTTTTGTCGCTTAGTGTTACTTTCTAAGGCTGTGAGTGAGTGTGTGTGCCGTGTAAACAATGATGCAGTGTGTTGGGCACGTGTACCGCAATTCCTCTTTCCCTCGTGCCTTCCCTTTCAACGCATCCCATTCACTCAGACATCACCCCTGGCTCCCCCTCAAAAGTTAGTGCATATTGTTTACTGCTTCCAAGTTCATGTTAAGTGCAAATCGCTTCATTTACAACTATAACCAAGCTTTGCATACCGCCAGACAATTTAATACATCTTTGAAAAGGCGGCTGATATAGTAAGATGACCTTAACATTATAACACGGTGTGATGCTCCAAGCACATCACACTAGAGATGGTGGGTAGTAGTGCCCAAGTGCCAGGTGAAGTATGAGGGTTGCTGGACAATTACCCTCTGTTGGTATGTCGTGGGTGAACTACTGAATCTCAAGAAAGTGTTTTCTAGTCTGTGTTCAGAGAGTGAAATGTGTGCATATATATACAACCTAAAATACAACTTAGAAATACAGCAGCAAATACGACCTGAAAATATGACCCAAAATACAACCTTAAAATACGATCTAAAATGCGACCGAAGTACGACCTAAAATACAACCCAAAGAATTCTACCTTAAAATATGACCTTAAGTAAGATATAAAAATACAACCTAAAGCCTGAGACGGACGGGGCATCGACGTACTACTTTCTGCGCCGTTTTTATAACACCTTGGATCCGAGGACGTCCTTTAGACTCCCCCCCCCTCTCTCTCTCTCTCTCTCTCTCTCTCTCTCTCGCGTCTTAGGCTTCTTTTCGCCATCCATGTTTTTATGCCTGGTATTCTCAGACGATTTTATTCAGTTTGAGGGGCTTTTTTATTTTTTCAAGATGGAGGGGTTAGATATAAACTTCACTAATCTCTTCACAGTGAAATCGCAGAGTGGAATGCAGACCACAATTATTTTTTTGATGATCTTAAAAGTCTGTGATGATGATGGAGCGTATCTGGCCTTCCTGTATGGTTGCTGTGTTCTGTAATATGGGATGCAGGCTGACCTAATTACCACAGGACTTCCAAAAATGACCTTCAGTAATTAGGGGTTTGTATTCTACTTTTCGATTTAAGGTTTATGCATCCGATTTTAACAATTATTATGTTCCCTATTCCTCGGACCGGTCAGACTCGTCGGCATAGTTTGTTTCCCTCTTGTCCTTCTCCAGCAAAAAGCTCATTGTCTGTCTTTATGTCCTTCCTGCAGTCAACAAGCATTATGTTTTTTTTCTAGTTATTTTTCTCTCCAAGATTTGTGTGTGTGTGTGTGTGTGTGTGTGTGTGTGTGTGTGTGTGTGTGTGTGTGTGTGTGTGTGTGTGTGTGTGTGTGTGTGTGTGTGTGCGCTCTTCAATTCTTTCTTTCTTGTTCATCTATCTACCTACCATCCTATCCATCATTGCCCTATAAGGAGAGTTCGGGCTCTGGGCTAGGCTACTTAGCCCCGAGATTTAAAGCAAGAGAGACTGGTCGCTCTTCGCTGGGTAGTAGTGTTTGAGAGATAAGTTCCAACTACTCCTCAGAGCTATACCCTTTACGGGTCACCCAAGATGTCCATTTGATTATCGGGTTGCCACCCAAAGTAGTAAATAGGTTCCTTGGCTACAAGGAACTATTTGGTAGAGTCACCTGAAGGCAGGAATCTATCGAGCGAGTAGATGGTTGGCGTCCTAACCTACCGCTGTTTATACATATGAGTATTTTTATTGCCCATATAAGAAAATATACGCGTTTGCGCAAGTTGTGGCCATGACCTCTGACTCTCGCTTCACCCCTCACGCATATCATGGCAGATGTGTGTCTGGGGGAGGGCGGAATACAATATTAGGTGGGCGGGTTCTTGCATCCACACCCCCTTTGTGTCGGATGGTGTCGGTACAATAAATTAAGGGAACCAAACACAATACCTCTTTTCTCTTATATTTCTTTACCTAGTCTCTCTGTATATGCAAGTATTGTCACAGTAACTTAAGGGAACCAGACACTGTCATAATATTTCAATTAATACCATAAGCTGGTGGCATAATTCTGCAGAGTATGTTAGGAAAATGAATCTAAATGCAATAACGAATTTGCTGTAAATACAATAATGTTGCCGTCCCTGTGGTTCGGTGGTACCTTGTCTGTCTTGCTTTATGCTCCAAGAGTAGAGCTGGAACCTGAATTTAAAGTGAGTGCTGATAGTATAACCTTTCATACGCTTACATACATTAGCACCCTGTCGATTTATACCGATGATATATACAGACTGACATCCAACTTAGTCAATACAACACTTTAACTTTACATTCACCATTTGCACTAACATAACCTTTCCCTATGCGTACTTTGTCGGTACTGAGAGGGGTTCATTCTAGTCAACACTCTTCTTCCAATGAAGAGTGTCTGGTCCTGGAGTGGATCTTATAGGAACTCATAGTAACAGCTTCAGTTAAAGAAACATAACATGGAGGTGGAATGTTAAATGCTACACTATCATGAGTTTTCGCTACATGAAAATCTAATGTGAAAAACTTAAACCTTTCAATAAGATGACGTCCTTTTAGTTTCATTTTTGCATTTTTTTTGATAAATTGATTCAGCTTCGGGGAAACTATTTGAACGGGAGGGGTTAGACACAGCCTTCATTAACCTTCAGCTCCCTAAAGGTCCTTCCTAAGTCGAGCAGAATCCTCGAAAGTTCAAGAAAAAGACAAAAAGACGTCATCTTACGAACTGAGTTAAGGAAAATTAAATTATAAGTAATCACATTTTTTTTCGTCCTGAACACCGTAATAATACTCTCGCACCGTGAAAATAATTTGTGGATCCGATAATCTCATGCCTAATGTTACTCTCAGACCGGAAAGAGAAAAATACCAACCTAGATACTGCTGACTGTAGCGTGACGTCATGTGGGGGTGGAAGGGACGGAGAAGGGGTAGAAGGGGGCGAAGGGGAGGGTTAGGGAAGAATGGGGATGCGTAGAAGAGGGGGGAGAATGGGGGATGGGGTGGAGGAGAGAGTGAAAAAAAGGAGGTTAGGTGGAGGTGGTGGAAGGGAGGCGGAGAACAGGTGCATAAAGCGTTAGGGGGTGGAGGAGGAGGGGTTAGAGGGGTGGAGGAGGAGAGGTTAGGGGAGTCTGAGGAGTAGGGGAGGGAGAAGCGTAAGAGGAGGGGAAGGAGGAGGTGGTGGGGGACGGAGAAAATGGGGGAGGGATCAGAAGAGCTGGAGTTCAAGGACGGGAAGAGCAGAGAATACAATTAATTTCTTATTTGATTTGTGTTACCGGAAAGAGGAGGATGAATATAATTACGATGACGACGCCGACGACGACGATGGTATGATGATGATGATTGTGACAGAGGAGAGATTAATATGAAAAAAAAAAAAAGTGATGACGATAACATCGACAGTGATGATGAAAGGGATGAAAAAGACGATATGCTAATAAAAATATGATGATGATGCCTTTCTTTCTACCCCAAGATGAGGTGTGTATCTCTCACCCTGCCCTCCCAAGGTCACAGGGTGGGACGAGGGGAGGGGGAGGAATGTCTCGGTGGCTAGGTCGGTTTGGCACTGGCGTCTCGTCCAGGAGTGGGTTCGAAGCTAGCTGACACTTGAGCCATGTCCACATCAAATACTTGCTGGCGTGTGGTTCTACTTTACATAACCCACAGAATTTCCTGTTCGCACCCGCCCGCGTCAAGTGGGGTCATTCGTATGGGTTCCAGTGATGTAGGGCTCTTGCCCGCAACAGCTCGCGTCAGCAAGCATTTGGTATGAACGTGCTTTAGAGTGTGGAATGGACTTTCATAATATAACGCTTGTCCAAAAATAATAGCTAAACCTACATCTCACAACTGATTGCTACCCCTGTCTTCTGTTTCAGCGTCTGTGCCTTGCCTCCGTTCTATCATCGTCAAATTCCCGAATGACTGTCACAGCACTGTCTACTACCAGTGTCGTCTGTTTCCCTGCCTGTACTTTGTATCAGCACTTTCCTCCTCCTAACCCTCATAAAACTTTACCATATCATTAATTACATACACCAAGTTTCGGTTTCGTCGCTTATGGCTTTTAGGCTATATGCCACACAGTCTGCGCCTTGTATCTGTCCACCATTCCACTGCATACCACTGACTTCTGTTTCACATGCTGTGGCTTGTATCTGCCCTATCCTCCTCCACCAAACTACTTTCTATCACCACTAACTTTTGCCTCATCGCCTGTGTTTAGTAAATATACATCCTACCTTCCTCCACCAAAATACTACTGACTACCACCACATACTTTTGCTTCACCGTCTCTGCCTCATATCTGCTCTACCCTCCATCTAAAACACCTATGACTTTGCAGAAAAATCAGCGGAAAAAAGTATGGGGATGAGGCTGAGAGGAAGACGCTTATGGGGACATGAAGGAAGCGCGAGTGAGTGGTTGCGAGAACGTGACTGTGTGTGTGACTGTGTGTGTGTGTGTGTGTGTGTGTGTGTGTGTGTGTGTGTGTGTGTGTGTGTGTGTGTGTGTGTGTGTGTGAAAGGAATGTGTGCGAGGAGGGGGAGGGACGACAATTAGCAAAAAATGTGAGATAACGCGAAGGAAAGGAGGTTGACGATGAGGACAAGGACAAGTGAGAGGGAGGCGATGGAGAACTTTTTTTTTTTTTTGGTAAAACACACACACACACACACACACACACACACACACACACACACACACACACACTTCCTCTCCCCATCTCCATCTCTATCGACACACCACCTACACCTTCTTGTTCTTGTTCTTCTTGTTCTTCTCAACACAAGGACACGGGACTATATCTTTACAGTCATTAACAGTTGCCTTGGCATTATCGCTTCCTTCACCATCATTGTCATTTCTTCTCCCTTCTCGCCAATGATCTTTAAATCCTGTCGAATTATGACTTTTTTCTTGTTATCTCCAGACGATTTGTAAATTTTTTAAAACTTAGAAGAGACCATTATAAATGAATAGTTAGATTTTGCCTTTACTAACTCATTTACTGTTAGAATGTTCTGTGTGAAGAATATCATCTTGGAGTTGAAAGAATAACAAAATAAATGGGTAAATATATGAGTCCTAGATGATTACGCTCGTACTAACAACGTCTTGGATATTTTATGGGTAATCTTAAGCGTACGGATATCCAAATAATACCAGGGATTTGTATGGCCGATCTAGAGTATGCGGCTATCCTACTGTTAGCTTGTTTTCACCTGACGGAACTGGGTCACTCGTATCACTGAAGTACTAAGTGGTGGTTGAGTGAAATTCGACGCGCCTTAGTTATGGGGCATTAATATCTCTCCTCTGTTTCCAGTCATATCGGTCCTCTATTCTGACTACACCTTGCCATCAACCGAGATGAAAGGGTTAGCAATATTTGTCAGATTCGAGTTAACATGGTACAGTAATGCCTGTGATCAGTTAGCAATCAAAATCACGAGCGTCAAAAGAAATGGCGCTCCTAAGACTGTTATATTACGCTTAGCAGATTCCTTTAGTAACAGACTTCATACAAATTGTCTCCTCACCAGTTCCAAAAATCTTTCCTTAGCCGAACTGGATCACCTGAAGACAGAAGAAGAAGACGTTATCGTGTGGGAAAAGTTGTTCATCTCTAGTGAGGACGGAAGAAAAATGAATCAGGAGAACAAGATTTATTAGAAAAAGGCGTCATCGTAGTGATGGGAATAATCACACCATCAACACTCCGTATCCACCTCCCTTTTGAGTTTGTTTTCTTGGTGTTGTAAAAGGTTCCGCCTTTATGCTGTATTGGAAAAAGCTACAAATAAACACACCGGCATATCTAAGAAAATACTGGAGAAGTGACGAGTATTTTCAAACATTTCGTTCAGTGTTTCAGTTTAAAAAGCTAGAACAAGTAGTCATGGTTTTTAGATCAACTGTAAAATCATCCTGCATTCTGAGTCGGTATGTTTTCTTGGCGACAACATTCTCACGCCATTTTCGCTCTCCTTCCTGCATCAATGTCCTTCCAGACGGTATAATAACAGGGTTCTTTATATCCTCCACATTGCCGGAGCGTTTTTCACATTTCCTTCGTTACGTCATCTCACTGTTACTCCTTTGTTCATGTCACGGTCCTCGCAGTTAGATAATTATCATTATTTTATTTATTTATTTATTCATTTCATCATCATCATCATCATCATCATCATCATCATCATCATCAACATCATCATCATCTTCTTCTTCTTCTTTTTCTTCTTCCTCTTTCCTCCTCCTCCTCCTCCTCTTCTTCTTTTTCTTCTTCAACGCGTTCCCTGTCAACGTGTGCAAGTTTTATAAAAATCTGTTCAGGCATATAAAAATACTCCTCACCAAGCAGTCATCATCAGTTCGACGCGGCTGACAAACTCCCGCGCCATGATATCCCAGTCGTGTTTCGGTTGTCATGGGAGACCTCGTAATATCTCTTCCATGGCGATTTATTTTCCGTCTTACACCGCACTTTTTCTTGTACGTTATTATATATTGTATCTGCTTAACTCAGTTTGTGACAAAGTTGTTATATTTCTGTTTACTGTCTTCTGGGGATTTTACTCAAGTTAGGGACAGAATGAGAAATGGAGGGGTGAGATACAACCTTCATTGACCTCTTCACAGTTTGAGGTTCCCGCAAACTGTGTAATAACGAGTGGAAGAAAGAATAAGCGAACTACAACATCGCCGGACTCAAGGGGATAACAACGGCATGTACGCATCAGTGATATACAGGAGGATTATTAAGGTGTATAAAAAAATCGAAACAACAACAACAACATCATCAACAACAACAACAATAATAATAATAATAATAATAATCATAATAATGATGATGATGATGATGATGATGAAGATAATAGCCGAGGCAGATGCGTTACGAAATATCCAAGGCAAAACAGACACACGGTGCTGAGATCCACCAAGACGGGCCAGATGCCTACCCAGCCTGCCATAGCCCTCCATGCTTTACTATATATGGCTGACATGTAAGGCTGCGGTCATTAGTTCCTTTACATCGTCTTGCAAACGTATCATCCTAGTGAAATCTTGCTAAGTCCATCAGCAATAATCGAATGGACTGGAAAATCTTGTTTCATTGGTTAGGAACTCCACTGTCCAAGTAAATAAATAAATAAAAGAAAGAATGAATGAAAAATAATTTTTAAAAATCTTGCTGTTTAATTAACAGTTCTCAGATCCGAACCCTAGATGTGTAAAAGTATAGCTACTGGTAGTTGACTGGAACTGTACAATGAACAATAAAATGATTTTCACATCAGAGCTTGCTATTTTAGTAGGTTGGTATTCTTATTATAAGATATATTAGTTTCACGATGCATACTCTGAATCGGTGAATGAGATGGTCGTGGCGGCGGCAGTAATAAAGGAATAATAAATGTTATGGTGTGAAAGGGGTAAAAAATTCACTCTCCAGCTGCGTCTCTTTCTTGACAACCGAGTCATCAATGTTATTTTGGTGTGTCAGACTTGTTTCTCCACCCTTCCTCCCCGTCCATCATCCTCTCTGTCTTCTCTTCCTCCTCCCTGTGTCTTCCCTCCCTCTTTCCTCTTTCTTTCCTCCCTAGGTCCTCCCTTTCTCTTCCGTGCTCCTGTCTCCCATCTTTGCCATCATCCTTACTTATAGTTCGGTGATTTAAGTATTATTATTAGTATTCAGGTAGGGACGCCTCGTTGAAAACGAAAGGTTTGTGTGGTCTGTATATCTGTGTAGCTCTATGAAACCTGTCTTCTTGGTTCTCTTGTACCTTCATTCTCCCTGTCTCTTCTCTTCCTCTTCCCTGTCACCACACCCGCTTTACCTACTCCCTGTCTTTTCTCTTCCTCCCCTGTATTTCTCCAACATCTTTCCATCTTTCTCCCCGTCTTTTCTCTTTCTCTTTCCAGTCTCATCTCTCGCTCCCCATCCATTCCTTCTCTCCAACTTCTTATCTTCCTCCTCATCTTTCTCCCTCTACTGTCCCTAACTCTGCACCCTCTTCCCTCTCTATTTAGCCTCGTTCCTTCGTACCTGTCCTCCCTACTTAGCCTTCTAGCCTCTTCCCTCGCCATCGTCCTCCCCTCCCTAGCCTCCTCCCTCCCGGTCTTCTCTCCCTCCTCTCTGTCTTCCCCTCTCTGCTTATAGCCTTCTCTCTCCCTATTTGCCCTCCGTCCCGTTCCTCCAATCTCTTGCTTCGGGCGAGTGTAGGTGATGGTGTAACAGTCATTACCTGGCCAATCCTACGGCAAGGCAATGGCTTACGCCAGCTCTCGCACTGCCATCACATTCCCTAGCTCAGGTACAAAAATTTTCCCATTGATTCCTTAGTTATCAGTTAATGGTAGGAAATCGTCTGGTGTTGGCCTAAATAAAATACCTAGGTGTATTAATAACTGGAAAATGCCAACTCAAGGTAGGTTTTGAAATCTCTGAAGGCTGGGATTTCTCTCAGCTGAACAAAATTCTTTAGAGATACTAGGAATAAACTGCCCATGTACCACAGTGAAAGAGCTGAAGAATAATTAACTTGTTCCCTACAAAGTCTACCCTGAGCTAAATAATATCATCAAACAGTAGCAAACATAATACCATAATAATAATCTTGTTTTGGTTGCTTTTATGATGATGGAAAGAGGATCATTTTTATGTCAGTACTAGAAGTCTAATTTAATATGGACTGCCGAGCCACTGTGACTCCAGTTATTAGGGATTAGTTTACAAATCCCTTCTCTATGATTGGTCTTCAGGCTGAATATAATCGTCTGGTGGTGGCAAGAACACAATGGAAAAGACGTGTCCCTTATGATGGTGTTAAAGAAAGTGTTCCTGGCAGCCTTATAAGTACGAGTAGGAAGATATTAACAAAATATGCAAAAGGACTGATGTGGGTTTTACAGGACATAATTCTGTAGGATGGATCAAAGTACAATGCAGTGTCGGCGTCCTCTTGCTTGACATTCTTTGGTTCTTTCTCTTGGCAATAATCCTTTCAGCCCATGGACAGTTTTTTTATTTTATTTTATTTTATTTTATTCTTGTTGTCTCCCGATGATTATCTTCAGCCTCTATTCTACCCTCCATGTAACTTCTACCTGCAGATCGCTGTGATAAATATAGGCCTACCCACGAAAAGGTAGTTGGTAGGTAGAGGTGCTCATCATCCACTTGTCTGATGTAGTGATACCATCATGTGACTACACAGTGTGACAAGCTAAACTGTTACCTGTAACCCAGGAAACCATTTACTAAGTTAGATGGTAACAATTTAACCAAGTGACGCCTGGTGAGCTAGTGGGTTAAGGCACTCCAACTGGATGGGGCCAGTAAGGGTTTACATCCGAGGAACGTTTGGGATTACTGCTTACATAATGCCACTCAGAGAAGAGCGAGGCTGGTCACCCTCCCCTGAAATTTCAGTGACATTTGGTGATATTTACCTTAGTAACTTTTTCTTGCTACTTTCAGGCGACTTTATTCACCTCTGGAAATATTTTCGAGCCGTATGAATTAGTTATTGCCTTGTTTAACTCCCTTTACTATTATGGGGCTCTCTACCCAATGAAATAGCCTGGAGATAATAATAATAAATGACAAAAATACTTCGCCGTCTCGAGAAGGATAAAAATATAAAGACCTTCAGAAGCAGAGACAATACAGGCTGATATTCACAAACACACCTGTGTTCCGTTCCATGTCATAACGAAGATTTCTTTGTCGTGCAGGATGGCGAAGGAAACGAAAATACCTAAAATCTTCTTTGGCCAACTCTTCTGCCTCCAGAAATTAAGCTTAGTTACGAAATGTGCAATTGACCGTAAGTTTGTTGAAAATGCGACTCCAGGGGGAGAAAATGCAGCCCAGCTTCTCACCTCTGTCACCAGCTCAGGGTCAAGAACACAATGGCTCAATTCTTCCGTCAGTGTGTCACCATTTTTATTCTTCCTGTGATTGAATGTTTTGGATGACTGATTTCTGGAGGCGTTTCCTGATGACATTTAAGATGGTTTTAATTTTTGTGGATGTTTTGTGTTTGCCAGTCACCTCTCCTCTTCAATTAAGTACAGTTGCATACATATGACAAAGACAAAGGGCATATAGGAAACTAAATCTGCACGATTATATAAGTAAAAATGTGTATGTTTTCCTGTCAAGTCAGATATCCAAAATATTTTCAGTTTTCCATCTTGCCATACATAGGACTACGGTAGTTTACTTTCGCTCATTTATTTGCATTGTAGATTTTTATGTCTCCTCCTTTTCTGCTCACTGGTAACAATAAAGTTTGTCCTCACAGTCGAGTTCCCTCTATGACAAAGTAGACGTTGAGGTCATCTAAAAGCTACGTAATTTTTCTCGTAATGGAAACAACAATGAAGCCAAGTTTTGTAGCTGCCAGCAAACTGATGGACAGACATCAGAATTTACTCTATATATCTACTGCTCTATTTACAGGATAACAACACGAATAAATTAGTACATATTGCTATATAGTAAGACGAAAAATGTTTTTAGAAAAAAAAAATAACTACGATTGTTCCCCGTAAAAAAGCTCATCTTCTATGAAACTGTGGTAAAAGAAAACGTTCATTTCCCCTAAGTAATGGGGGTACCTTAAACAAACGGTTATCATCATTTCTCATGTGTATGTGTACTGTATGTGTGCAAGGTGTGGTAGGGACTATGAGGAGCTTAGCCTTGGTGCTCATCTTCGTAACATAATCCTTTGACTCTGTGGTGGGTTATTCACCCAACATCGTGGGATACAATGCCATTGCATCATCCCGGTTACCATAGTTACCTCCCCTAGGTGTTACCCTAAACACTTATTTTACCTGCCAACCCAAAAAAGGTGGATGGACACCTGAGGTGAGTGACGCCAGTTGTCAGCATTAGGATTCGAACTCTGACGCTAACAGGCCAGCAGCTTCAAAGTCAGCAACGCTGACCACGCAGCTACCGCGGCGAGAATAGATTAAAAAAAAGAAAAAAAAAAAAAAAGAAAAATCATATTTTAGCATTAACCAGCTTAACGCCACGTTACATAACCCTAATGCAACATAATTCCACATTTCCTCTGTAAGGGACACGGAAAAGTGGCGGCGTACAGGACGGACGTCACGTTCATTGTACGTAAACCCGAATATCCTGACAGTATTCATGTAAATCTATATGGTCTACGGGAGAAAAAAAAAAAAAAAAAAAACTAGGAGATGGATGTGGGTAGTGAGGGTGTGAATGGTGAGGGCGAGGAGTGAGGGTGTGAGTCGTGAGGAAGGTGAATACAGGTATGAATGGCCTACTGTGGGTGCAGAGATGATGGGGAAGTGAGGGTGAGACTGAGAGTGAGGGTGAGGGTGAAAGGTGTAGGGGAGAATGAGTGAGATTACCTGAAAGAATAATTACAAAGGATCTTACCCATTTTACTTTTTATGATATAGCCGACAAAGTACTTAAATATGAACAAGAATGCTGTTTTATCGCATTTTTTATCCAAATATTCATTCTGGTTTGGTTCGCCTATGAAGTGATCAGTAGCTGTATGAGTGGAGAAGAAAGTAAAACAAGCCTTTCTAAAGTATGAAAAAAAGAAGAGAACGAAAAGAAACACGAAAACAAAGGATTTCTGATAATAGTGAATGTCTGGTATGGAGACTATTTTAGAACTAGGTTAACGTCCTTCACAGATACGATCCCTGGTACAGTTTCGAGCAAGAAATATCGCTCCACATTTCGATCGAAGAATTATGAAACTCTAGCATAATACTCTTAAGTTTAATGGGTTTCCAAGGATTGCATCACCAGGTTTCGAAAGACATTGGTCGCCACTTCGTTGTCTATTGTTAAGAAGTGGGCCAATACCTGCAGTACTGTATGTCTAGAGTTGTGCAGCCGGGGACAAAAGGTCTCGCCTATTTTACCTCTCACTCTCCTCTGGTGTCTAATATTCCCAGGCTGAGGGAGATCTGACACATCTTCCCATAGGCTGAATAATTCTCTTTGAAACGGTGCATCAGGGAGACAAATAAATGATGTATCCTAAGTGTGAAATTGGCGCAGTGGAATAGCTGACGAACTTTCTTCCGCGATTATACCTGGCGCCCTCACCCGAAAGTTCAGCAGCTACGGCAGGAAGTGAGCTGTTCAGATGTCGACTTTTTAGTTCCACCGTCTCCGCGAACAAAGGTCAAAAAGTGTACTCCTCTTTGCGTCACCCTTAATAAGTGGGTTGGCGTAGAGGGTTCACTTTAAGAATTATTTCCCCCTTTCCCGGCAGTGCTGCATGCGGTGTATAATTAACACTCTCAGGCTCCTATGACTCACTCTCAGCTGAATAAAATCGTCTAGTGTTTGCAGGAATAGAATAATAGAGTTGTTTCGACGATGTAAAGGTTTACACTGTACCGTACCACAGGCTATACTACACAATACATCACACTTCCATACTGCAACAATTACACCACACTACAGTCCACACTACATCGTTACACCCACATACACACACCCACACCCACAACCACCCACCCACCCACTCACACCACTCACTCGCCCCCCCACCCACACACACACGTACGGATGGCTCCAAAATAGTACGCTTCCTCAGAAAGTAATATAAGTGGTATTTCACTAACTTCTTAGGTTTAAACACTTACTCATAGCAGAACATAAATCGCCTGGTGTTGACTGAAATTGAGTACTAGAGTTATCCCGACCATAAGTAGGTTAACGATGACAATATTAACACTCACAGGTTCCCATGTCTTACCATTATCTCCAAAAAGTCTCCCAGCGTTTAATGCAGTAGAATTTTGGCGTTGTTCCTAGCACAAAAGGGCTGAGTTGGAGAACATGGATCACCATACTGAACTCCTAGCGCCAGGGATCGAAGATCATATGGAACTAATTCAAGGCAGAGATATATGACTATCATTGGAACAGAAATGGGAAGGGAGGCGTAGAAATGGTTTTTGGTGACGAAGTGGTATTGGTGTAGAAGTGGTCTTGGAGTAGAAACGATCTTGGAGTAGAAGTGGTCTTGGTGTAGAAGTGGTCTTGGGGTAGAGAATGCCTTGGAATTGAAATAATTTTGGTGTAGAGGTGGTCTTGGCGTAGAAGATGCCTTGGCGTTGAAATGGTCTTCGCGTAGAAGTGGTCCTCATGTAGAAGTGGTTCTGGTGTTGAAATAGTCTTGGCATAGAACAGTCATGGAGTTGAAATGGTCTTGGCGTAAAGTGGTCTTGGAATCCAAATAGTCTTGGTGCAGAAGTTATCATGGCACCGAAATGGTCCTGGCATAGAAGTTGTCATGGCACCGAAATGGTCTTGGTGTAGAGATGGCCTTGGTATTGAAACTGTCTTGGCGTAGAAGTGGCCTTGGCGTTAAGGAGTCCTTGTCATTGAAATGGTCTTGGCACTGGAATGGTCTTGGTGCTGAAATGATGTTGGCGTTGAAATGGTCTTGGGATTGAAATGGTTTTGTGTTAAGATAGTCATGACGTTAAAATGGTCTTGGCGTACAAGTGATCATGGCGTAGAAGTGGTCTTGGCGTAGAAGTGGCTTGGTGATGAAACGGCGTGGCAATGAAACTGCTTGGCAAAGAAGTGGCTTGGCAATGAAGAGCTGGTTGAAAGGTTGACCCATGAAAGGAGGAAGGGTCAATGTCAGTGGGAAATCCTTAAACTTTTCATGTCATGAAAGCAAATGTATAACCTCATAATGAGTGGCAAGTAAATAAATGTCCAAAGAAACACGGACTTTTGAAGAAGAGATGTATAATAGAGGAAAAGAAAGGACAGTATGAACACAAGCAGCGATCCTGGGGAAGTATTCTTCCTCCCCTCCCTTCCCCAGGGAGTCATGGATCACCATAAAGATATTTTAGATTATCCAGAAGTATTATTTGCGGTATATAATGAATGAAATTTTGAAATTTATATCATGACAGCATGGTGCAATCAGACTGCCTTGCCCTTAACCTCTTCAGTTTCCAAGGACGTTTGTTGTTTCGTTTTACCTTACGTAAGACTATCTCAGTTTTGGAGACCCCCTCGCAGGGCATGGGTTAATGGAGGTTACATGAAACCCCTCCAGTCCGAAAAGTTTCTCTGAAGCTGATGAAAATCGTCTGAAGATAACAAAAATAAATGAATATATGAAATATGACGTCAAAGGAATGAAAGGGTTACTGTTGTGGCTCCATGTCTATTTGGACATAAACCCGGTTGATTGCAGGCTAAAGTTGCCTTTCTACAGTTCACCACTCTTCTTTTAGGGGATGGGGAGTGATCTGAAGAACGTTTGCATAAGAGGGCAGCAGAGTCACCCGGTTATATTGGCAACACCACGTGAAGGTAACCCTCTCCAGCAACAGTAAAAGAGGTGATAGAAACAATCACCAGACTCGACACACACACTCTTAGCGATTGCGCGAACACTGCCACTTATGCTCTATTACAATCACAGGTAGGAGATGTGGGGCATCAGGAGGGAAATGAATGCAGAGAAATATGTGCAGGTATTTCTTATCCATTCTTTTGTACCTATCTATATGTCTATCACTCAGTCAATCAGTCTATCTATTTATCTATCCATATAGCCCCGATATCCTTAATAGTAATCTTATCGCTTGTTTTTATGGAACATTTTTAGATCAATGTTTCACAGTGGCTAGGCTTGTTTATAGGAGTCTCTTGTAAATAATTCAATATTACGTTCTGGGTATTAGGCTATGGGGCCACGAGGGTGTATGTAAACGTGGGTACTGGCTCGGAAAATGTTGGAAATGCTGTTGTGGAAGGAGTGTGTGTGGTCGAAATTAGATGATGTTTACACCACTGGCTGATGGATGTCTGGGATTTATCTGGTGAAACTTGGACCTTCAACTACAATGGAAGTTTCACAAGCTGTCAGTCTATCTCTTTTCATCCGCATAATAAGTAAATGGAAATCTTAAGGTACTTAGGCTATTCACTGTACTGAAAATAGTTTATTAGCATTAGTGAGTAAATGGGAGCGTGGCTTATTCAATTAGGTAAACTTTGGTTACTGATTCATTCTGCTTTAATTTTTTTTCTGCACCATACCTCATCCCACCTTCGGGGGGGGGGGGAGGATGACTGGATTATGATAATGATAACTTACGTTTATTATGACTTTAAAATGTTTTTTTTCTTTTTCTTCGTGCATGACTGTAAATGATGTTACTTTATCTTCTTGTTACAGAGTCCCGGACCTTGACCTGCCCTCAAGGTTGATCCAAGACTTCAGCGCCACTTCACAGGACTCTCACCCTTCAGCTTCCACCTCTGTTAGTCTTAATAGTATTTACATGAACAAAACAGAAAATATTTTTGTCTGAGGTAACAGTGACATAAACAGACTATATATTAATGTATCTTCTTACCCTGATGGTCTGAAGTAATGATAATATAAACTATCTGGGCCAATAGTAAGTTATAACCGTGAAAGGGCAATGCTGGGAATGTAAACATCCAGAAGTAGCTTTGAAAAGAGAGGAAGGACAGATTAAAGAGAAAAAAGAAAGAAAGAAAGAAAGGAAAGAAGGAAAAAGAAAGTGGGATAAGTAAAGGAAAGGAAAAAAAAAAAGAAATTGAATCACAGGAAAGAGAAGAGAGAAGAAAAGTGTGTGTGTAATCCGGGTTAGTGGCATACGCGATGAGGTGAGGAAGGCCCACAACCCCTACCTCTGCACAATGTCGCACGTGACGGTGGTACAGGTGCACGAGGCTCACTTGAGGAGCTATGGGGAAGAGCTGGAACTGTGGCGTGGGGCTAAATCAAGCACCGACGCAGAGGAACACACGTACAGCCACAACCCTACACTAAGCTTAAGAGATTCAGAAGACACACAACACGCACACACTCGCAAAAATCAGCTCAACTCTCAAGGAATAGAAGACACACAAACTGATTACTTAAGTGCTCCAGGTTCCAGAGAAATTAACGGCTCGAAAGCAGCGTGCAGCAGTCTGGAGTTAAAAGAGGTTTTTGGAGAAGGGGAAAGGCAGATCACCGGCTTGAAAGATGGGCTTGGTGAAGATGAACAGATCACCAGCTCCCAGAGAGTTTGTGGTGACTGTCTGATGGTAAAGGCACGAGGGTCAAAAAGACGTGCGAGGAGGTCCAGCATCATTGACCAGAATGTTGGAGTCACGGGATCAGCGGTGCTCATGGTGTCCGATCCTGCTCAGCAACACTCCTCTGACGCCTCGGATGCTGAGTCTGAGTCATCATTAACGTCATCAGTATCGTCCCTCTCTGACTCCGACTCAGGCCTTAGTAGCACCATAGAAGTCGGCATGAGTCCGACTCCGCATCACTCCACCACCATTGCCATAGGAGACCAAACTAACGTCCAGGATAACAGGGTTTTGGTTCATGTTATTCCCGAAGAAAGTGGAAACGATGCGGCCACTGGTGTATCAGGAACATCGCCACAGGAAGGCAGCATCGCTCAGACTGTAGAAAGAGAGGATAGTGACAAAGCAGACGGGGATGTGTTGCTTGAGTGGCGAGTGCTTCCCCCCTCGTCCCCCATCCCCCAGCAGGCCGCAGTACTAGGGATGGAGGGTGACCGCGGCTCCACCCCGACCTCCTTTTCCAGTGCCTACACTGTGACGGAGCACGAGAATGAGAGCACCAGTGAGGAATCTGAGGCGTCCCGGCACAACTGGTCAGGTCAGGATTCCGAAGATGAGTTGCAAGGAGTCCCAGGGGGCGGTGGCCGCACCCCACCCTGCCCCACACCCTCCATCAGCGAGGACGAGTTAGTATGCTGGGGGCCAGTGGCTGAGGAGTTGGCGGGTCATGAGCTGTCTGGCATAATTACTGGCGTACACGCCACCCAGCTACAACTGACTGTAATGGAAAAAGCATCGGCGCTGGCAGCAGTTAACGCAGGATGTAAAAGTGATTCGGACAGAATTATGTGTCGCCTGCGTCACTCCTCTGAAGGAAGCATCAGCAGTGGCAGCAGCAGCAGCAGCAGTGAATGTGGTGAGAGTGTTGTATACAACTACATCCCATGTCGCGAGCAGCGTGAGAGGGAAGACGAGGAGTTATGGGTGGCTAACGAAGCGGCTGACCCGGGAAATACCCTGAACATCCACAGGGCGAGTCCTCCCCTGTTGCCGTCACCGCCAGGATGGTGTGGCTCACTTGGTCACGGGTCCGCCAGGCTAGAGTCGACCAAGCGTGGCGCAGTGTGGGGCGAGCAGCTGCGGCTGACGCACGGCTGTGTGGTGAGCCCCGCATGTGTTGCATCGCTCATGTGCACTCTCGCGCCCACCCTCGCACCGCCCGCACAGGTGGGCGGCGTGTCTCCCCCGCGCCGACACTACTCCACCAGGCAGAGGGTGGCGGACGTTCAGGGGGTTAACATTGTGGACGAGGAACCAAAGTACAAACAAAACTGGAGTAAACGTACCAGTGTGTCGCAACCCCTACGTGAAAATATTATACTTCAGACATCCACAAGCACAAATATGCCCACGAAAAGATTTTCCTTTCTCATTCGGAGCAATAGCGTCAAACAAGATGTTTCTTCCGCTACAGAAAAAGTTACTACAGTGACTCCGAACCGCCAGCCCATTACCCCTAGCGACCAGGCCATCCTCGACAAGTTAGCCACCCTGAACATCGATACCCCTGAGGCAATACTGAAACCTCGAACGCGGTGCTCGCTGTTTGTCCCTCCATGCATACGGTGTGGTGAGCCCGTGTACCCTCAGGAGAGGATGGAACCAACAATTAGGCTCGTCTACCATAACTCCTGCTTCAAGTGTTACCAGTGCGGCGTCAGACTTACTCTGAAAACATTCTTTAGGAGTCCGCTGGATTCCAAAGACACTCGGGTTTTCTGCAGGAGCCACACGCCCTCACTGGATCCAGGACGGGTGAGCACAAGCCGCCTTGATGCCTCCGGGCCGTCCAGCAAGAGCAGCAGAGATGGGACGTCCTCTGCCCCTCACAACCAGATTAAGGTAAGTGGCATCATGATCATCATATTCCCTTTATTCCAAGCTGACGAAGATTACTAACCTTGTCCAGCTCAGTTGATGTGAAGGGTAGTCACGGAGTGTTTTTTTTTTTTTTTCTTAATTTAACGATGATTCCTAATCCCATTTAACTCAAATGATGGCCAGGTGTAGTTCGACTGGAGGAAACATTTGACTAATAATTAAGGAGGTTCATTCCTACGTCATAACCAAGTGTCGTCGAAATTCATGCAAGTATGACAGTATAAAAGTTGTGGGAGTGTCCCAGTTCTGTCGGACAACAACAAACCAACTGAAGTTCATTACCCAAGGGCGTATCCAGTATTGTACGAAGGAGAATTTCCACTAGGTAACCTCCTTGGCCAAGAATACGGAAAAGGAGGGTAAGGGTGGGGAATACAAAGAGAAAAAAACAGTACCATCTTATTTCCTTGCCTTTCCATACTCTCACCAGCAAGAGGGGCCGCCATGGTGGCCTGGTGGAATGTTTGTTGGGTGCTTTCCTTGTCAGTCACGAGTATCGCATTATCACTGTGTAGGGACCCTCTCTAAAAAGCTATATTTGGAATGATTTTTCAAAAAATGTTTGTTATCAGTTGAATAACTTGTTTTGAGAATGGGCAAGAGGAAAAAATCAGGAAAAAGCTTAAGGAGAAATAAATTTCAGTCCCACCTATTTTTATTCACTTGTCAAATTGAACCAGTCGGAAAGTTAAGTCCACTGAGGAGGGGTGGGGGGGTTTATATTCAACAAATTCCCCCCCCTTCCCCACCCCGACCTCTCTGGTTACGCCCCTGTACCTTCCCATTGTTCTCAGGTGGCGGTAAAGTCAGGGTCAGCGTGGGTAATATTTCAGGTTGTGTACTCATCGCCTTTTGCAACTAAGCCTTGAATTTTACACCGACCCCATGTCGTACAAAATGAAAACTATCTGTCATGTTGTCGTGCGTTATATAACAGCACTCGGCATCGTCTTCAAGGTCAGTGTGTTCTGAGTCTTGTACATCAAAAGACGTTTCTTAGCTGAGTCATTCCTTCTGTCACCTTTACAGCGGCCAGACAAATAGGTTAGTCAATGGTCGACTCTCCGTAAAGGCTTAGCAAGAGATGAAATATATATAGTGGCTGTATTTATTATATTCATATCTGTCAGTGAGAACAGGGTACTCAGTGAGTGACTTACTATACATCCAAAGCACGGGAAAAAAAACAAAGATTCACTTGATTTATATTCATTACTGCCATGTAGAGACGAATAGGTTACGGTACTCAGTGAATGACTACTGTACAAGACTGGCAGGTGAAACACTGGCAAGAATGTACAGTGGCTTAGGATCTTTCGCAGCACATCTTCCTCGGCGATTTCTTCCGCACATTACATCGTAGCTACCTCTTATATGGCGTTGATGCAAACTATGCCGATATAAAAACTATACAAATAACATACGAGAGAACGTTAAGGTGTAATATACAAAACAGTGAATAAAAGGTGCAACGAAGCCCCCCAAATCACCTGGAAAACGACGTATAAAGTGTGTGTGCTTTTCCTCTTGTGTTCTCGAGCAGTGTGTGTACGGTTAAGGTGCTTTGTGTACACTGTGCACTGGGCGTTAAAATGTGGCCTATATTTTCTCTGGCATTTCCTAGCACATTTTCCTTGCCTTTTTGTTTTGCACATTGCACATTAATATTTGTGTGTGTGTGTGTGTGTGTGTGTGTGTGTGTGTGTGTGTGTGTGTGTGTGTGTGTGTGTGTGTGTGTGTGTAAAATATATCTTAATTAATAACAACAAAATAAGAATCAGTACGGTAATACAACAGGTGTAATGTGGAATATAAATCGCTAGAACATATGGACACATACTAAGCCAATCCAAACACCCTAAGGCGTCACATAACAGGACACAACGAAGGAAAAATTCTGACCATTGCTCTTTCGGACTACAAATTTCAGTGATGTTGATGTTTTCGCCCACTGATGCCATAAGGGAGAATAGCGTGCACTACTAAGAATATAACTGGGGACGCTCCTCACAACCAGACATAAAAAGGACTTTGGAATGGCCGAGGAGCTTGTGTTCATGCTAAAATTGATCGCACCCAGCAGTTCGGACACTTACTTTGTTGGCTATGCTATCCATTGGAGTGACACGGACAGACAGACAGACAGACATAATAAGTAAATAAATATGTTCTCTCTCTCTCTCTCTTTCTCTCCTTTCCATCCCCTTGATCTAAATACAGCATAGAAGGGCAAGAAAAATGTTAAATTATACCATGTCTCATGTACTTCCTGAAAACAAAATAAATTATAGAAGGATAAGGTAAAGAGAATACAAAAAAATCTTCCCATGTCTCGTGTCCTTCCTACGAAAATACGTCTTAGTTACGAGAGAAATATTGTCGTAAGTTTTTCTCCGCATTTGAGGCCCGAAGCTTCTCTCTAGGCAACAGGCAGAAAATAGAAATTGCTTGGTCATCGTTAGATCTCTGGTTTAGCCACGGGGAGGGAGGCAGCGAGAGAAGAAAGGCAGCGATAGAGGGAGGGAGGGAGGCCGAGGGAAAGAGGGAGGGAGGCCGAGAGAAAGAGGGAGGGAGAGGGAGAGGTAGCAAGCCAGGGAGAGGGGGATGGAGGGATGTTTGAAGAGGGATGTATATATGAATAGAGGGAGGGATGGAGGAATAAAAGGATGAAGCGAAGGATGGAGGAGGAGGTGGGTGGAAGAGATGTTAGAGGGTGGGTGGATGGAGGGTGAGAGGGAGGGAGGGATAACGGAGAGGAGGGAGGAATGGGGGATGGACGGGAGGAGGGAAGGGGGAAGGACTGCAAGGTACGCTCTAATACTGAATTCTGTGTTGTTAATATTGCTTGAATAGCCACACCGTTTGTATCACCAACTGTGTGCAGAATAAATCGCTAAGTTGGTGGTATTAAGGAATCTCAAAACCGCTAACCCATGGATTCGGATGCAACGCAGGGGATCAGGTGAGTCAAGGTCAGCTGATATGACGCAAGCACCTAACACTTCCACCTTCAACACATATTTCTCTCTCTCTCCCTCCCTCTCTCTCTCTCTCTCTCTCTCTCTCTCTCTCTCTCTCTCTCTCGCCAGCAACGGGTTATTTGTTTATGCATACCTCCTCACCATCTTTAAAAAAAAAAAAAAAAAAAAAAAAAAAAAGACAACTCTATTATTCACTACAGTACGAAGGTCTTGCCAAGTATGAAAAATATTATCTGAAGGTAGAAAAAAAATATGGAAATAATGTAATAATAAAAGATGGACTCGTATCGAGGAGGGAAATGGAGATTATTTTTAACCTAGGTACTGTAACAGGTCACTCTTACGTAGAATATAATCGTCTGGTGTAGAAGGAAAACTCAATTTGTGATAATGAGTGATTGTAAATTACTTTTGCTGGTCTTGTACAACGGGAAGAATGTGACTCAGAAAAATCTTTGGTTTGCCAGAATGTCCCTCATGTACTTAACAGGGATACATTTAAACCTCCTTCAGATTCTGATTCAGGAAGTTGATGCAGTCGCAGTGTGCAACCTAAAAGAGTAAATAAAACGACTGATGCCACTGGAGAACCGTACTGTGTGCCGAGACGAGAAGCTGTGATGTATTCCGGTCACTTTCATCTACTTGGAGAGTCATAGAGCATACTACATCTCACCATTCTTTCGTGTGTAATATAAATCCTTTAATATCGACAGAGATTGTAAACAAGGGAATATTATCTTGCCCTAAACGGAAATAAACTGAAAACGAAGAGGCACTAGAATGCCTCCCAGACCAACGAGCATACGGCCGCAGGTGCAAGGAAGCAAGGAAGGTGTGTGTTGGGTTGGGAGAGAATGTTGTGAGGGGCGCAGCTATCTGGCGGGGGGACAGGTGAGGGAACGGGAGAGTACGGAGGGGAGGAGAGGGAAACGGGTGTGTAGGGGAGGGGAGGAGAGGATAATGTGAGGGATAAGGAGGGGAGGAGGGGGGAAAAGGGAGAGAAGAGGGAAGAGGGGGGGGAAGTGGAGAGTAGGGAAAGGGAGGAAATATAGAGGTGGCGCGGCAGGGGAGGGAGGAGGGGTAGGGGGAAAGGGTTGGGTTGAGGGGGAAGGGAGAAGGTAGGGGGTCATGGCTGGTGAGAGGCATATGACCCCTGGCCGCCTCAACCCTGTCCCTGCGGGCCTGACCAGGATTCCAGAGACACCGATGGATTTTGTCTAGCATTCTAAGTGGTTTTGGCGATTTCGTAGTGCATCTGCTTTAGCGATCTATTCTGAACATTTAAGTTCAGTATCCTCTTGTATGTCATTGACGCAAATTATTTCCATAATAAAGCAATATCAGAAACACACAAGAAAATTAAAGGTGTAATAAGCAATATAAGTCATTAAGGAAAGGGTGCTACGAAGCCTACGACGCCACCTAGAATATGACAATTAGTTACACGAGGAACAATAAGACTTTCATACAACAGTGGCAGGTATGCAATAATGACTGAAAACTAAGGTACATAAAGGTAGAGTGCCAAGGTGTAACACTGATATAATAGGAGTATTATTAAGAAACCAAAGAAATTAATGGGAAAAGAAGGAAACAAATGAGGGAAGCCTGCAATATTGTCCCTTCCAATGAATGTAACGTATCTCTGAGCTAAAATCAAGATCCGTGCATGAGGCGGAGAGAGATAAAGACAGGCGTGGGCATAAAAAGAGACAGTAAATTAGATGGGTTCATGAGACAGACAGGTAAAGAGAGAGACGGAAGGTTAGGTGGGTGTATGAGACAGACACAGGCACAAAGAATGACAGTAAGTTAGGTGGGTGCATGAGACAACAGAGGCACAGAGAGACAGTAGGTTAGGTGGGTGCACGAAAGACACAGTCACAAAGACAGACAACAGGTTAGGTGGGTGTATGAGACAGACACAGGCACAAAGACAGACAACAGGTTAGGTGGGTGTATAAAACTGGGAGGCTGAGACAGAGGGAGACTATAACAAAAACCCATAATGACAGGACACCAAGGTGACCCTCGGTAATGTGGTGCAGAGTGATATAGTGTTGTGTAGTCTGGAGCAGTGTGTGGTGTAGTGTAGAGCAGTGTGTAGTGCAGTGTAGAGAAGTGTGTAGTGTAGTGTAGAACAGTGTGTAGTGTAGAGTAGTGTAGTGTAGTGTAATGTAGCGTAGTGTAATGTAGCGTAATGGTGTGTGAAATATGGTGTATTGTATTGCACTACAACGTTGCGTAGTGTAGTGTAGTGTGGTGTATGGAGCTATGTACTGTATTGTAGTGTAGTGCAGTATAGTGCAACCCCCTTGCTACTGACCTTATGAAGTCTCGGATGAACGCACTAATTGGCACCGAGAAGACAGTAGACTCAACTTTTTATGAAGGCGTAGCTCCTTCATCTTCAACATCTAATCTTTGTTACTGCCAGACACTTTTACTGAGCTCAGGGCAGACCTCTCGTTCAGTGGTCACCAGAATTTAAATATGCCTAACCTCTGAACTGCCAGACGTCTATCCTGAGTAATGTCGTTTGGCGGTAACAAACCATAAAAGATTTCGCGGCACTGAACTGACTAAACAGATTAATCTCTTCACTACCAGAGGCTCTCTAACGCTGAAAAATTCTTTTGACTATAGCAAGAAGAAAAAGAAAAGGGCGTTTTGATACTAAAGGGTAAAAAATAATGAAATCATACACGTCCTGCATCAGATTTATCGGTTATTATTAGATACTACGTGAAGTTTTAGCTGTTAAGAAATGAGAGAGATGAAGTTAGTTTTGAAGTGTGAAGTTTACCAGAGCTACGATCGATAAAGCTTTATGCTTTTGAAGTCGGGCCAAAAATTCTTCGTTGCAAAACTTCAAAATAAAAAAGTTTACTCTCTCTCAACATTTTCACTTCTCTTCAGGCCAGCGCAAAGCAGACTGGATCATGGCTTACAGTGATCAAGGGGAAATGGCGAAAAAGAGTTGAGTTTATTTACAGATGATCTGAGAATGAGGAGAATTAACCCCTTCAGTACGAGGACGGTTTCTAATTTCATTCTAGCTGTCTTCAGATTATTTTTATTCAGCCTGATAGAGCGCCCCCGTAGTAAGAGGGCTAATGAAGGTTCCAGCGTCTTCAGTTTTGAAAGCCTATTACGAGGTAAATAAAGTCGCTCTGATATAGCATGAGCACTTTGAATATCCATCACAGTCGTGAAAAGATTTATAGTTTTGGATGGATATATAATTTCGGATACTAACATGGTTCACTGGCAGAAAACAACTTGGCGCTAGTCACAAAAAATCGCAAATATCTTTTCTACGATAGGTCTCTCTTCAGCTAAATATCCTGTAATAGTAACATGGTAAAAAAGTACCGGTATAACATTCTTGTATTAAGGAGGGAAAGTAAGGAAACAACACTGAAAGAAAATAATAAAAATGAAATACAAATGACGCCCTCGGATTGAAGAGTTAGATTTAATGAAACGAGCTTCCAATCAACTTCTTTATTTCTGATTAGTGTATTGACGCACCGTGAATGAATTATTGCTCTCGATTATACCACGTCTGAGTCTCGTAAATGGGCCACGAGAGTAGGTGATACGTTTGCTAATATAGTGAGGAAAGGGACAGTTTTGAAGATGTAACTGGCTACTGAATACGTATAGTAGGCATAATAGCTTTCCTACGCCGCCTCGAAAATCAGTATAGAATGTGATCTTGATAAACTAAGGAATAATACTGGAGTGGGTTGAAAGGCTTGCAATGCGGCCTCAACAGTCCAGTGCCTCAATAGTCCTGTGCATCAATATTTCAGTGCCTCAGCCGTATACAGGAATACTGAGTGCAGATGTAATTGCTCACATTTACACACTCATTTACGGCTACATTCACATAATTACATTACCTTTGCATACGTAAGCACAAACGTCACACACACACTTGCACATGGCAACACACACACACACACACACACACACACACACACACACACACACACACACACACACACACATACCTGGCAGCTGACAACGCACGTGTCCTTGTGTTAAGTGGTGCAAGGGAAAACACGGGGACATACCCGCACAGCATATTAGCGCGCGCGCACACACACACATACACACACACACACACACACACACACACACACATATATATATATATATATATATATATATATATATATATATATATATATATATATATATTTTATATACCATATATATATATAGATAGATAGATAGAGATAGATAGATAGATAAATAGATAGATATAGATATAGATATACTTTCGTGACTGAACTGAATAATTGCTCTTGCCTACCTAACCTGTCTAACCTGTTCTCTAGTGTGTATATATGTGAATGTTCTCTCCCCACACACGACATGGACACGTGTCTAACGACGCCAGGTCCTTTTGTGTGTGTGTGTGTGTGTGTGTGTGTGTGTGTGTGTGTGTGTGTGTGTGTGTGTGTGTGTGTGTGTGTGTGTGTGTGTGTGTGTGTGTGTGTGTGTGTGTGTGTGTGTGTGTGTGTGTGTGTGTGTGTGTGTGTGTGTGTGTGTGTGTGTGTGTGTGTGTGTGTGTGTGTGTGTGTGTGTGTGTAGTACCAAGTCATCCGTGAGGTGAATAAAATATGTCGCAAGGAAAAATTTAACTGGTTGGCACTAGTAAGAATGTAATAGCATCAGTGAGTTACCATTGCACTCTAAGGGTTGATTCAGCTTGTATGTGTTTCATGTTAAGCACAGCAATGAGTGGATGGAGATCTGGCATAATTTTGCTGGGGAATCTGAAGATAGTTTTCCTACTTTGTTGTTCTTCCTGTTTCTAGATCCTACCCGCCATTTGTAGGAGTGGAAATTGAGTTCTGATGGTGTTGGTGGCGGTGGTGGTGGTGAGAGTGATGATGATGATGATGATGATTACAAACTTTCCCCTTAGTTTTATTCTCTCTCTCTCTCTCTCTCTCTCTCTCTCTCTCTACGCAACCCCTTCACTTTTCTGGTCGCCTCATCCTACTTTCTCTTCCTTGTTCTCCCCTTCACCCTTCTGACTCTCCACCCCCGCTTTACCTCATCCCCCTGACTCCCTCTGACTTCCTTCCCCTCCCTGTGTCTTCCTCCTCCTCCCCCTCCGTCTTCCTCCTCCTCCTGCCCTTCTGTTTTCCTCCTCCTCCCTCTATCTTCCAACTTCTCTTCCCTCCCTCTGTCTCCTCCCTGCCATTCTCTATCTTTACCTGCCTCTCCCTGCCTCCCTATGCCACTTCCTGACTCCTCTCTGCTTCTCTCTCCATTCCTGCCTTTCGCTGACTTTTCCCTCTCTGTTTTTCACTCCATTCCTGTCTTCTGACTTTTCTCTATTTCTCCAGCCGCCCTCTGTCTCGTCCCCATCTCTCTTCCTACCTCCCTCTATCTCGAATCTCACTCTGCTTCCCCCTTCCCTCTCCCCTCTTCCTTCTGTCTCTCCAGTCTCCCTCTCTCTACTTGTTTTCCTCTATCATTCCAGTCCCTTGTCTACCTCGCACCCCCCCGCCCCACTTTCTTTCCCTACCTTTCTTTATCTCTCCAGCATCCTTCTGTCTCCTCTTCCCTCTCCCTATCTTTTTCTTTTTTTTCAGTCTCCCTTTGTCTCCCCTGCCTCCTCCCTCTCCCTGCATCTCTCTGTCATTCCAGTCTCTTTCTGTCTCCCTCCCTCCCTTTTTCTCTCCCCACCTCTCTTTATCTTTCCAGCTTCCCTCCATCTCCCCCCCCCTCTCTCTCACCCCTTTCTATCTCTCCAGTCTCCCTCTGTCTCTCCCTCTCGTACAAGCCTGTTCGACCACTTTTCCTCCTTCCTGTTTCTTGTCTGCCATTCCAACCACCTTTATCTTACTCCCACCACCACTCCACATACCGCATCCGCCTCCACCCTGCTTATCGCTCTACCCTGCCTGCCCTTCCACCATGCCTACCTCCCCACCCTGCCTATCATTCCATCAACCCTCTCCACCTTGCCTGCCTCACCATCCAGCCTTCCATCCTCCTGCCTCTGACTCTCTGCCTATCGTCTGTACCCTCATATCTTTCACCCACCTCACGATCCGTCTCCACCCTACTTATCTGTCCACCAAACCTCCTACCTCGCCTACCCTTCCAACACTCAACCTCATCTCCTCATTTCTTTGTTTGTCTTTCTAACCTTACTCGTACAGACTGCTTGCCACCTCCACCGTCATGTTTTATACCTACTTATCTATTTACCTACCTACCTACCTACCAACCTACCTTTCAATGCATCTTTCTTTCCTCCCCACCACCTTGCCCACCTTACTTACACTTCCACTATCCTACCTCACTTCTTCGACTGCATCTCCACAAGCCTTCCTGGGATTTTAAAGGCCGCAATATCGTCATTTAAGGAGGCTTTCCTGGATCTCTTCTCTTGAGTATTTATTTTACATGTTACGTCTTCATAACTCTTTGGATGCAATTTATATTTTTTATTGATTTAATTTGCATTGATATATATGAAAAAAATATTAATATGCCATATGCAGATATAAGCTAGTAATCACAGGTATTCGAGTCTCCTTACGTGACAAGAATACGGCCCAGGGTTGATAATCACAGACATACGATCAAGTTTTCTATCGCAACTCATACATATTTTTGTAAGCAGAATAAGGAGGGGAGAGTGCTGATTTTTTTCTTTTCATGTCTAAATCTTTCTGCAAAAATTAAATCTGAGTTACGAATAGAGAACAGGAAGAGGAGGAGAGAGTTGTGTTTCTCACATCTCTCGTTCTTCCGGCAAAAATAAAGCTGAATTAGTAATGAGAGACGATCGTGACTTCGTCTGTGCCTCCGGGTCCGGGTGTAGCCCAAAGAAGATTTCACCTGCCATATGTGGGCTGTTGATGGCTTGTTTTGTGGGTGGAGGAACTGCCCTCACCTGGCTCCTCTGTGGGAAGGGGTGGTAGGGGTAGGGGTGATGGTGTGGGTAGAGGCAACGGAGGCGGGGGTAGGGGTGGCGGTGGGTGTTGAAGGTAGGGGAGGTAGAAGCAATGGTGGTAGTCGAGGGAATGGGGTAGGGGTAGGGGGGGTAGGAATGGTGATGAGGGTACATGCAAGAGGTGGGGATGGTGGTGGGTGGTAATGGCAACGGGGTAGGGGAAGGGGTTGTAAGGAAGGTCGGAAGGGAACAGGGGAGAGAGGTGATGGAAAAGGGTAAGGGAGGTGGGGGTTATGGTGGTGGTAGAGGCAAGGGAAGGGGAGGTAGGGTTGGTGGCTGGGGTAGAAGCTGGGGATAGGGAGAGCTGAAGGCAGTGGTTACGGTGGTGGAAGAGGCAAAGAGGGGCAAGAAGCAGGGGTTATGGAAGTGGAGGCGCAAGGGAGGAGGAGGAGGAGGAGGAGGAGGAGGGATCACACTGACATTACCTCCGCTGGCTCACGTCCACGAGGAACTTTCACTGCGCAAAATCCTTTTCTGTACGCAAAAGTATATTACCTTCTTCCAGAGACGCTTTCTATAAGGGATTCTTTCCATGTAACAGAAAGTCATTTATATTTAGGGTTATATTCTACGTGGGTCTGGAGATTCCGTAACTCGTCTTCCACAGCGATTTATTATCCACAATTCTGTACAACTCATACATGTTTTTAATGCAAACTATGTTGGTTCTATCAATAAGAAAGATTGGAAATGTTTACTACGTAAAATGAATCGATTAAAAAGATGAACGAAGCCTACAATGCTGCTTAGAATAAGGTCTTCAGTTATTTTCTAGTACAGTACATCGGAGGTGGTAAGGTAATTTAAAAATGACTGTCTTACTTCAGAGGCTCTTAGTCTGCAAGATGAAGAGAGTATTAGGGCTTTATAGTCCATCTAAAACAACTATACCAACAGTGTTTTCGTACTAGTATGCATTCCTTTTTAAAAAAAATGAGAAAATTACGTTATGGTGTATGGAAAAATTGTAGTTATTATGGCCCTTTGTAAATGGATACAGGCAGAAAACATACTGCACAGGTGTAAAATCCACAAAGAACTTCTAGTGCATTTTAATGGATGAGAAATGTTGCTATCAAAATTTATGATCTTCTTTTATGATACTAATGACTTTTACTCTGTTGATTTTGTGGTAACAGTGAACTCAGCCAGTTCCTGATTACTCTTATCGAGGTGTAGGGGCCCGAGGGTGAGCTATCTAGTCCAGTCCATTTAAGAGTAGATGACCAGTTCATTTCACTTGACGGCATTAAAAAAAAAAAAAAAAAAAAAAAAAAAAAAAAAAAAAAAAACTCTTGAGGGTCGAACCAATGCAAGGCTGTCACTCCGACTGGGGACAACCAGTTTACTGATAATTCTCTCAGAATGATTCAGCGGTTCTCTATGTCAGCAAACTGACTGAGATCACCGAGTCCTGCCTTTCGTAATACTGTAATTAGTTTAGATACGACAAATGAAGTTAAAGCATACCTACAGTAGATGTGGCGAAAGAGCATGCAAGAATAAAAATCAATGAAGCAGTAACAGCAAAAATTGGTAGTTGCTGGGCGTAGAGAGTGAAAGGCGGAGAGTGTGAGGTTACTTGACTGTGGGCCAGGGTGAGTGAATGTGTTGGTGGTAGATCACAGGACCCGGGAGGACGATTGACAAGTGAAAGGAGGTGTGTGCTCAACAGAGAACCCCTCAGTCTGATGGCGTACTTAATAGTATTATTGGTACCAACGACTTACTTCTGCTTTTGTGAGACTTTACGAACTAGACAGGTTAGGTATGGCCTTAATTTACCCCTAGAGCCCATTTCCAAGTTGACTGAATGCATTTGAAAGTAGCAAGAATTAACCTTTTACAACGTCATCGCAATGAAAAGGTTGATTAAGTAGCATAGTAGATCAATGAGGAACTCTGACAAGTCTGAAGGTTGGGTCAGGTGTGGCGGACAACTACTTGAATTTCCAGTCTGATCGCATGAACTCGAAAGGTCGATTTAGGTTATTTTGCTCAGCCCCGATGCGGAAGTTACGGCAGTGTGTGACTTCAATGCGACATGAAGGCATGATCCAGGGCAAATGTAGAGTCAAAAAGGGAGAGGGAATGGTGGAATTCAGTGCAATAGTAAAGAGTGATTCATGGGAGAGTACAAAATGTGGAATGGAGAGGGAGATGCTGGGTCACTTCAGTGCAAGAGTAAGATGTGACCAAGGGTAAAGCTGGGGTGGAAAACGGAGAAGAGGATGGTGGACTTCAAATCGACAGTAAGGAGTGATCCATGGAAAAGTCTGGGTGAAAAAGGGAGAGGCTGGTGAAGAATATGCTAGTCATCGCACTGAAATGACTGTTTGCCTGACTAACTTACTGATTGAATGATTTCCAGACACTTGTTCCTTTGTGTTTTATTTCGCAATATTTGTAAGTTACATCTTGAAAATCCTACTACCTTATCTGTTCTTTAATAAAGAGAAATTCATGAATTCAGTTTCCGAGTATCTCCTGCACAACAACCGTTTGAGGCTGAAATTCCTGCTTCTCTCTGCAATATATATATATATATATATATATATATATATATATATATATATATATATATATATATATATATATATATATATATCATGAACGAAACCGAAACTGAAATCCTACCGCACTCACGCAAAAACAAGCAGGAACCATGAACACTTTTTTTTTTTTTTTTTTTTGTACAGCCTGTTCGCATGGAATTCAGTTTGTGGATTTATTTTTGTTTTCCTTTTCCTGTTTGTGAGAAATGATGATGATGATGATGATGATGATGATGATGGTGGTGGTGATGATGATGATAATTGTGGTGGTGGTAGTGTTGTGGTGGTGATGAAGATATAACAGATGATGGCGATGACTATGATGAAAATGGCGATGATGATGATGATGATGATGATGATGACGTCAAAGCATTATCGGTAACATCGCTTCCCATCTTCCTGCCTTCCTGCTAATATTTGATTCATAAATGCTTTGGTACATCAGAAAACCACCCTGCCAGCCTGTCCATCACTCACTAAATATTCTGAGATCTGTTTTATTTCTTCCATATTTTTTTCCTCTGTAACACTCAATTAACTTACTTCACCATAACTTTTGCGCAAACTACGATTACCTATACTTTTGTACATAGAAAAGTCACAGCCTCTTTCCGCTACATTACTCTTGAGCAAAAGTTCGCCAACAGTCATCTGCCAGCATTAGGTTCAGCGTTTCACATTTCACATTCCAAGCAAACGACAGGGATATCCTTCCTTCTCATACTCTTGTACTGTTTGCTTGATATTCCCAACACATAAAAATCATTCATATAACACATCCATTGCCAGAAACGGTACAAAAGTGTCGGGAAACTTTTGCTACTAATGTGCCTACTTCATATGTACGGCATCTCGTCATTTCTTCCCCTGACGCATACCAAAAAGCATCATCTACCAGCAGAGACACATATCGCACCTCACTTAGCTCAGACATATTAGCCAGTAGTAAAGAGTGAAAAATATTAGGCCAGCTTCTATTCCCAACAGTACAGCTCCAAACATTTAAAGATTCTGGCATATACCGTATCCAAAATAAATAGTTCACTGCACTCTCTCCTCAACATTGACTATTCCACAATCAGTCCTCCTATCCCTATAGTGCCCTGTGGTTGTGTAGTGGGTGTGTGTGTGATGACTGTTGCTGGAGTGGTGAACACTACCAGGTGAGGTGTGAGAGTGATAATTGTTGCTGGTGATGGTGAACAAAACCAAGTTATGAGTGTGATGATTGTTGTTAATGATGGCCAACACAATCAAGTGGGATGCAAGTGATGATTGTTGCTGGAGGTGGCGAACACAACCAGGTGAGGTGTGAGAGTGACATTTGCACCCGATAGGGACGTCCCCACAGGACTCGCCAACCTTGTATCACCACTCACAGTCCAACCTTGACGTGCGTTCTGAAAACTAATCAAATCCTTCACTGCAACAAATCATTTCTAATTTTAATACAACTGTCAGGCGGTGGCGAAAACAGAATATAAAAAAACGTACCTGGACCGAAAGACTTGAGCGTCATGACCATCTCCAGGACGCAACGCCACTGACATGACATTGCAGATTTGATAGTCACATCATATTATCACCTGTTTTTATAACCACTGATCGCTTACAAGACATTATTGTCAATTGACCTTGAAGCTCAAATCTTAATTTAGTTGGTCGCGTGCCAGCCTTGTGGCGGAGCCCCCAAATTGCAAAAAACATGGCGGTGTCAGTGTAATATATGAAAATACATACCAGCATATTGTTATATATTAGTACTCTTATAGCCTACACACATACATGTTTATATGTTTGTCTGTACTTATGTATGTATAAAATCTAGATACACCAAAAGATTACATTAAGCTGAAGGGGGATGAGTTAGAATGATATCCATTAATCTCTTGGGTGTGACTGCTAATGTCTGACAGTTACGAGGTTAAGGGAGAATAGGAGGAGAAGGAAGGTAGGACTGAAAGAATGAATGTGGAAGCTGGTGATGATATATCACGTTTACAATTACTGGGAAGAAATTAACATTTTATGTCCTTACTCGTCATGTTAAGCAGGCTCACAGTATACGTCTCGTCTTGTGCTATGTTGATTTACTTCCCCCAGATCTAATATGCTGTGTTGTAATGTGTTCCTCATGTGCTGTGATTTGCTGTGTTCATTATCCTCATGTGTTGTGTTGTGTTCCTGGAACACTGTGGTATGTTGCTGGTGTGGTATGTTGTGCTGAAAGTGTGTTATATTTTGCCTTGATGAAAATGCTGTGTTGTGCCGTGCTGCAAGTGTGCTGTGTTTTGCTGTGCTGTAAATGTAGTGTATCCTGCTGTGTTGCAAGCGTGCTGTGTTTTGCTGTACTGTTAGTGTGATGTGTCATGCTGCACAGTGTTGTTGGTGTTGCGTATTTTGCGCTGCTAGTGTGCTTTACTATGTTGTGCTGCTAGCGTGGTGTGTTGTGTTGTGATGCACCTCCCTCATGAGGTATGTTGATACAAAGGCGACTAAATTGGGCCCTCCACCCATGTTCTCATGTTCTCTTATACTGTCTTTCTGTCTGCCTGTCTGTCCGGTCTGTCTGTCTGTCTATCTGTCTGTCAGTCTGTCTGTCTCTGTCTCTGTGTTTGTCTGTCTGTCTGTCTGTCTGTCTCCCTCTCTCTCTTTCTCTTTCTCTCTCTCTCTCTCTCTCTCTCTCTCTCTCTCTCTCTCTCAAGGGAAGTGCGAAGGACAAGTATATGGTACACTTTTTTACCTTCAGGAATCCTCATATGGGTGTTTCCAAGGAGATAGCGTTAGGTAAGGAGGTGAGGTTTTGCCACTTGGCAGCTTTTAACCAAGGACACCTCTTTCTTTAACTGTTTTTTCCTCTATCCGTCACTTTTTACATCATCATCATCATCATCATCACCATCGTTATCATCATCATCATCACCATCATTGTCATCATCACCATCCCCTTTTCGTACCTAATAACTCCTTGATTCTCTGTGCAATAAACTTGATCACGTCCCATTAATACCCCTCAATGGTGCTGGAGATGGGCGGCTTAATTGTGATGGAGAACTGCACGATATACAAGCATTCCTCAGCTTCCCCTAATCCCCCGAAAGAAGGATTATAGGCTGCAGAATGGCAGCTTCCTCCTGAAGTCCACAGGGTTCAAGTTCAGATGAGCCTCGGTTCACAAGGACAACATAGGTTACAAGAATAATCCTCAGAGAGCCGACACTTTTTTGCAACTGCCCCGCGATTATAATGGGCTCAGATTTGTGTGTACAGTTTTGGACCAGTTTGGTATGTGGGCTAACAGGTGTGATCACAGAAATTCAGGACCATATCTGAGTCTGTTGAAGGTGATCATGGTTGTTTAGTCTCGGCTGTTGATTTGAAGTGTTTCGTTAGCAGGCAAAGTGGATGTAGGCCCCTGTGAGATAGTTTACATTGATAATAAATGTATAATCTTAAGCCAGGTTCTTCTGCACTGTAGCTACCCGCATTTGTCAAGATAGATATACGGTACATTACGTTGTCTGCATCATCAATTTTCATTTTATTAGCCTATGCTCTTCCAATAACGTTATGTCACCCACAGTTCTTAATTAAAAGCTAGTTAGCGTACACTGTCAATCTTCATTTTATTATTCAGTCAACATATAATAACCTTCATTTCATTTTACAATCGGCGTTATAACCTTCACATTATTATAGTCAGCAGTTGTTATCCTTTATTTTTTACATCTTTTAGCACCTGGTAGGATATATTTAGGGTATGTGCCTTGAAAGAAGCTTCACATGTTATTTGTAAATGCAGTGTCTCTTTGATGATACGGGGCATTCCTAAGCTATAATTACGTACTTTAGGAACCTACAGTTAATGACTAACTGGTATCTCGTTCTTACTGAAGTCTGAGGATGATTCGTAAGTGCGATGAATATAGTGACTTTTTTTTTTTTTTTTAGTAAAATGCAAATGACAGGACCCTTAATGAACTATGATTTTAGTACTAAGGATTTTGAAAATATGATTTATCATAATATTATACAGTACGAGTCTCTCTCTCTCTCTCTCTCTCTCTCTCTCTCTCTTTCTCTAGATAGGTAGACAGACAAATAGATAGACAGAGACAGACAGACAGGCATAGATAATCAGACATAGACAGGAAGATAAATTGATAGATATTGATTAATATACAGACAGACAGACACAGATAAACAGACAGATATGTAGACAGACAGACAGACAGACAAAGGGACAGGCAGGCCGGAAGGAAGAGAGAGAGAGAGAGAGAGAGAGAGAGAGAGAGAGAGAGAGAGAGAGAGAGAGAAGCGTAAGTTTTTTTTTTTTGTTCTGCTGTTAGCGAGCTTTTTTTTTTTTTTTCTTTGCTTCAATTAATATCGGTGGTCTTTGGTCTTTTTACCGTGTTGTTTATAATGTTGCCACGCTTGCTCTGCACAATCAGGCTTTTTTTTTTTTTTTTTTTTTTTTTTTTTTTTACTACGGCGGTAGGCCTTTTTTTTTTTTTTTTTTTTTTAGACACTACTGCAACAAATGCCGGAGCTTTTTTTGTGTGTTTGTTTGTTTTAGCCTAATGGTATATGTCAGGAGTTTTTCAGACTGCCCTTTATTCCCAGGCTAGTGATCTGTGATGGTGTGGAAATACTTGTGCGTCGTTCTCGCTATCTTTTTAAACAGAAAACATTCATTCTTGCAGAGTGCTGTTCGTGGTCGAAAATGGGTTCACCAGGTCTGTGATGAGTAATACATTCCTGCTTCCAACGTGCAGAATCGTGATGCTCAGATTTTTTGATGCACCTTTCATTCCAAATTTTTAAAAATGAAAATAAAATTGTTTGGAACAAAAAAAAAAAAAAAAAAAATCCTTCGACTATAAGCTGAATAAAAGAAAGGCAAAATCAGGTTCTATGTATCGTGTTTCCCTGGATTTTAAGCTGCACTTTGTTTTTGCTACACCTGTTTTTGTCGATATCTGTCACTGCCTGAACCAAAGGACTGGCGCTTGGGTGTGACTGACCACTTATACTTTCGAATTCCTTTTTACTTCTCTCTCTCTCTGTATATATATATATATATATATATATATATATATATATATATATATATATATATATATATATATACCGCATGACCGAATAACAAGGGCAACCTCAAAACGTTCGTTTCTAAATCTGCTGTTATAAATCTGCAGTAATAGTTTTACAGTTTAATTTTGCAGTAAGCATTGGAATAGGTCAAGACTCAGAGAGGTTGGGTTTTCAGAGTATAACAATTTCGATATTTTTGTTAGCTACGCACTTCCACATCTGGTAGGTTAAGACTCGGGCCCAATATCTGTTAAGTGCATTGTCAAAAGTGGACTTTTGTTTGTTGCTGAAGTTTTGTTGTTTAGTATTTTATGGCATCTCACTATATAGCCTCGTTAACCGTTTCATGGTGGAAACAACATTAGTATCCTATTTCAGCTAACGCCAGACGATTTTCTTCAACAGAGAATGAGTCACAGGAGCCTAAGCCAGTGAAGGTAATCAGATATTTTTAGTTGAAATCGTACCATGGGTTATAGAGAGACTTCAATAAATCTCTGAAATACAATGACGTGTTTTTTAGTTTATTCTCCTCACCAACATGCGTTTACACTATTTTTTTTTTTTTTTTTTGGGTTAGTTTTTGGCCTTCATCTACCTCATACACGGGGTCCCTTCAAAGCTGAATAAACTCGTACGGAAGCAGCAAAAAATAAACAAAGAAGAATAAACTAAACACAAAAAAGCTAAAACCAGAACATGGGCCTTTCTTTTATATTAATGAACAATTTAGTATGACTTAAAAAAATGGACAGTAAGTGGTGTTAATGTCATGAGTTTACACCAAAGAATGAAAAAGTCAAGGTTTGCTCTTTCAACAGTGCGTGTAGTATTTTTTTTTTTTTTTTTTTCCTGGATAGGTTATATAGGGTCCCAGAAAAAGTGTGTGTGTGTGTGTGTGTGTGTGTGTGTGTGTGTGTGTGTGTGTGTGTGTGTGTGTGTGTGTGTGTGTGTGTGTGTGTGTGTGTGTGTGTGTGTGTGTGTGTGAGAGAGAGAGAGAGAGAGAGAGAGAGAGAGAGAGAGAGAGAGATTTTTCCACAGTGCAATGACAGCCTCTCCTAATCTTAAAAGTATCGTTTGGCGAAAGCAAGAATGAATTGGAAAAAAATATGGCATCAGATCATCGTACTGAGAAAAGGCTTTATTGGCGTGACATCAGGGAGGAAAATTATAATGACACTCGTTTCTTATGTAATCACTTGCTCTTTGTTTATTTAAAGCAGTTCTCTCTCGTAATATAATGACAGCCAAACAATGCGGCAGATTTGAAGCTCTCACTGACAGGAAGGGCGCAAGGACAGAGAATTCTAAAGAACTTTGGTGGACACAGAGAAATGGTCAAGTTCACGTGGTAGCAGGACCTATTTTTTTTTTTTTTTTTTTTGTAATAGGTAAGTTGATTTTAGAGAAACAATGGTACGGTTTTGAACATGCAGACCTTGTGTGATAGGGACGAGTTTTGGAATCTTTCATCCTTTGGTTCTTCTTTCTTCCACACACACACACACACACACACACACACACACACACACACAAATATATTAATACACACACGTATGTATGTATGTATCATTCTCTCTCTCTCTCTCTCTCTCAAATGTATGACTGTACTACGTCAGAAATCCACAAGCTCAACCGGTGGACGATGCCTTGCCTGAATACACCAGGCGGCCTACACAAGATGTTTAAAGTGATGATGATGATGATGATCATGACGATGATGATGATGACTCTGCGGAGAAACCCTTGACACACACACACACAGACACACACATACAGACACAGACACAGACACACAGACACACAGACACACACACACACACACACCTGTCGCCACTGTCTAGCAGCTGTCTGTTATTTCTGACAACATAATATGAGCATGCAGAAAAAAGTCGAAAAGGGAAGAGAAACGAAAAAAAAATAATAATAATAATAATAATCCACGGAGCAAGCACTCTCCTTGACTACTTAATTGTGTTGGTATAGACTGACACAGCAAATTGAAAAGCGATAATTAGTAAAAACAACCTACCTAACAGGAAAAAGAACAGTAGAGAAGAGAGGAGAGGAGAGGAGAGGAGAGGAAAGGAGAGGAGAGAAGAAAGGAGAGGAGAGGAGAGCAGAGCAGAAGAGTGAAGAAAAGATAGGAGAGGAGAGGAGAGGAGAGAAGAGAAGAGATGACATGAGGGAAGAGAGAAAGAAGGTTCGTTAGTGCAAACTACTGAATAGTTTTCCGAATGTATTGTATTAGTTTGTTTATGGCACTTTTCTCTCGGTCTATCTCATCAACTTCTAGCCATTGCAATAATCAAAACTTACACACAGATGAACAGTCGATTAATGACATATGAACACAGCATCACTAAATCCCTACGCTACGATGACGTCTCACGCTTCGATGACGTCACACGCTACGATAACGTCATGCGTCAATATGACGTCAAACAGACTGAATTAAATTAATGACGTCAAACTTTATCCCGAATGAACATAATGACGTAAAACTTTATCCCGAATAAAGTTAATAACGTCAAACTATCCCGAATGAAGTTAATGACGTCGAACTTTATTCCGAACGAAGATAATGACGTCAAACTTTTCCCAAATGAATTTAATGACGTCAAACTTAATTTCAAACGAAGTTAATGACGTCAAACTTTATCCCAAATGAAGTTAAAAATATCAAACTTTATACTGAATTATGTAAATGACGTCATCCTTTATGGTGAATAAGGTTAATGACGTTAATCTTTATCTCGAAAAAAGTTAATGAAGTCATACTTTATCCTAAATGAAAATGACGTCATACTTTATCCCAAATGAAGTTAATGACGTAAAACTTTAACCCTAATAAATTTGATGATATGTTACTTGTTAATCTCATTTTTGATCGCCTGTTATTTAATCTCATTACGTTTGCTAAGGACACTTTTATCCATATACTGTATAGATAAAGACCCTGAATTTCACACCAGTATCAAGGGTGTTATGTATATCAGGGAGCTACCTTCATTGATTATCAGTGTCTCTCTCAGCTGCCAGTCCTGCAAACCTAGCCTAACTAACATTAACAACTCGTCTGAGTCACGGTAGGCTTGCTGAAGGGAATGACATATCGCAGTCTGTTGCACGAACACGAACATAAACTCTCACATGGGACACCTTGGAGCAGTAAACAGGAGCATTACAAACATATAAAGAAAGAGTAATCAAAACAGCCAAAAACATCCTTCTATTAATTTTTCATGACGATGGATGCATTACATTACTACAAAAATATGCAAAAAAAGCAATCACAATAAGTAAAAACATCCTTCCAATAATTTTTCATTGAGACAGTTCGCATTACATCACAAAAAAAAAAAAAAAAAATGCAAACGATCATATCGAGCAAAAACATCCTTCCATTAAAATTTCATTACGATCTGGAGCATTACATCACACAAACAAAAAAAAGCAAACAGGTAACCATGCGCAAAAACATCCTTCCATTATTTTTTCATTACGATCAATGAAAAACACAAAGACAGCCCAGGTCTAAGTAACAACCCCTCACATACACAAGAAATTATAATAAAAGCAACAGTGCAATATGCAGATCAGCTTCTACTCACCAATGGACATGGCATGAATCAGCAGCATCCGACATCGATGGTAATTCTCTGTGTGTACTGTCTTGATCTGTAACACTTGGTTTTGATTAAAGTGAGTAATAAAGCTGCTTAGTTTATCAGTGTTCTGGCTTGAACTTCTTTTCACAAATCAGCTTTATTCACATTGCGCACAAACGTATCTAAACTTAATACTCAATTCTGTTCACTCAGTATTACGTCCCTTTTTAATATGTGTTACGTTTCATTCCGTTATAGCTGTTGTCAGAGCTGCTACTTCCAGTTTATAATCGTCCTTGTATGCATCGTCATCAATTTCTTTTCCCATAGCGCTTCCAATCACATTCTGCACGGTACGTATGCATCTATATCACTTCTCTTTCGCTCACGACTATGTCATTTTAATCTGCGCTAGTTCATCGCGTATCAAAGGTCTTCGCTTATCTACACCGTACTGAATCATTTCGTTCTTAAACAGTTTTCCGACTCTACATAAAAACTAAACACTTATTTCTGTTCACGACCAATTACGTTCAGTTTTCTTTTTGGTGCTGCATCTCTTACTTCCTGCATCAACAATCTTCGTTTATCAAGGCTATATTGAATCACTTAATTCTTGCCCTTTCACAGCCCCATACACTTGTCATCATGCACAGGTATTCGCATTCCGTGTATGTATCATCACAAACTTTTAAGTATTTCGATCACGATTATATCCCTATTATTTCACACAACATTAGCAATCTTCGTATTATTTCGGTTCACTCACGATTACGTCTCGGTGGTCAGCGTTGCGTTTCTTAAAGCATCAATAATCTTCGTTTGCAAGTCTTCACTGATCGTTTCGTTACTGCACTTTCCTACTGTATTAGTTTTGTCACGAAACATTTATATTCAAATTCCGCACACAGATCTCTAAACAATTTAGCATTAGTTTCTGTTCACTCATGAATACGTAACTTCTATCTGCGCTGCAGCTCAAGCTGTATCAACAACCTCCCTTTACCCAACCAAAACGCCGACTGAACAGCATCCTCCTTGCGAGTCGAGCTGTCCCTTTCCGAGCAGCCTCCGATGTTCGAATCTCCAGCGAGTCGAAACATCCGAAGCCTCACAGGCGGACAGCCACAGACACACTCTCCCTACTGATCCACAGGCTGAGATGTAGAAGTTCAGTGTTTGGCTGTACCGTATTCTCATGGGCAATGGGGACTTCGTAACACCTCATCGTTAGAAATATATTTTGTATATTTCGCCTGTATAATAATATTGTTGTATGCTGTTTTGATGGTGTTCCCTAGGAAATATAAATAAATCTGATCGACAGTACTGGACATGAGACAGCCCGATGGTAACAGCATCTTTTGTTTTCATAGTCTAACTCTTTCACTCCGATGACGTCTTTTAAATTTATTCTTGTTATTTCCAGACGGTTTTCTTTAAGTTTCGGGATATTTTTCGAACAAGAGAGCTTAAATACGGCCTTTATTAACCTCATCACAACACAAACTCTCCCAGCTGCTGAATAAAATCGTCTGGTGCAATAAGAATAAATCAGGAAAATCGCGTCATCGGAGTGAAGGGGTAACTGCGAAATTAAAGGAACACTAAGCTATTTTTTCCGGCTGGGAAGTAGAAGTTTGGATTTTTAAAAAATTACTAACACGAAAGTAAAAACCGGAACTCTTCGTTGCCTTTTTTTTTTTTTTTTTTTTTTATAGCTTTGCCGCGTGACAGATGATTAAAATGTGACCTGAGTAAGACCACTTTAGTATATCTGATGTCGTCTGGGGCTAAGTAGTTTGTCATATATGCATTATTAGTAAAGCATACACTTACATTTCATTATATTTCTAAACCTAAAAGAAAGTCGTCTGAATGGGACAAGAAGGTAAATAAAAATAACGTCCTCGAGTTGAAGGGGTTATATCACACAAGAAAAGCTGAGTAAACTCGTGAGAAGAAGAAGAAGGAGAAGTCCCTGGTGAGAAAGAGTTAAGCTTCACGAGAATAGGCCTCTTTGACTAAAAAAAATAATGAGTCTGCAGCTTCCCAGGCCGACCCACCCGTACAGAGAGATGTTGTGGGGTCAGTCGTGCGTGGCCAACTCTTTCACGGGGAATAAGGGCGACGTAACGAGGCCAGGCTCATCATTAACTCCTTCACAAGGCGCATTTTTATCATTTAATTCTTGCTGTGGACGAACAATTATATGCAGCTGAGGAGAGCCATGTGTAGTAAAGTTAATAAAGGATATATAGAACACACCCAGAAAAATCTCCCCTGAGCTGAATGAAAACGTCAGGGGTTAGGTACAACTAAACATACAAATCTTCAGCCGACTCAAGGGATTAAGAGCAATGGGAGGGATGTCTTGACCATGACGTCACTCTGGCTGCCACCTTGAAATCATTGATCTCTCTCTCTCTCTCTCTCTCTCTCTCTAACGTGGAAGATGTTCTAGTCTTTCACCCGCTGGTTCCTTACGAATAAAAAAAAAAAAAACATTTAACTCTTACACCTTGGGAGATTTTCCACTAGCGAATAAAATAATCTGGAGCTAGCCAAAATAAAACAGCTCGTGTTCAAGGTTTAATGAATTACTATAGTTCTTAAATACGTGTCGTACAGTACATCGATGCTGGATGATGAACTATGCTATTGTAATGTAATATCTGAGACCAATATCCCGCACTCTACTCTCTGGATTACTGGTCCTGCTATTTACTCGGCATAGGCGTGATCAAAGCATCTCTCCGTGATTACCTCGTGCCGTGCCATGGCCTCAAGGCTGTGTAGCGGACACACACACACACACACATGGCGGTATTTACTCGGGTCAGTGGAGCGTTGTGCCTGTGGCCACAGTCTGGGAGAGACTAGAGAAGTCCAGGCCTCGTGTGCTGGTTCGGTTCATCACGTGGAAGTCTGGAAGCTGTTTCGTTCCCCCACCAAAAAAAATTCTCCCCACCCACTGCTTCTTGCTGCGCCCTCAGATGCAGCCATTGTTTGTCCTTTACTGTGTCACTCACTCACTCAAGTACTCATTTACTCAATGAATTACTATACCTTTCTGAAGCTTGGGTCCAGGCTTTAGGGGACGAGGGAGGTGGGGGGCGTGTTAAATGAAATTTTGTGGTGGTAGACTTCCATTCGAATCAGGCTGTGGGCAGGGTGGGACCCGAGCGCCACCCCTCACAGTGAGGCGAGCCCCGGGGACTCCGGTTGACGCTGGTATAGTCCCATTTTTTTTTTCTACATAGGCACATAAAATTTTGCAGTTTGATAGACAATTTCTGGTATAAAGTTTTAGGCCGCGTAAAACTCCCGAAGGCCGCTCCCCACTGGGAGGGGCGGGATTACCTTTGGTTATAGAAAATGCCAGTATCCAGGGCCATCATCTATCTGTCTATCTATTTATGCATAACCGAGGAAAACAAAATTTTGCTGTGGTTTTAAACGGGATGGGACTTCATGCTCCCCGCCCCCCCCCTCCCACATGGAAGGGAGCGGCCCTCAGGGAGGGCAATGCAGTCATTATTTTTTACCTACGTACACGTTATTTTGCATAGTGGCTGAGCTCCACCAAGACCAGAGTTTGGCCAGAATGGGAACACGGGAACACCGGGGTCTTTCCTCCTCTAAATGATTATTCCTTTCCTTTCATAATACTGCAAGAGTGGGTACGGATATAAAAGGTGCCCTTGGCCTTTTTATCCAGGTAACCGCCACATGTTTTTATTTAGCTCAGGGAACACCTCTCACAGTGAAGTGGTAATGCTGTTGGCATTTTTAGTTCCCCGTCCTTTCTTAACTGGGATACTGCCACAAGATTTTATTTAGCTTATGAATGCCTTTCGCAATGACGGGTACTCTGGATATTGTTTTAATCCCTGCTTATATTTTATCCCAGTTACCATTACACAATCTTACTCAGCTTAAGGAACAACCCCAGTTGTGATGGAGTTAGATACTGTCTTTATTAACGCCTCAGCACCCTCAGGCTCTTTGACTCACTCAGGTTTAAGCTTTTCAGTCCAATGATTTTTAAAAGCTTAACTCGTGCTACTTTCAGATGGTTTCATTCAGCTAAAGACAGATTTCTTGTATTAAGCGGGAAATCGAAGTCTGTATTTAATCCCCTTTGCTGAGTGAAACTGTTTGAAGACAAGAAGTAAAACATGTCATCGAGCTGAAGAAATTGACAATCTTTGGCGTTAGGTAGAACTGAGAACAGAGCAGTTGAGTTGTCCATACCAAGAGAGGGTTAAGTATCACGACGTATTTGCGTTAAATTGCAGTTATCGGACCTGCCAGACGATTATAGTCAGCATAGGAAACACCACTTGTACTGAAGGGACAACCAAATTTATTATCATCTCTAGAGGAATGGCACACTTTTGTTTTATTGGGTTATTGGCCCTTTTTTTATCTACTTATTTATTTATTTTATCTTAGTGGACACCAATCTAAGCAAATGGGATGGGTAATAAATCATCCTTAATAGTACGATGGCGTCTTATTAAATCCCGGTTACTGGCAGGCGATTTTATTCTGGTAATAGGACACTTGAACAGTTGGCCACTTATTTTTGTATCATAGTATCATTCTTGTTCTCCCAAGACGTTTTTATTCACTACAGGAGAGACCCCTGGTACTGAGGGGGTTAATGGAGGCTATACTCATCCCCTTAAGTTTGCGATGTCTGCTGTAAGGTAAATAAAATAGTTTGAATTAGAATGTACTTATAAATACGATATAAGAGTAAATGGACGAAAGACGATTGTTTTTAAGGCTGAATAATTACATGGGGGAAACCAGGATGCAGTGACAGAGATATCGCATTTCGAGATTACTAGTCTATTGCATCAAGTTACAGGAAGCTTCGGTCTGGTCACTTCTGGGTTGAAATTCATAAACGAGACTAAAGACTACTTCCCTGTCGTACGTTTTTTTTTTTTGTGTGTGTGTGTGTGCAGGCGAGACAAGGAAAGGGGAGCGCAGAACTTTGCCTTGTCTCTTGTTCATCCTACAAAAAAAAAAGAAAAAAAGTCTGAGTTACTACTGGGAATAGGTGGTAAATATGTTAATGAGTTTGGGTTTATATCCTTAGTCAAGGCTGGTGTCTGACTTGCCTTGTGTAGGAAGTGATCAGACCAGCTCTTAACACCTCAGTTGTACAAATTAGGTTATCATCTTAAGTTCCTGATTTAGACAGCTTTTATCATCACCATCAACAACATCATCACCATCATTATCATCAGCAACAACGTTTCCATCATCATCAACAACATCGTCATTGTCGTAGTCGTCGTCTTCCACCTCCTCCTGATTATTATCATCATTATTATCACCACCACCATCATCATCCTTCTTCATAACCCTGATGGTTAACAAGGCTAACGAGGTAAGAAAGCATACTAGCCCTCAACCCCTCAACTATATAATAAGGTAATCAACCTACTCACCTTGATTAGATCCCTATGTAATTCCAGGGTTTAACTCCGTCACTGTGAGGGGTGGACTCTCCTTGGCTGAATTAAGTCGTATGGCTGTAGAATAAAATAAATAGTTTTAAGACGTGATCATACTGAAGGAAAGGAAGCGCCCGTACATTGGTCACTGATTTGTACATTCTCAAGATTCTCAATGCCTCTCGTAGTCTAGTACACTGTAAGTGAGGTATACGTGTCGACGGCGTTAAGGAAAGACGTCAAAAATACCCTCACATCTCACTCCACCGTACACCAACTCAGAACTCATACTGTCACATTGCATACACTGACACCCTCACATCTCACTCCACCGTACACCAACTCAGAACTCATACTGTCACACTGCATACACTGACACACTTTACAACACGCTACTAAGCCACATTCACACTGCCACACAACACACTGTCAGACTTCACACTGCCAAACCGCACAGTGCCACATAAAGCACTACCAAACCGTACACTGCCTAGCCACGCACTGCAATACAGCACACTGTCAAACCTCATACTGCCAATGCACTGCCAAACTAAACTGTACACTGAGCCACAACACACTGCCAAATCACACATCGTCAACTCATACACTGCCACACAGCAGTGCCAAATCACACACTGCCACCATGCACTGCCAAACCGTGCACTGGCAAACCACACAGTGTCAAACCATATATTATGATAAACACATTGCCAAAATAAACACTGCCAAACCACACACGGTCAAGCTATATATTTCCTCACAGCAAAAATCCACACAACACACAATCAAATCATACACACTGCGAAGCCTACACACTGCCACATCTCCCTCTCGTTGTGTGATCCCGAGAACCTGACTCTATTGGAACGTCGTGAGAGCATGTGTTGTTTGTTGTCAGAGAACCGTAATACCGTTGGCACAGGAGACTTCGTAGCACCTCTTCCTTAGCGATTTAAGTTGCACATTGCACCGTGGTATTCTCTTATGTGATATTTATATTATTTAACCCCTTCAATCCGATGATGCAGTCCGTCTTATATTCTTGCCAACACTCAAGGATCTTCTTCAGCCTAGGAGACAATAGTAACAAGAGGAGTTAATCAGTGCGATATCTAACCACTTCTGGGATGAAAAAACCGTCTTGAGGTAAACATCAGTAACATATCAGAGGATATTTAGGGGTAAAGTGTAAAATGAATAGCAGAGGAAGAGATGCCACGAAATCTCCCAGCCCAACCGGAATACCGTCAGAGAGATGTATTGCTCGGTGCTCCTCACTTCCTGTCACTGCCATCACCAGCTTCCCCAGCCCACAAACACTCCACCTCGCTGTCTCTTCCTTCCTGTCATTGTCTCGCACTCTCACTCAAGGCTGGCATATACACGATCGAAAGAGTATCACGCTGATGTCCGACGATAACCCATATGATTTATACAGCTCGTGATGTCTGTAAAGGTTAATGTAGTTCCATGTGAGAGTGCAGTTAATGGCAATACTTACGACGTATGGAAATAAATCAGAACCCGTCCAGCGATATTATGCATCATCATAAAAGCAGCACATGGCAAGGATATTACAGTATCCCATCGTTTGTGGTTTCAGATTGTTTCGTTCGGAATGTACATTGATACTTTTTTGATTAAGTGCACTGAAAAAAAAAAAAAGTATTGAAACTCCTGCTGTATTATATTTTGAAAGCCAAGATGAAGAGATTTAAAATGTTGTATTGCATGTCCTACTTCAATAACGGTATATTATATTTAGCTACGTCACTCATTATGGTAAAAATAATATGCATCAAGCTGGTAATTTAGTGTCTCAGAATCATCATACACACCAAAGATACGGAAAAATGTCGTTCAAGTCCAGTTTTAAAGAATGTAAGGGTTTCTCTGGCTGCACCTCTTCGATTGCCACTCCACTACGGGCATGGAAAATAGAAGTCGATTAATGATTTTCCTTAATAAGTCCACGATATCTTTTTTTTTTTCCCCTCAAATTATAAGTTAATAAATTCATAAGAACTGTCTCCCAAACATCCATTGCACTCGTAAAGCAGATATGCAAGTTCCCCCAATTCAAGGAACAGTTGTGTGAAGGAAGATATGATATTCTGAAACACACCCCTAATATATACTCGTACAACAGGGTCTTAAGAATTACTCACTTGGATATTAGCGTGGATATTTGTGGCTCTGTAATCATGGCTCTCGCTTGTATCCTGCTCTTTGTAGTTTCACCGGATGCACAGAGAGCCCGTCTATGTAGCAAAGGTCGGGGATGGCTTTTGAAATTTGTAAACAGAGGGAAAGGCGCCATTGTTGTGAGGTTTGTGCAGCCAGGGCATTGAGGGAATCCCGGGCGCTGCTGAACGAACTCAAATTGTGTACCTTTCTTCCTCCCTTTCTCCCTCTTTCTGGTGTGTGTGTGTGTTCCAAACTACTTTCTCAATTGTAGTCTGTAGTCTTAACGTCTGTCATATTTATCAACAGTAGCTGCAAGAAAGTTTATTTGAAATGAGCAACTTATCTGATTACCACTTTTCATTAGTTAGTGGCCAAAGCGAAGATGAAGATGATAGAGAGGGGAAAACCTTTGCTGTCGCTAAGATGACGTAAGTTTGGCCCAGTTTAATTTCACCACTAGTTTTCAGCATCAGAGGGACTTGTGCTTGTTTCCAAATCCGCACTTACATCACAGCACTGCAAATGCCAGCCACTCTGTCCCAATTTACAATGTGTACTTAACGTGAGCTGGATTTATTTGAGGATTTCTCTTTTGTGGTCTCTTTCACTGGCTCTCACCGGATAATAGTTTACCAACCTTAGTACTCTTTCTCTCTATCTAATTATCTGACTGTCTATCCAGTTAGCTAACTGTCTGCTATCTCTTTACTTTGAAACAGATAAATATAAATGTTTATATATTAAAACTATCCCATATTCCGAATTTTTTCTTTTTTCTACCCTGGGGAAAGAGTAGACCGTCTGCTCCCTGAGTCCTGGCATTTTTTTTGTGTGTGTGCAACACACGGTGGACGCATACCTCTACATGTCACCACTTGTGCGCTGTTATCTACCTACCGTCAATACTGAATATATGCTTTTGGTGGGGACGCTTTCACAACACGACGATGAATCATTTGGCAGACAAACAGACCACTCCTTCCCCGCTTGACCACCTTGGGAGATTACTGCAGCTGACCATGAAAACAACATTTCACATCGATTTCCACCTCAATTGTACCATTACAGTGCCCACCAACCGTTTAGCCACTGACTCAGCGTGTGATGCTAGCTCAGCCTCCCCGTGACCTAACTTTGATCATTCGTGGCCATAATGAAGTACAGTCTGGCTTGTAGTTCTTTTAGCACGTGAGAAAGCTTACCTATTTTGTATTTGCTCCGCCAGAAGGTGTTATTCAGCTGGGTAATGGCGTCATGTCGTGTGGGGGTTGATAGTGTGTTGTTTAAACCTGTGTTACGTGTGGAAGATCGGAGATGGTAAACCCTTCGTCGACACAGCGGCCACCCGTTACTCCAGCCTCCACACACACACACACACACACACACACACACACACACACAGACAAAGACGAAGCGGGTGGCGTATAACAGTGCCTCCTCCGTTACGTGTGTGTATTGTGAGGCGGCGGCAGGTGTGACAGGTGTGTGATGTGGCGACAGGTGTGTGTGGGACCAAAGCCATTGTGCCCGGAGGTGCCTGGAGGTGAGAGGGGATGGCTGAATGTTTTGTCTTGAGTTTTCTTTGACTCTTAAAAAGCTAGAGAGAAGAAAATGAATAAAAGGAATAATAATAAAAAAAAAAAACTAATTCACACCCGCTTACAGCCTTATATTTTGTTCCGATCAACGCCAGATGATTTTATTCAGCTACAAGACTGGTTAAACTTCATCTCAGCGACTTTCGGAAGGGCCTATGATTAACTGGTTAGCGCCTCCAGCTCGCAATAGGAAGAACTCGAGTTTGGTTCCTGAGCTGGTTAGACGAAGTTTGTTTTCCCCTTGTACCTGTTTACATCACCATCATCATCATAATCATCATTACCACAACATCATCACCATCATTATCAACATCACTATCATCATCATCATTCTGCTCCTCCCCCTACCCCCCCATTTTTTTTTTTTTTTTTTTTGCCCGCAGGTGAGTGAGGTCGGGTCTAGAAAGGAAAAAAAAAATATAGAGGGAGAACTATTCAAGAGCATGTCTAGAGAACGGGACCATAAACTCATTCGCCAATTATTTAAGCTCCCGGAATCCTGACTCCACCCCACAGCCACACATTTCAACAAATATGCGCTTCATAATTAACTAACAGAGTCTAACGCAGATGAGAATATTTATAAAAAGTGAATCACAGACGACGGCATTTATAACGAGTCACAGACGAGGATATCAAGAGACCACATTAATTAAAATATAAACTGATATTAGAAAAGGTACTCATTTGGGATGAGTTTGCGTCTTTTAAATGCACTTCTGGATCAGGTGACGCGGAATCTTGTCGTCATTCATACGTGTTAGTTTTACCTGCTTTTGGGTCTTCCTCTTCCTGGTTCTGCATCATGCCCACGGATTAGTAGTGCAGGTAAGATGATGGTGATGGTAAAGATGATGATGATGATGATGATGATGATGATGATGAAAACTAGTAAGGTCTGCTACTAAGTCCTCTATACGACGGCGTCTTTCATACTTTAATCTTGCCACCACCTAACGACAATATTCTGTTGATGGGAGACATTTCGAACCGACGAAGTTTGAGATATCTATCTACCTATCTATCTACCTAAATCTCGTACGGTATTTCTGTTGCCAAACGCCACGGCCTGAGATTGGTTTCCAGGCAATTCTGTTCTTACATACAAACGATATATCTACCTATGGGCACCTGCCATACGGTCCAGTTGCAGAAGTATCTTACACAAAATATTTTTTACACCCACCCTGAGACAGTGAGTAAACAAGGACAAAAACTAGTAGACAAACTGAGACAGGATCGCGGTGAGTGATACCTGTTATGCTGTGCCGCCTGTTGCCATACTCTGCAGGCGTTAATTAACCTTTTACCGCCTGTTGTGTTACTCTACGGGTACTGGTTAACTCTTCAACGTTATTAGGATTTTACAGGGGCTAATTTATCTTTTACCGCCCTTTGGGGTAAGTATACTGTAGTCATTTGGGGTATTTTCAGATGTTAGATAAATTAGAAGTGCTCAGAGTGCACAGCGACGCCACGCCCCAGCTTTGACCTCGACTTGTGACCTTAAACTTTCATCAATCTGCAGCAAAAGCAAATAACTTCTTCCTGTCCCAGTACACTCTGTATGTGCGAGTTTTCATTTCAAATCAGATTAGGAATTCAAGAGATAACGCCGCACCCTAACATCGACTTTGGCTTATGACCTCTGACCCTGACCTTTGATCGATGTGCACGAAAATTAAACCACATTTTCCCAGACCCACAGACAGAGTATATGCCAGCTTTGATTCAGACTGTCTCAGGTACTATTAGAATGTTTTGTTGGCAGAGATCCATACATATATAGATATTTATGCATACAGTACAGCTAAGCCGACTCGATCACAGTTGCTACGTGTTCGGCGTTGCTAATTACAAGGAGTGGAAACCCAGAGATTGGACTTATTAGCTTCGGGGCTATGAGCTGGTAGGGGAATGGATGTAGGCTACGCTAAATACCATTCATGCAAAATTCCACTTGCAACAAATTCAGGCAGCACAGGGTCAAGACCACCCTCGATAACTTTAACTCTTTCACGACGATCATTAGGTTGGAAGAATGTGGCGAAAGAGAGAAAGAGAAATATCAGGGTGGCAGATTGAAACACAGCAAGACAGGAGAGACAGGGAGGCAGAAGGAAAACAGAGTGAGACAGGAAAGTGGAAGATTAATCGTGGTGTAGCAAGGAGGGAGCAAGACCAATGAAGAACAGTGGCAGAGTGTATACAAGGAAGGGAGGCAGTGGAGTAAGGCAGAAGAGAGAGTGTATGTGTGGTGCAGTAAAGGAGAGGCAGGCAAAATGAGACAAAAGAGAGGCAGAAGAGTGGCAGAATGGGGGCGAGTCAGGCAGAAGCGTGGAAGGGAGGCAGAGTGTATATGTATTTGGTGTAACAAGGAAAGAAGGGAGCGAGGCGGGTGCACATAAGGAACTAGGCTTCGAGGTCAAGGTAAAAGTGGATGGTCCGGTACAGCCCCCAGCATTGGCACACTCCAGTCCCTTCTCGTACTTTTACTGCTTCCTGCCTCGCTACAGGGTGTGGTGGCAGTGTGAGGCGTCGAAGTGTGTAATGTTTGCGTAGTGTGGCAGTGTAAGGTGTAGCAGTATGAGGTGTAATAGTGTGACGTGTGCTACTGTGGAGAATGGTAGTGGGAAGCGGCGAGGTGTGACGTGTGATGCTGGGTAATATAGGGTGTGGTGCTGTAAGGTGTGGCAGTGTGAGGTGTGACAAGGTGACGTTTCGTAAAGAGAAATGTGGCGTGAATGTGGTGTGGTAATGTGGTGTGTGTGTGTGTGTGTGTGTGTGTGTGTGTGTGTGTGTGTGTGTGTGTGTGTGTGTGTGTGTGTGTGTGTGTGTGTGTGTGTGTGTGTGTGTGTGTGTGTGTTTGTTTTATAGCCCTGAGCATTGGCACGCTCCGGCCCCCTTTCTTAACTTTTACTCCTCCTTCCTCGTTGCTTCTGGGGATCTGCTACAGGGTGTTGGAAAGTCTGCGTGTGGTAGGAGACATGGTGTGTGACAGTGTGAGGTGTGGTGGTGTGACAATATGAAGTGTGGTAGTGGGAGATGTAGTGGTGTGAAAGTGTGTGAGTGTAAGGTATAGTGGTGGGATAGTGTGAGGTGTGTGAGAGCATGAAGTGTATGAATATGAGGTGTGGTGGTGTGAGGTGTGGTGGTGTGAGATGCGATGGTGTGAGGAGTTGGGAGGAATGGCAGTGTGTGTGTGTGTGTGTGTGTGTGTGTGTGTGTGTGTGTGTGTGTGTGTGTGTGTGTGTGTGTGTGTGTGTGTGTGTGTGTGTGTGTGTGTGTGTGTGTGTGTGTGTGTGTGTGTGTGTGTGTGTGTGTTTTAGCGTGAAGTACGGCAGTGTGTGTGATGTTTAAGTGTGAGGTGAGTGTGGTATAGCTTCGAGCACTAGCACACTCTGGCCCCCTTTCCTAGCCTTTACTCCACCTGCCTCTTTGCTCGTGGGCCTCTTGTATTTCGTTACTGTGGCAATATTGTTTAACTGTGATATGTAAATGTACTGGGTTAATTTGCTAGACCGTTATCAATTAGCGTTGCTACGAAGTTTGAGCGTTTTTACTAAACCTGAAAAAGCGAATTCTCGAGGGATAAGCTAACCTACCTATAATGAGAAAATAGCTGAGTGTGGCACATTTCACTGAGGAATCTGTTGACAGCCTTCTTCCTTTTGTGCTTTTCTTTTCATGTTTCAAGGTCCTGCTCATCCTATTCAGTGGTGGGAGGTAGGTTTAGGGTGATGTTTAGGATATTTAGTGCCTTCCTTCCGGTGTCTTGTGGGGCAAATCATGTTTAATGGGGCTTTGTGGTGTGTCTCATTCTGGCACATGGCAAATTTTCAACGATTTATTTGCCACCGACATGTGCAGGGTATGCATGTACAATATACTGAGAGGTTATTACGTAACGAATCTGCTCTTCATTGGAAAATTCACGAAAACACAATAGGGAAGGCTGAATGAGCGATATGAATTTTGTAAGGCATCATTTAAAAGCCGCACTTTTTCGTTGGTTAAATATTTACTTCGGCATTTCCTCTTGAGCAAGGCCTCTGTTGTACCGCTAATGGCAGCCAGTACCTTCCACCTCTCCGTAATTTGCATGTCCGAGTGGTTAAGTAAAGAGAAAGTAAATATATTTCAGTCCATATTCATCTTTTTTTTTTTTTGTATGTTGTCTTGGATAAAGATTTAATTTCACTCCGCCACCAACAGCGCAGTTATGTCCATTATAATTTGTACTTTATTGCTACCAGGCGATTTTATTCAGCCGTAGAGAGGAGGTTTCTCGTTGGGAAGGGGTTAGTCACTCCGTTAACCCTCAGATATGTTGATGTCTTTAATACTTAACTCGATACCGCCGAAAGCCCTCTTGTGAAGGGCCTAGATACCTTCTTCACCAACCCTTCCGTGCTATGACGTGTTTTGTAGTTAATCTCGATACCACCAAATAATTTAACGCAGGTAAGGAGAGACCCCTTGTAGAGAAGGTCGTAAAAACCAGTGATGCGTGCATGAGAAGCCCCTGTAGCGGTAGTTGGCCATGCAGGGTTCAGCCATGGGTGGGGTGCCGGTAGTATTAACAACCTTCACTGGCAACAATATGCAACAAAACACAACTTTAATCGCAACATAACACAACAATACAACAGAAAACAACACAACATAGAGCAATACAACATGACCTTCACTGCAACAACACAACACAGCACAGCATAGCACAAAACAACACAACACAGCCTTCAATTCAGCACATTACAAAACAAAGCAACAAAACAGTCTTACCATAAACACAAGGTGGTGTAGCCTGGGGCGGGCCAGCTGTTGCCCCACATCCAAGGCGCGGGGGATTCCTTACCTGATAAAAACACACCATAAACTCTTGCTTAATATTCTTACACATGCAGGCGTAAAATTCCGATTAGATATACTCTTACTCTGGTGAACCATTAGGACACTACAGGGACGCTAAATAATTATCAACTCTTATCAAATGGAAAGCAATTTGTAAGTTGGATAAAATCGTCTGGTGTTAGCTAGAGTGTGTAGTTGATACGTTCTGAGATGGTTAAGGAAATGCTGTCTCACCTAATTTGTGACAAAAAGTAAGATTTGTATTAAATATCATGATGAAGCCAGAACTATAAATGCTAAGGACAACTTCTATTCGTTAGTAAAAACAATCACATGTTTTATAAAGAAAAAAAAATCGACCTACACATAATTAGCACTTTATTAGGCAGCCTTGTTTTTCACAACGCTGTTTGCCTTCAATTTCTTAGTAGTCAGTCATAAACATTTCCTACTACATTCGTCAGACAGATATCCTATAAGTCCTGCATTCTGTCTGTCTGTCTCACTTATGCGATGGCTCTGTCCCACCATTTCCTCCAGTACTCAGGCACTCTTCCTCTTTTCAGTTACTCTACACAAGTTTTAGATCCAGTATATAATCCCCCCTTCCCATTACACCAACAAAATCTATAAACCCAACAAATACATTTTTTCACCTACACTAACTCTCCACTGACAACTGAAATTAACACCACTGACAGCTCTAAGTAACTGTATCTTGTGATGAAACCATATAAAAGAGTGCAAGAATTGGGGTACATGATAGAGCAAGTGTCATGGACGGCGCCGCGCTACCAATAACAACATGGAATATATACCACCTTCAGAGTCAAAAGTGGTCAGGCTATTACTCTCCCATGCAGTTTCCTGGCTGTGTGTGTGTGTGTGTGTGTGTGTGTGTGTGTGTGTGTGTGTGTGTGTGTGTGTGTGTGTGTGTGTGTGTGTGTGTGTGTGTGTGTGTGTGTGTGCAGTAGCCACGCCTGAGGGACGACAACATTCTGGTTCTGATACCGGTGTTCTTCGACTCACTCGCTTATATTCCAGACACTTCCCACGTAACAGAAATGCCATTCAGTAACAATAGTGTAAAAGCGACTTTCTTATTTTGCCCACAAATTATTGTTGAATCCTTCCTAAGTGCTGTGTTTTTGGTTAGTTTATTACCTATGTAGATTTTAATCCTTAAAGGATAGGATACCATTCCAATGTTAGCAGAAGCTAAAATAATTATAGTTTAAAATCACTGACATCATAAAAGGGATAAACTTGTATTTAATTAGGTGATGGATACTCTCTTGATGCCAGGTTGTTAAATCAGGGAAGGCCAGGCTGCAATTTATATAATAAATACTGGGTGGTTCCTTATATAATGCACCTCCTTCACTCCATCAGGCGATTTTTCGTTTGTTGCGGGGACGGCTCAGTCTGTGTTATGAGTGTTTATCCTACATCCTTTATTCATTTCATACTCCCACTGCAACACCTGTGGCCATATCAGCACACTGAACCGTCCAAATAACACACAAAATACCAACAGGTGAGTCTGTACAGGAGCGCTATTTACGAACCAAAATGTATAATACAGTTAACTGTATCTGGTTGCGACGTGAAGTTAGGTTAGGTTAGGTTAGATTAAAGTTTACGGAGCTATACATAATGCCAATTGCTGCATGTAGTTGTGAGGTGAGGAAGGACACACAGACAGACACACTTCAATGTCAAACAGCTTCTTGCCTGCCATACCTGTCAGAGTAGCGGCAGCACCGGGCCCCTTACCTCACCTCAGCCGTCTCGTCACGATCACCGCCCACATGGACCTGTTGTGTGCGGGAAGGAGGGGGATGGAGGGGAAGAAGGATAAGGAGGTGGGTAGGCAGAGAGGGCCGTGGGTAGGGAGGATGTTAGGAGGAAGAGAAGGTGGGGGTGAGGGAAAGGCAGGGTGATTAGAGGAAGATAAGGAGGTGGTAGGGTAGAGAGGAATATGAGAAGGCAGGGTGGTGACAGGAAGGTAGTTAGGTGGTGAAGCAGGAGGAGCCAAGAGAAGGCAGAGGATGAGAGAGTTGGCAGGTAGGCAAGGTTGGGAATCGGGATGGCAGACTGGGCGGATGGGTGGCAGGAAAGGTGACAGAGGACTGTAGGGTGACGGGAACCTATAGGTTACTCATTTTTTTTTTTTTTTTTATCGAGGCGAAGTTGCACTAGACAGGTTGGTGATGACTGACTGAAGGCAACATTTGTTCATAATCTCTACTCGTTAGCATTATTAATTAACAACATATGTCTGAGGGGGTAATTTGGATTAGTAAATGTTATTCGGACATGTTGCATTCAGCCAATCATCACCAACCTGTCAAGTGCATCTTCGCCTCAATAAAAAAAAAAAAAAACTGAGTATAGCATGGGAGGGTAGACAGGTAGGTTGCAGGGAAGGCAGAAAGGGGGTGGCAGGTAGGGTGGAGGGTAGCCAGGGTGGAGGGGTGGTTGACAGGTGGTGAATAGGAAGCCAGGTTGGATGGCGATGAGGTAGGGGAGGTTGTGTAGGCAGAGTGGAGAAGAGGCAAACAGAGTTGTGGGGGCTGATGGGAAGGATGATGTGGGCAGAGAAAGTTGGGGATGATGGGGAGAGCGCAAAGTGGTAGAGACGTACGTTGGGAGGTGGGGTGGTTGGAAGGGAGAAGTCAGGATAGATCGAGGGATGGTGGTGGTGGTGATGGTGGAGAGGAGGCAAAGTGGGGGATGGTAGATGGGAAGGTCGAGGGACAAGTGGTGTAAAGGAAAACAGAATAGCGTGGGGGAAGGAAGGAAGGAAGGAAGGAAGGAAGGAAGGGAGGATGGTGGGTGGGTGGTGGTGAGGAGTGAGACCGGATAGCAGAGTAACAGACAATGGAGGAGGGAATCAGGGGTGGGGTTAGGGGTAGTAGGGGTGGTTGAATTTCTCTACTTACCGTCTCCCTATCCTACTTTCATGCCCACTACCTACTTTAAGCCTTTCGGTTCGGTGATGTCTTTCTATTTTTATTTCTGGGTATATCCAAACTAACTGTACAGCTTTGAAAAAAACTATATCAGCAGAGGGGTTGATAAAGTCTACTGTCTAATCTCTCTTGCTCCAAGTCTCTCCTAAGCCGAATCAAATCGTCTTGTAGCAGCACGAAAAAAAAAAAAAAATGGTGACATCCTCGGACTGAAGGGATGGAGAGAGGGATTAGATGGAGCGAAGTGGAAGAAGGTAAAGGATTCATGAAGTGAGTGAACTGGAGGAGAGATGTGGAGGGATTTAAGGAATGAGTAAGTTGGGGTGGGCTGGAGAAAAGAGAAGAGGAGAGGAAAATGGGGGAGAGGAAGAATGAGGAAGAGTGAAGGGTGCGGGTGAAGAAGAGGGGTGAGGGGATATGAAGGGAAGTGGATAAGGAAATGGAACAGAGGCCTTGGAAGGGAAAAAATGAAAGGGGGAGATTGCTTGGTAATAGAATGAATAAGATGTTTTGCCACCTACTGTCGTCCTATCCCACTTTCACAGCCAGAGGGGACGTTTAGGAGGGGAAAGGAGAAAGGGATGTGGAGGGAGGGTGGGGTAGGAGGGAAGAAGGGGAAGGAGTGGAGAATGGGGGATAGGAAGGAAGACATGAGGGGAGAGGGTTGAAGAGAAGGGAAGAGGGTGATAGGGGTGGTGGAGGGGAATGGGCGGAGGGTGGGTTGTAGGAGTGGGATCAAGGAAAGGGAAGAGGAATTGGATGTGGGAGGAAGGTTGAAGAAGTGTGATGGAGGAAGGAAAGAATGGTGGCTGGGATAGAAAGAATGTGAAATAAGGGATACGGCGGGTGGAAATAATCTTCAATAACCCGTTTAACATTTTGGACTTTTCCACACCCAAGGAAAACAGTGCAGTGGTAGCTAGAGTAAAGTGAGAAATGTGTTATCTGAGTGTAAAAAAAAAAAAAAAAAAAAAAGACCCGACGGCCAATAAGGTCGGAAATTCTTATGTTGATGGGACGCTGTGGCGTGTGTAGTTATTAATTCCTTCAGTAAGATGACATATTTAATCATTTTCTCTTAACACCGCCATACGTTCTCTTCAGCGTGGGAGAGACCTCTCATAGTCAAGAATTTAGAAACAAGATCCATTACCACTTCGCCAGGCGAGGTGTTTCCTAAGGTGAAGGCAATTTCCTGGATGTAGAAGGACAAAATACAGAAGAGAACATAGTACCAAAGAGATTCACATCCATCCAGGTATACACCATACACACACACACACACACACACACACACACACACACATATATATATATATATATATATATATATATATATATGCTCGGAGAGAGAGAGAGAGAGAGAGAGAGAGAGAGAGAGAGAGAGAGAGAGAATCTTAGTGTATGAATATGTAAGTTTACAAATGTTTTTCCTGAGTGACAGATAAATGTCATGTACAATACTGTCGATCCCTTAATTACAACAACTTAAGAACACCAGACACCAATTACAACGACGTCAATAGGTCAGCGGGTCAGTTTCGCAATGTTAGCTAATCACAGAGTATAGGGAGGGAGATGACGAGTAATAAGAGAAATCTCCCTTCGTATTCACTACGGATCTTAATCAGTCTGAGGAATAAACAAATCTTTCCTGCACTTTTCTATTACGAAACAGCGTTTAGTTTTCGTAAGTTTTACTTTAATATTCACTCAGGTTTGGCTGAGATGTATTTGGTAGCTATATGGATGAAGATAAAAGAATAAACTTAGAATCTTACAAAAATTAAGTCGAAGAAACTGTGAAAATGGTAAGACACTTTAATATTCAGTCTGTTTTGGTTGTTAATTATTTGATAGCCGTATAACTGAAGATAGGCTACTTAAGAAATGATTTTACGCACTAGCAGTACACAAGAAAGTTCGTAAATGCAGCTCCTGGCTTGGTATGCAAACTAAAAATAAAAAAAAAAATGTATTTTTAATAGTATCTGTGGTGGATGGGTGGGGCAAAAGTGTGTGTGTGTGTGTGTGTGTGTGTGTGTGTGTGTGTGTGTGTGTGTGTGTGTGTGTGCGTGCGTGCGTGCGTGCGTGCGTGCGTGCGTGCGTGTGCGTGTGTGTGTGTGTGTGTGTGTGTGTGTGTGTGTGTGTGTGTGTGTGTGTGTGTGTGTGTGTGTGTGTGTGTGTGTGTGTGTGTGTGTGTGTGTGTGTGTGTGTGGGGTTATTGAACAGATTGGTGGTGAAAATACAGAGCTGAAAAAATGATATAACACTATTTCCTCCTCCCTCCCCTCTGGGCTGAACCCATCACGACTCAGCACTGAAAGCGAGGATGTGGCCCAATTCCGCCAGGTTAAAATAATTCGACTAGGAAAAGTTCCAGATAGTTTTCCTACTTTTGTGTTTTTCCTGTTTCTGTTACCGGATCATTTTCATTCCATATATCATTTAATGGTGAGTATGGTGGTGATGGTGATAATGATGACAATGACGGCATTAAGCCAAAGGGCAGCAGAGCAAACTATGTAGGGAAAAATGATAGTGATGATGATGATGATGTTGTTGATGATTCCCAGCCAAATAACATAATTACTGATTATGGAGGCTGAGACCATTCTGCTGCTGCTGCTGATGATGCTGAAGATGGTAATGACGGTGATGTTATACTGATGATGCTGATGTTAATGAAAACGATAATAATCACGACGATGGTGTTGGTGGAATGATGATAATGATGATGATGATAAAAATGTGCGGTTGCTGGTGATCATGATGATGATGATGATGGCACTTACACTCCCCTCTCTCTCCCCAGGCAGGCAGCGGCACTAGCAATGGCACTCCTGTTCTGGTGAAGGATCAGCTCAACATCGTCAAGTGTGACACCATTGGCCTTCGCTACTTCTAGGTCCGCACGACACCGCCTCTCCTCTGTGTGTGTGTGTGTGTGTGTGTGTGTGTGTGTGTGTGTGTGTGTGTGTGTGTGTGTGTGTGTGTGTGTGTGTGTGTGTGTGTGTGTGTGTGTGTGTGTGTGTGTGTGTGTGTGTGTGTGTGTGTGTGTGTGTGTGTGTGTGTGTGTGTGTGTGTGTGTGTGTGTGTGTGATTCGGGCTGCACAATACTGCTCGTGCATGTTGAATTAAGCCCTGATACTCATTTTCCTGAAATCCACTCCTCACCATCTGCTCCCATTCCATTGTCCCCCACTTCCGTCCAACTTCGTGATAGTCAGCCCCACGCCCTTTTATGCTTTCTTCTTCCTGGTTATACTCACCTCTGTCTGTTCGTTCATCTGTCTGTGTATTATATATATATATATATATATATATATATATATATATATATATATATATATATATGTATATATATATATATACAGTATATGTATATATATATATATATATATATATATATATATATATATATATATATATATATATATATATATATATATATATATATATAATTACGATAAAAATACCGCAGCTGAGGACATTACATATTAAAACAGTGAAGCAAAGCAGGTGAAGTGTAATAGTTTGAGGTATGCTTGAGTGGTGGCACTTTTAGATTTGGTGATCTGGCTGTGTGAAGTGGTGTGGCAGTGATACCTCTGTGTGAAGTGTGGCGGTGTGTGGTGTGGAAGTGAGATGTGTAGAAGTGTGCGACATGGCATTGTGGTATGTGTGTACAGTATGTAGTGTGGCAGAGGGAGGTGTGACCGTGTGAGGTATGTCTGTGTGGTATGGGGGTGCTACGTGTGTTTGAAGTGTGAATGTGTGTGGTATGGCTGTGAAAGGTGTGGCACTGTGGTGTGTGTGTGTGTGTGTGTGTGTGTGTGTGTGTGTGTGTGTGTGTGTGTGTGTGTGTGTGTGTGTGTGTGTGTGTCAGTGGGAAGTGTGGCCGTGTGAGGTGTGTCTGTGTGGTGTGACAGTGTTACATGTGTGAAATGTAGCAATGTGTGGTATGGCACTGAAAGGTGTGACAGTGTATGGTTTGGCATTATGATGTGTGTGTGTGGGGGTGTGGGGGTGTGATAATGTGAATTATAGCAGTGTGAAGCAAACTGTATTTACGATATGATAGTGTGAGGTGTGTATGAGGAGTGTGACATTGTGTTTCACAGTGTATGCTGTGTGAGGAAGGCTATGTGTGAAGTGCGTATGTATAGCGTGGGAGTATGTGGTGAGAGTGTGAGTTGTGATAGAATTTTCTGCAACACGATGACTTTCTAAAGCCGCATAAGCTATCCTTTCAACCACCAGTGTTCCCCTAGGAGTTCCCTGATAGCACGAAGCTCAATATTATAGGATCACTGGTTGCTGACATTTGGAATCTAAGTCACAAGTTTCTTTTGTTTCGTGTGAAATGGAAGGCCCTATTATCGTGAGCTAAGGAGGCTTCCATGCACCTCTACCTCGCCAATTTTTATAGCAAATTGTTAAATAGTTTATATATAACAGTCACTTATGCATCCTTATTTATACATAAAAATAAACTATCTGTGTTATTTATCCAGTATTTCTGAACCTCAAAGCTAAATTAAATTGTAATAATGATAATGATGATAATGAAAATAGTACCAGTGAAAATGATGATAATACAAATTAAAATATTCTAATTGTTGCTTATAATACCTTACCCCAGAAGTGTATGTGAGGTGGCTGTTCTCTGGAGAGGTACCATCTTCCTAATCCTTGCAGTGTGTGGCAGTGTTCAGGAGCGGCACTACCCCTTTACTCCTGCGACGTGTGGTTGTTCCCTGGAGCGGCACCACTTCTCATATCCCTGCGGCGTGTGACTGTTTCCAGGAGTGACACCACTCCCGTTCCCCTGCGACGTGTGGCTGTTCCTGCGACGGGTTCACCTTCCTCCCGCCTCCACACCATACCATGCGCCTTTTATCATCCCGACTGTGTGAAGAAAAACTGATGAAACCTATAGCTGTATTCTGTAACCCTTTCATCTGATGTATAAAATCGTCTGTCGGTGGCAAGAATAGGTCGATGGAAGGCGTTATTGTACTAAGACTGTTACTTGAGACTACTCCTAACTTCTCTCTGTGTCTGTGTAAAGAACACGCAGAAACTTACGCATTCTTTTGTATTTTTTTCCTTGCTGTCGCCAGATGACCATATTCGGCTTAAGAGATAACCCTCAGAAAAAAAACAAAATCATCTGGTGGTAGCAAGAACACTTGAGTCGTCATTACACTGGCAGACCTAAGGTAATTGTTTTTAATGAAGGTCTCTTCCAACCTCTTCATCACAAGTCTTCCATGTGCTGAATAAAGAAGTCATGCAGTAGGAAGAATATTGCAAAACAAAATCTGTCGTCCTACTGAAGAGGTCAACAAACTGATCCCTGGGGGGGTGTCTTTTTTAACTTTATTCTTGCTTCCTGACGATTTTACTCAGCACAGACTAGACCTTTCGAGCTGATGGGTTAGATATATCCTTAATACACTCCTTCATTATGAGAGTCCTTTCCTAAGCTGATGAAAATCGTCTGTTAGAAGCCGGTATAGACTAAGAAGGACGTCACTCGGACTCACGGTGATAAGAATGTGGCTGCTGGTGACTAAGTAGCATAAGTTTTCCTCATTAACCCTTTAGAATGAAGGTATCCACTCAAGGTATTTATTTCTGGCTCCTGACAAGCAATTTTTATTCAGTTGAGGGAAATCCGTGCTCTCTAAAAGGGTTGATTTCGTAGTGTTAAGTTTTTTATTAATGATCTTTTAATAGCCTTTCACATTAGCACAATAATTCTCTGAGTGTATAAAGTCATTTAATTCAGTTCATATATTAACCCTTGCATCCGATGACACGTTTTGTTTATTTATTTCTGCGACTTCAATGCGATTTCATTCAGCTCTGGAGAACTCTCTAGTAAAGAAGGAGTCACTGAAGGCTATATATAACTCCTTTGCATACAGTCGTCTTCCTGAAGCTGAATGAAATCGTCTGGAGATAACAGGGATATAAAAAGTATAAAAGTCATCGGGTTGGTCGAAGGGATTAAAAAACGCTGTATTATCCAGAATTGTGCCATTGTCCATTACAGTCTATTAAGCGTGAAAATTGACCCAAATAAATAAAATAAGTGAATCCCACATCCTTGTTCAGAGAGGTGGGTGAGGGGGGTGAGAGGGAACACACGGGAAACTGCTTGGTCCCTTCAGCTCGAGATCTTTTTTTTTTCTGAGTAGTATATATTCTAAGTGGCATATGAGACTTCACAGCACCTCTTTCAAAGCGAATTATTATGTACAGTCGCGACCAAAAGTCCTGTCACTTCTCCTACTTTTCTCCAGGCGCTTCAAAAATCAGGCTCATAAAACCATATTAACATAAACTAATGACACAGATCTATAGCTTAATAAAGTCATGAGTGTCGATTGTTGCAGTCTTGGATAAATACTCAGAATTCATGGGAAGAGAAGAGAGAGGGACGACAGAACTTTTGATGCCGACTCTACGTTACACCATAATATCCTCTTGTATATTACTGTTGCAAAGTATGTCGATAAACTAATGATAACTGTTTACAAGGGAATGCTGAGATGGGCAAATAAGTCGCTAAGGAAGAGGTGCCAAGAAGCCTCCCATACTACTTATAATACGGCCCTTATTACTACCAGACACACAGTAATAAGAACGGCGTAAGAATGTATGCTTTATTTTTTTAACCTTCCCAAAACTCAGTAAAATCGCCTGGTGGTAATAAGGATAAATTCTGTAAAGGCGCTATCGTAGTAAAGAGATTAAGAGCTAACTGGCATGAGTCTCTTCAGTGTTAAGCATTTGATAACCAAGATAACAAAATAAACGCGCGCGCGCGCACGCACGCGCACACACACACACACACACACACACACACACACACACACACACACACACACACACACACACACACACACAATCTCTACCCCCTCCCGTATCTCCCCAGCCTTCCACCCTCCTTCTCCTCTCTCCAAGTCCTCTCACGCCTCCCCCCACCTCTCCCTACTTCATAGAGGACATACCCCCTCTCAATACTCAGCCCAGTATTATTCTAGCCAGATGGGTTTGTTTGTTTGTTTGTAGCACGTCACATCTAACTTAGTAATAAAATGTGAAGTATTAGTGTCTTCTTTTATTATCCTATTTCACAGCTAAATAAAATCGTCTTGTGGTAAAAAGGATTAATTAAACAGGAAGTCACCGTAGTGTAGGCATTAACAGCTGACTCTGCATATTTGTTATTGATAAAGACTGAGAAGAAAATGGTATCCACCACTCTGAATTTATCGCCCCTCTCCTCCCACCCCTGCAACACGCCTGTCTCCCACCCCATGGAGCCGGTACTACTTGTCAATTACTCACTTCATTGTTACTCTGGCTACTTAGCTTTGTTTCCAGCGCGTCACATTTAATAATAAATGTGAAGTATAAATGTGTGTGTGTGTGTGTGTGTGTGTGTGTGTGTGTGTGTGTGTGTGTGTGTGTGTGTGTGTGTGTGTGTGTGTGTGTGTGTGTGTGTGTGTGTGTGTGTGTGTGTGTGTGTGTGTGTGTGTGTGTGTGTGTGTGTGTGTGTGTGTGTGTGTGTGTGTGTGACCTGTTACAAAGCAGAATAACATCTCATGGCCGCGAAATCCTTTACGAAGATCATTACATCCCAATTTTCCCTCAGAGTACGACACACAACAATCGAAGTTTTATCCAAGTCCCCGATTATGCTGCTGGAATAAGAAGCAAAAAGGAGAAAGAAATTTTATCCAGTAGTCTGTAAGCTGGAATAAGGAAAGGAATAAATGGGGGAAAATGGGTAAGGGGATAGAGGAAGGAGACACCTATTCTTGTCTCTCTAAACCCCATCACCAGCCCAGCCTACAGTATGTCTCTAATCCTCTACAGTGAGACAGTGAAGGGACAGCATCGGAACTGTTAGTGATGAATTTGAGGCAAAGGAATTTAGGTACAATCAGGGCAAAGTTCACCTATTACACAACATATAGTAAACTCCTGTGACGTACACAGATCATAGGAAAAAGCATCATCATTGGACGGAGAAATACGCTATGTCATGATTAACTGAGGTGTATTAGCCACCAGAAGGAAGAAATAAGAAATTGTGCAACCACAGATGAATTTTTGTTTCAGACAGTACATGAAGGGAGGGAGGAGAGCAAGGGAGCCATGACAGCAGCAGCAGTAGTACTTGCAACCACAGTCTTTTCTGAACGCGAGCCCGTTGAACTGCTGGCTGAAGTTGCTCTCGTCATGCAGTCCGCCATCCTCTTTCGCGGGATGGGAAGGAAGCTGAGGTGTAATATGCAATATAAATCACCAAAGAAACGTGCAACGAAGCCTCGTATGGCACCTAAAATACAACCATTAGTAGGATAATCCCCTAAGTCCATTTTCATCAGACAGTTAACAAAAAAAATCATAGTAGGATAATAAAACTCACCTTGGATCAAAAGACACTGTCGATCTTCGCTATGTTAAGAGTGATGATGACTCTGGTTATGAGGTCTGCAAATGAGGTGAATGGAGTTAATGTCGATTTGTAGGGATGGAAATAGAGCTGGTGAAGACAATCAGTCAAATCTCTCGCCAGCTTTGTGTGAAGATTATTGAAAACGAACAAAACAGCCAAAACCTCAACTGATCTAATGGGTATAATAGATGGTTCTAATTTCCCGCGATATGTTCAGCAAACTATAGGGAGATGCTGTACTCAATGACTGTACTAGATCTGCAGGGATATTAGTCGAGTTGATGTCAGAATTCCCTGGCTCACTCATCCTGTACTGGACTATAAGTAGCTGTCAGGGCGCCAGGGTTAGTTCAATGGTCAGTCAACCTGCCAGCTAGTCATTCACTCACTCACTCAGTCAATTAGTCAATTACTCGCTTAATCATTCAGTCAGTCAATCAATTAATCATCCAGACAAGCAATCAGTCACTTTCACTCACTCAGTAATCAGCATACCTGTTTGTCATTATCCATCCATCTTTTTCGAAATATCCTGTGTGAGATATGAAATAAAGTGCTACTGTTATTTACTTTCGTCCGCTCGTGTTTTAGCTGAATTCACTCCCACCCTTTCCCTCCCACCATCCTCCTTCCCCAAAACCGTCCTCCCTCCAGCCTCCTTTCCTCCTGATGAGCCACATGCTATGACACGACAGGTGTACCTGCTGGCTGTGTGGAAGGGCCTTATGGTCGAACCTTTGACCTCGACCTGTACTCTTGACCTTTGACCGACTGATCTAAAAAGAATTACTTCATCCTTTCCTCACCTTAACATATTCACCATGCCTGACTTAAATCGGATCAAAAGAGTTTAAGTAGAACCTTCCCCTGTGACTTTGACCTTTGACATTGTTCTGAAATTGTCATTCTCGTCTAACTTTAACCTATTATCTCAAATTGAATCCAAATAAAATCAAGCATATTTTTGTTAAAGGGCCAAGTCTGTGACCTCGCTCTATGACCTTTACCAATCATTGATTGCTCTGAAAATTTTATCACTGCACCTGTACCTGTGCCTCAACATTTCCACCAAATTTAGTCAAAACAGGATAAAACAAAACTTTTAGTTGACCTTGCCTCCGACCTACGACCTGTGTTTTCTCAGCTAATAATTAATCACCCGTTCCTCTGATGGTCGTCACTCATTAAGCAATATTTAGTGCAATATTGCCATACAGTTTTTCATTAACATTGCTGACAGGTAACCAGACATACAGAAAATAGACGGACAGACGAACCGGACCAAGCAAATAACCCCCCCTCAAGTTTTCGCGCGTGAAACAAAATAGATATCGTCAGTCTGAAGGGGTTAATTGGTTTATGAAGAGGTTTTAACAAATATACAAGTGTACATTATTTAGTTCGTTTTCTCTTCTGTCGACCCTTAAAGAAAACGAATAAAGGCAGGAAGAACTTGTAAGGGAAGCTTGCAAAGCTTCATGCACCTCTACATTAGTTATAAACCACTCGGTTTGTTTTCGTCAAAAGGAACTGGGTCCCTCCTGCAACTCTGAACTATGTCTCGGTTGCATGAAATTCGATGATCCTTAGAATGAGACAGGAATGAGTATCCTATGTTACTTGTCACATCAGCCCTCCAATCTGGATGGAGTTTTGGCGTTGATGTGGATGTGCTGGAAAATGTCTTAGGTACCCTGAGATGATTTGGTTGTGTGGAGTGAATGGTGAATAATAGACTAGTTAGGAGAGTGTAATGTGAGAATGGTGGAAAAGGAGGGAGGGGGGGGGGACGGAGGATGAGATGAAGGCATAAGATACGTGAGTGTGCTGTAAGATAGAGAAAGGCCAACCTGATTACGAAGGACAGGGTGACTTGGAGGCGATTCGTTTGTGGCCATCCCTTCCGAGATTAAGGTGTAAGGTTATACAAACACAGATATTAGTTAGATAGATAAACGATGATTAACAGATAGAATGTTAAAGGTGTAATATACAAAATTATGTCATCTATGGACCTTAACCCCTTCAGGCCGGAGTGTATGTATTTTATTCCAGTCGATTTCATTCAACGTTTCTCGGCTAAATATAATCGCCTGGTGGCTGGAATGAAATAATACAGTTGTCCACGAGAGAGTGAAGGGTGACAGGATTAGCTCTCTGAAGCTCCTGTGACTTAAGAAAAAAAAAAAAAAAATCCTCTGCCGTTAGGTACAATGAAATACTAGAGAGAGAGAGAGAGAGAGAGAGAGAGAGACTACGTGAAGGTTAATGAGGTTTAGAAATAATCTCCATTCTTTTTTCTACTGCGTACGATTTTTTATTTTGATTTCGTTCTTGCCACCACCAAATGATTATATTCAGGTCAGGGCAGATATTTCACTGTACTGGTGCTAATCTCTTAACTACGTGGGGCTCAGATTGAATAATATCGGCAGCAGCGAGAATACTACTACTGCTTCTACTACTACCGGTACTACTACTACTACTTCTATTACAGATTCAGTGTATAGTGGAAAAGTATGGATAATGCTATATTTCTAACCATTTCACCACAAAAGGTTTCCTCTTGACTAAATGGATTATGCTTTTTACAGCCTGAATAAAATATAACTGATGTAGCAATGAACACGTTAAGAATTTCAAACCACTGTCTTCTCATACACTAAATTCTTGCCATCTCCAGACAATTTTCTTCAGCTCAGGGGAATTTCTGGACTCGAAAGCAAGCTAAAGCCTTCATTACCCATTTCAATACGAGAGGTTTTTCCTGTGTACAAAATAATCTCGAGGTGGCAAAAGATAATAAATAAATCAATAAGTAAATAAATACAATAGCATGAAAATAAAAATAAAATAAAAATGAAACTCGAGAAGACACCACCATAATGAAGTTCAAAGCAACGAGGAACATGACAGATAATCGTTGCAGAGTGATGGCTTCCTATGTCGTATTTTAAGTAGCTCTGAAGAGTTCGTAATACCTCTTCCTTAGCAGTTTATTTCTCACATTACAGCTTAACATCCTCCTCTATGCTCCAGATCAAAACTAGGTCGATAATATAGCGATGGAAATATCACACAAGAGAATATGTAGGTGTAAGAAGGGAAAAAATAATAATCAAGGAGGTGTCATAACTCCTCCCATACCACCTACTGTAGAATATGGTGCAGGGAATTACGGAAGTGTTACAGCGTAGTACAGCAATGTGTGTCTAGTGTAGCGGTGAGGTGGTTCAGTGTTGCGGTGTTGGTGCTACACTGTCGACAACTCTGGTAACTAATGCACCAAGTTGCTTTGTCCTGCTTTCACGCTGTCCTTCTCTTAGTTTACTGGGGCCACACTGCATCTATCTATTGGTTTGTTTATCTATTTATTTATCTTTTGCTAATTCATGAAGTACATTTTTTTAATCGTCTGGAGATAGCAATAATAATAATAATAAAAAGAACATTCAGAGAATGTAACACCAGCGTCTTATAATATGTGTAAGGTTCGAATATTTCATTTTGCCTTGTGACCTTCACCTTCAGCCGACTGTTCAAAAACTCGACCTATTTCATTCTTGCCTGACCCTCAACTCTTCCACCATTGATCAAGGGCGAATAAAAACTGTCTGAGTTGACATTCCCGTGTGCCTTTGATCTCTGACCTAGTGTTATCAAAATCGAGTCTCTTCATCCCTGGCTACCTCACAATGCTTCCACCAAGTCTGGTTCAAACTGAATCAAACTGAATTACTGGGTCGAACATTTGCCCTTATCCTGTGACCCTCACCTCTGACGGACTGTTAACAGTACAAGCTTCTTTAACTGTCTTCTTCTGAACTCTTCCTCAAAGTTTAACTGGATTAAAATGTCTGAAGTTAACTTTGTCATGCGACCTTGACCTTTGACCATATGTTCCCACCCCCTAAAAAAAAAAAAAAAAAAAAAAAAAAAAAAAAAAAAGGTTGTCAACCCCAGGGCTGACCATTAACCCTTACAATAAATATGATTCAAACCAAATGAAATTAGTTTAGTTATTTTGGTCACATGCAGACACACGGGCCGAACTCTGACCCAGTCTTCTGACCGTGATCTCAAACTGATAGTTTAAAGAAACAAAGTGCGTTCTTGCCTTACCCTCAGTCTTCCAATACGTTTATTGTAAATCAAATCAAAATAAGTCAAGTTGATCTTGTCACGTGACCTTGACCTCTGACCTACTATATCAACGCAATAGGTCAGCCCCTTGGCAGACAGTCAACCCTTCCACCAAGTTTGGCTGTAAGTTATATAGTTCGCGCGCGCGCGCGCGCACACACACACACACACACACACACACACACACACACACACACACACACACACACACACACACACATGCTTGGGAAAACAATGCCCCGTGGCACTATGTGCACGCGGGTGTGAATAATAGGTCATCAGACTCAAAGGTGTGTTTCCTATGTTGTTAATGTCCATCCACACCCATCTCTTCACCAGCTCATTGTTCTCTATTTTTTTTCTGATCTCTTCTCTTCCTTCTCTACTCTCCTCTTTATCCTTTATCCTCAGCCATCTCTACGTTCTATTTTGTCTTTCCTCGACCTCCACTACCCTTAACCTTCTCTACCTTCAACCTCTCTACCTCACACCTCCCCGTCCCAAACTTGAGTAACCCAGTCCAAATGAAAGTGCATCCAGAACTCTGTATATCATTTAAAACTTTTCGCTAAATCTAAATTGGATGTGAATAGCGAGTGAGTTTGCACAGACGAGCAAATCCATTTATCTACTTAGGCGAAACTTGCTGAGGGCGGGCTGGAGTTTGAATATGAGTAGCAAATTAGGGGCAGTGACGAGATGGGGGAGTTAGGGTGGAATGTAGGGGAGATAGGGAGGAATGTAGGGGAAGGGGAGGGAGAGACACGGAGAAGACTAGGGGGGTGGAGGAGGTGAAGTGGAATGTAGGGGAGATAGGGTGGGAAGTAGGGGAATGGGGAGGGGGAGACACGGAGAAGAACAGGGGGATTGGGAGTTAAAATGGAATGTTAGAGGAGATAGGGAGGGATATAGGGGGAGGAGGGGGAGGGATAAGGGGGGAGAGGAGACAGGGAGGGGAACTGGGGGAGGGAGAGGGAATAGGGGATGGGAGGGAGAGATAGGGCGGAAAGTAGGGTAATGGGAGGGGCAGGGAGAAGAGGATACGCAGAGGAATAGGGAAAAGAGGGAAGATGGATGCAAAAGAAATAGGAAAGAAGGGAGAAAGTATATCTGTGTCTATACAGTATATATATACACATATCTACATATCTATATATCCATCTATCTCTATCTACTGTCTATCTATCTATCGACATACCTGCATGTTTATCTGCCTGTCTATCTATCTATCTATCTGTATCAATCAATTATTCAATCAATCAATCTGTCAATCAATATATCTGTCTACCTATCTATGTGAAAAAGCGAAATTGAGATAAAGGAGAGAGAGAGAGAGAGAGAGAGAGAGAGAGAGAGAGAGAGAGAGAGAGAGAGAGAGAGAGAGAAATACAGGAGAGAGGGAATTAAGGGTGAGATGAGACCTATAGGTATAAGGATGAAAAATGGAGGAGACAGAGAGAGAGAGAGAGAGAGAATGAGAGGGAGAGGGCTTAAGGGGAAATGAAAGGAAATAGAGAATGGTTGAGACAGAACGAAAGAGACATGTAAATGGAGGAAGAGAACCGGAAAGAAAAGAGTCGAATGAGGGGATTATCTGAGAGAGAGAGAGAGAGAGAGAGAGAGAGAGAGAGAGAGAGAGAGAGAGAGAGAGAGAGAGAGATGAGGTTAAATTGACTAGGCCTATGTTTTATTTGTGGTGTCTGGTGAGTATAAAGGAGAGCAAAGACGATGAGGGTAGACAGCAATGAAGACAGTGATGAGGCTAGGAAAGGGGGTGAGAAAGGTGAGGGTAATGATTTTGGGAGAGGAAGAGGGAGTGAGAAGACGAGAGGGAGAATGAGTGGCTAGATAAGGGAAGAGTGAGTGAGAGGGTGAGAGGGAGTGAGAGGGTGAAAGGGAGAGGGAGTAAGGGGGTTCGAGGGAGTGGGAGTGAGAGGGTGAGAGGGAAAGTGTGTGAGAAAATGAGAGTGAGATGCATTAAATGAGAGGATAAGAGAGAGTGAATGAGAAGCAGGGGAAGAAAAAGGAGAAGGAAGAGTGAGAGTGAGGGCGAGGGTGAGAGTATGGGTTGAAGGTGAGGGGTATGAGAGAGTGAGAGTATGAATGTGGGTGTGGGAGCGGTTCAGAGTGAGAATGAGAAAATAGTGAGAAAGATACAACGAAAGAAATAAGGAAGCGAAGAGAGACGCAAGAGGAAGGAGATGATTTCAGTGCCCTGTGCTGATGGTGGAGGTATCATTGTGGGTATGTAGTGTCGCTTAGTCACTCTTGCGTCACAATACTATTTTTGCTCTAACTTGGCCCAGATTTTTGTCTTTTTGTAGCTTATTTCACACAGCTCTGTGGCAAAAGGAGACAATGCTACCACTCTACGGATTTTCCATAGCACTTCTTTGCACTAGCATCATAACCTGGTGTCATTATACTCTTACAACTCAGCATTCACAACAGTGAGATAGGAATTTCAGGCAAAGTTAGAGTAAAGAGAGTATAGCTCTGTTCCACATCTCGAAAACTGTGTCAAAGCCTTATGAGGTTTTGCTAGTGATATCATTAATACTCAGATGAGTTTTAATTACGCTTCATTAATTCTAATTCCACGTTCGAAACTGTGTCGATCATACTGACGTCTTACTTATCTTATCACCAATACTTAAATGGGTTATAATCTCTCTTTCTTCGTTCAGAAACTCCATGTCATAAATTGTGTGAAATACTGATGAGGTTTTATTCAACTAATCAACAATACGGAAATGAGTTTTGATTTCGATTCATCAGCCCTGAATTCCACAGCTTCGAAGTTGCGTCAGTATCAACTGACCTCTTGCTAGCCTTATCAGATAGGATGGAGTCTCACTTCATCAGGTCGGAACCCGGAAAGCATGAAACACTTTGACACACTGCGGAGAACATCTTGACACAGTGAGACACATTTTGACACACTTCTGGCACACTCTGGGAAATCTTGATACAACTATGACACTCTGGGATCATCTTGGCACGCCATGGGAAACATCTTGGCACACTTATCACACTCTGGGGAAAATTCTGGCACACTCTGAGAACATCATGACACACTCTGGGGAACACCTTCGCACAGTCTGGGGAATATCCTCACATGTTCTTGACACTTTCTAACACACACTGATGAACATCTTGACACTGTCTGAGAACATCTTGACCCAGTCATGGAATATCTTGACACCCTCTGAGAATACCATGATTCACACTTGGAACAGCTTAGCATACTTTGGGGATCACCTTGACATACTTACATTTTCTTGGATCTTGACACACTTATGACACTGGGGAATAGCTTGACACACTGACATTTTGGAGAAACTTCACACACACACACACACACACACACACACACACACACACACACACACACACACACACACACACACACACACACACACACACACACACACACACACACACACACACACACACACACACACACACACACACACACACACACACACACTGATATATTCCGTAAAGTTTGACTCACTCCAGAAATATTTTGACATATTTAATTCTGACTCTCAGTACTCCGCTTCAACACAGCTCCCTGCAGGCATAAAGTTTCACACCACGGCGAGGTAAAACAGAGGGAGCGGGAGATTTAAAGAGCTAGGAAGGTAAAGAGGGAAGGGGAATGGAAAGGGAGAGGACTGAAGAGGGAGAGGTGATAAACAGAAAAGGAGAAAGGAAAGAGGAAGAGAGAGAGAGAGGGAGGGGGGGGGTGGAGAGGAAGGGGAGGTGGAGAAGGAGGTAGATGAAAGATGAAGTGAAGGTTAAAGGGAGAGGAGGTTGGGAGGGAGAGACATGGAGAGGGAGATGAGAGAGGAAAGGAGGTGGGGAGGCTGGGAAGATGGAGAGAGAAGGAGATAAGACAGGCAGAGAGTGGAGAGAGAGAGAGAGAGAGAGAGAGAGAGAGAGAGAGAGAGAGAGAGAGAGAGAGAGAGAGAGAGAGAGAGAGAGAGAGAGAGAGAGAGAGAGAGAGAGAGAGAGAAGGTGTACAGGAGTGCAGGTGGAAAGGGAGGAAGGGAGGGAGGGGAGGGGAGACACTAAACACTCCTCTCCCCATCTCCAGGAAACTCAGAGAACGAGGGTAAGGAAATTGACTAATCACATCTACCTCCGAATCAAAGGTTAACCCTGGCCCTCTCCCCCACTACCCAACCTTCCTGTCGCCTTGGGGAGAGGCTATAGAAGTAAATTACGCAATACATCGACACGAACCCGGGTCCTACACTTTACCCCTAGACCAGGCAACCAATCAGAAGTCGAGCTGGAAGGGAGGGAAGGTTTGGATTGGGTGAGGGAGCGAGGGGAGACAAAGGAGCGGTAACTTGTCTGAGGCGACCCCCCGGCCAATTAGTGAAGACTGGCGCCGGCGACTATGCATATCGCGTTGCTGGATTCAATTATTTCGGGTGTGATCAGAAAAACTAACACGGTGGGAGGAAGGGTGGCGAGAGAGGGAGGGCAGCTAGGAGAGGGAGACAGGGAGAGTTCAAGAGAGAAAGGAAAAAGAAATGGATGGTAGGGAGGGACGACAAAGGAGTACAAAGGAAGGCAAATAGCAACAGACCTATTGATCCTTTTATGGATGTTTGTTGCAGGATATCCTGCGTTATAACTGAGTTATGCTATAGGATATCCAACGTTCTAACTGAAAGATATCTGATTTACGAATCAAAGACATGCATAGGAAAGCAGGAGGGCTTCCCTCGCCCAACAATTCCTCCAGAAGAGGCAGACAGGATAAAGTGAAAAGGATTACCAATAAGCAAACTTATGGAAATTTCACAAGAAAGGATGAATGGAATGAACTACACTGTCTAAATCTGCAAGGGAAAATGTTATCAGATTAGCATTATGTAGAGTACATAACTATGTAATTCTGCTGTTGTAACTTCCATGCTTTGAACAGTAGAAAATATTATTCTCCAGAAAAGTAGATCTAATTCAAAAGTGAACGTGCTTAGTTGGGGATCATAAGGCAAATACTTATTTAAGCTGCTTTTAAACTTTAGTACTGTATCACAGTCTACCTCAATGTAAGGCCATTTGTTTCATATGTTTATAATACATAGCATATGACTGGAAACGTATGAAAATAATTTCAAGACTACTCCCTCTAGTATAATTAGGTTGATCTACAGTGAAATATTTTTGACTGACTTATTATTATGTCCGTTGAAAATTTTGTGAACTTGGATGAAATTCCATTATAATTTGTGCTTAGTTAAGGGAAACACAGTCAGCATTTCTAGACGTTTCTCATTTATATACTTCTCTCACTAGCTGTATATATCGATCTACTACCAATCTGTCTATCTGTCCATCTATTAATCCTTTGCTCTACTCTCTTGAGCTTCTCCAGTTTTAGTGGCCAGAACTGGACACAGTAGTTTACGTGTAGCCTAGGCGTACTAAGGAATTGTACAAGCTGACGGTGATGTGTCCTTATTAGTATTCAAATGCTTTACATACGAATCTAAATTAATTTCTTAGCTTTCTTAACAACCTTTGTACACTGCCTGTTTTAAATCATTTTTCATCCATATGTCTGACTTGGCATAAGCTTAACATCCTATTCCCTCAGGCCTGGCAGTTAACACCTTTACATGTCACAACTTCAGTATTAATACCCACCGTCCATATTGAATACTTGCAGGAACTGTATCATTCATGACGTGCATTGGTATTAATGGGGGTGTTTTTACATGTCGGTGAGTTTAGTGGAAGATCATTTAAGTCTGTTTTAGCGAAATGCATCAAAATATTCTGCCTCCCAGTCTGTAAAACCTGAATCATTTTATACAACAGATGATCTCTCTAACCACTCGGCCTCCACCTCCCCTAAATATTTTTCTTGCTTTACATTATCAAGATTAATAATTTTCATATTCATAGTAAGACTTTTTTATTTAACGCCAACCATTAGCAAATTTGCAATTCCTGGTATTAAAATCTATCTGTCAGGCCTGGGCCCAGTCAAATAGGTTGTTAATTTCCTTGTGAATCTCCTGCCTTTGTAATTATGTGTCCGCCACTCCGCCTGCTACCATTTACCCGTATATATTATCAGTAAATTTATATACGGTAGTTTATGACACAAGCTTTCTTCAGTATCTTTTTCATACGTTTAAAACATAGTAGGGTCCAACACTGACCCCTGTGGCACTCCCTATGTAATGTCTTCCCACTCCGATTCTTTTCTATTTATTACGACTCTTCCTTTACGTCCCCTTAGCCAATTATCGATTCACCTGAGCGCACGCACGCACGCACGCGCGCACACACACACACACACACACACACACACACACACACACACACACACACACACACACACACACACACACACACACACACACACACACACACACAGAAAGAGAGAGAGAGAGAGAGAGAGAGAGAGAGAGAGAGAGAGAGAGAGAGAGAGCAGTACTGGCTAATGAAGCGCCAGAAACAGAAGTAAACAAGGGCCAGCACTCTCTATCTCTCTCTCTGCCTTGGAGGGGACTAGCCAACATCAAAGTCAGAGAGAGAGAGAGAGAGAGAGAGAGAGAGAGAGAGAGAGAGAGAGAGGCCTAGAGCACAAACCCATGACAGAATAAAAACACAACCGACTCACTCCCACTCAGCAAAATTCTCAGGCACATCAAAGTGGACGATAATGAGTGAAAAACACATCTTCCCGTGGTCGACCGAATACCCGAGCACCGAACACTCGCAGGTTGAAACTTACGGTCGATTCTCCTGCAGTGGGGGAAGAGAGGGAGACTTCTAATGCTGTCCGGGAGATGGTTCCATTTTCGCTGCTGCTAACTCAACGACCGACTGTCAAGAATAGGCAAGTTTGTTAATGAAGAGATGCGTTGGTGAGGGAGGGAGCAGTGGGGAGAAAGAGAAGAAGGAAGTGTGTGGAGAGAGAAAGAGTATGGAAAGGGAAGGGGGTCGGGAAGAGGGAAAGGGGAGTGTGTCGAAGGAGGGAAAGGAGGGTGTAGGTGGTGGTTGTGTGTGTGTGTGTGTGTGTGTGTGTGTGTGTGTGTGTGTGTGTGTGTGTGTGTGTGTGTGTGTGTGTGTGTGTGTGTGTGTGTGTGTGTGTGTGTGTGTGTGTGTGTGTGTGGAGAGGAGGAAGTTTAGGGGACAGAGGAGGGGGGGGGGGACTGTGTGGGAGAAAGGAGCACAAAGGATGGAGAGAGAGAGAGAGAGAAAAAAAAAAAAAAAAAAAAAGAGAGAAGGAGAGAGAGAGAACGTGAAAGTAGCAGACCAACTATTACCAACTAAGTAGTTCGTAATTTTACAGACGAGGACAAAGAGGGGAAGAGTTTGGAACCGCGGAGAGGAAAGTGAGGCAAGACAGTTACCCTTCACTACGATGACGTATTAATTGAGAGGCTCTGCACACTGGGGCTGTAACTCATTCTACGCCTGTATCATTAAAACTGAGTGCGACGCTGTGGGCAAATTCCCAGGTTATGACGCTATTTGAAGCAAGAGGTGATAACATAACACCTGTGACGCCTCTGTATAATTGCAGACTACACTCTGTAATGTGGGATGTGGGCTGACTAACAAGAAGAACTGCTCCATAAATGATTGTCAGAAAGTACGGGCTTGCTTTTGATGATAATTTTTGGAGCATATAATGATAGTAAAACATGTCCAAGCCCTCCGTACTCGTATACTTGCCAACTGTACGCTTTGTAACGTAGGATGCAGGGCGACCACATCTAACAATTAAATGTGCTCCATAAATGACTGTCTGAAGCTATGGGCTTGTTTTCACTTTGCCACACTCATATTGGTGATAGTACAGCTGATATTCTGACACAGATTTATCCGATCCTCTTTGTCTCCTCCCCCCTCAAGAAATAAAAAAAGAACTAGAGGGGCACTCAACGGAGCGCGTCTCTCCGACCAGGGCAGCATAATTTCCAAACCACTCTTCATTTTGGGTTAGGATTTCTCATCACTGATTAGGATTTCACAAAAAACGCTTTCCGGATCCAGAATCTGTAACACGATCCGGATCGGTCCCAAAAGTTAATCGACTGTTCCCTAGGACATGGGCTATCTACCCACCAAATTTGGTCCAAATATCTCTTCTAGTTTTTGAGTAATCCTGCTAACAGACAAACAAACAAACAAACTAACAGGGGTGATTTACTCTCCTTGTCGGCGAGAGAGAGAAAACAAAAAGAGGAAAAACACCCCTTCACCTAGGCTCACGCTCTGGGCCAGCTGTTTCCCACTGTCATCCGTATTATGTCTGGCAGTGAGTAATGGCTTGACCAGAGCGTGACCCAATAAAACGGAGAGTTCTGCCATAGTTTTCCCCGACCCACACGACCGATTAAGCAGCGTTAGAATAATGTCCGATTCCGACCTCAATTCTAGAATAGACCTCTCGCACTGGAGGGGAATATGAAACACCTATTCTAAGCCCCCCCCCACCAAAAAAAAAGGAGGGGGCATGGTTGTAGTAAGAATAAAATATGAAGGACGTTCTTGGCTAAAAGACTTAATGTACAGGATCGTAGTGAGAAGAGGAAATAAAATATAACAAACACATACTGTAAGCGTCCGATACACACACACACACACACACACACACACACACACACACACACACACACACAAGGTTGTTTTTAAGATGGAATGATGAATGGTTGGAGGTTAGGGTCTTTTTCGCTATGCATTCTGATAATAAATTCTATCACTATTTTTTCGTTTCTGCACCTTATCCACATCATTTTAAATACTTTGGATAGTGGGAATCCCTCTCCAGCTACCTCCCTCCTTCTCTGATTACACTATCCTCTCTCCCTTTCCCTCCTTCCCTCTCCCACGCCCTCCATCCTTCCTCCATCCCTCTCCCGCCAGTAATGAGTTAAGGGCCTGAGAGTTTGTGATCAACCTCATGAATATTTAGCACGCGGAGCAAGTTGAGTGTGTCCTGGGTGGTTGTGCCCTGGGTGTGTGTGTCCTGGGAATGTGTGTTGTTTGTGTCCTGGTTGTGTGTGTGTGTGTGTGTGTGTGTGTGTGTGTGTGTGTGTGTGTGTGTGTCCTGGGTGGGTGTGAGCTGGGAGCTCGCGCGCGTGTGCGTGTACTGGATGAGTGTGACCTAAGTGTCTGTGTGTCCTGGGTGTGTGTGACCTGGGTGGGTGTGTCCTGGGTGTGTGTGTTCGCGGGTGCATATGATTCTGCGTGTGGGAGTCCTGTGTGTGTGTGTGTGTGTGTGTGTGTGTGTGTGTGTGTGTCCTGGTTGTGTGTGTGTGTGTGTGTGTGTGTGTGTGTGTGTGTGTCCTGGGTGGGTGTGAGCTGGGAGCTCGCGCGCGTGTGCGTGTACTGGATGAGTGTGACCTAAGTGTCTGTGTGTCCTGGGTGTGTGTGACCTGGGTGGGTGTGTCCTGGGTGTGTGCGTTCGCGGGTGCATATGATTCTGCGTGTGGGAGTCCTCTGTGTGTGTGTGTGTGTGTGTGTGTGTGTGTGTGTGTGTGTGTGTGTGTGTGTGTGTGTGTGTGTGTGTGTGTGTGTGTGTGTGTGTGTGTGTGTGTGTGTGTCCTGGGTGTGTGTGTCCTGGGGTGGAGGGGGGGAGGAGGAATAAGAAAGGCAGGCATGATTGGGAAGGACTTGAGAGCTAATGCAGTGATAATGCAAAGGCAGAGGGATATGCGACAAATGCAGATGAGGTAAGCCAGGCAAAGATGAAGCACGGCAGGAAGGGATGAGAGACTGGGGGTGAAACCAGGTAACGTGAGGAATACGTGGGGAATACTAGTTGAAGCAAAGCCGAGAGGAGGCAAAGGAGAGTGATTTACTTTGATCATGATGTTTTGTGAAGTGAAACAGATTGAAACAGGCTGAAACAGGGCACGTCGAAGTATGGCAGAGTTTGGCAGGGAGTAGATGAAGCCAAACAGAGTGAGGGTGGTGGATGTAGGTTAAACTGTAGTAGGGTAGTTGAGTTAAAGTTGGCTACAGCAGGTTGGAACAGAGAGCTGAATTAGGTGACAGAGAGGCGGTGTGTGTGTGTGTGTGTGTGTGTGTGTGTGTGTGTGTGTGTGTGTGTGTGTGTGTGTGTGTGTGTGTGTGTGTGTGTGTGTGTGTGTGTGTGTGTGTGTGTGTGTGTGTGTGTGTGTGTGTGTGTGTGTGTGTGTGTGTGTGTGTGTGTGTGTGTGTGTGTGTGTGTGTGTGTGTGTGTGTGTGTATTGTGAAATAGAAAGAGATGTGTTGAGGTAGGTCCGGTGAGACAGGACAGGCGATAGGACAGATGATGGAGGTCAGGTAAAAGAGAACAAGTGATGCAGTACAGGTGAGGCAGGACAGGTGAAACAGAACAGGTGGGGTAGGACAGGCGAAACAGGACAGGTGAGGTAGGACAGGTGAAACAGGACAGGCGATGTAGGACAGGTGAAGCAGGACAGGTGAGGCAGGACAGGAGAAGCAGGTTATGTGAGGTAAGACATAAGGTAGGACAAGTAAGGTAGGCCAGGTGAAGCAGGACAAGTGAGATAGGACAGACAAGGAAGGACAGGCGAGGCAGGACAAGTGGAATGTGAAACGTGGAGTGAGCAGCGGGGCGTGAGTGAGTGAGCCATCAAGAGGGTAATGAGGGCAGGCTATAAGGACTCTCACGCAATTACGCCACTACGCTACTTGCATCTCGTTGACTTGCACTGTGTTACATTCCCACGCCATTACGCCACTGTTCAACACTACGCTACTGCATCTTGTTGACTTACATTGTGTTACTCTCTCAACATAGTATTCTGTCACTTCATTTCACGCTGGGACTGTATACGGGATCTGTGTAGAATGAGGAATAATGAAAACACACACACACACACACACACACACACACACACACACACACACACACACACACACACACACTGCACTTTGATATTTACCTATGCTGATGACAAGACTTACATACGATCCTTACCTTTAAGCACAAACTGAAGCATTTTTTCCTTTTTTTTAACAATCACGATTATTTGCTTTCCTCCACACATGAAACAACACAGTCAGGGGGCCAGTGGGGATTGGTCTTCGCCATAGAGGTATAATTTCATCACAATACCTTTACCGTCGTTACATCCAGGTAGACGCTCGACCGCGTCCTGCCTATGGGATTATAACCAGCGATTCTTCTCACATGGCTTCATGTTGGCTTAGCATACCGACAAAACCCTCCTTTGTTCTCTGAAAAGAAAGTGGAAATGGATGGTAAGAACCATGAGTAGTGAAACCATTAACAAATTTCATCGACAGCACACACACACACACACACACACGAAAAAACTTCGTTCCTTTTTCGTTAAGGTCATGCTAAGCCTCTACCAATACTGGAGCACATTAAGGCATGTTTTATTGATATTAGACCCAAATTTCATTTATCTCTGAACATCCAAGACGACATATCCACTTGAAGGTATATACAGTACTGTGCCGTTAGTGCATTTCTGTGAAGCATTGTTCGGTGCTAGAATTTTCAATATGTTCATTTATGCAGTTCATACACGTAGTGGCACCTACATAATCAGACAGGAATGTTGCGCGGTTGTACCGTACATGTGTCCCTCAACATATGTTCCTCGAAAGGACAGTGGACTGCAGGAGAACGGTCACTTCAGCCTATAGTCCACGTTCACTCTTGGATAAACCTGGGACTTCAACAACAACTAACAGTTCAGGTACAACTATTTTTTTGAGAATTGTCCAGTGAATACGGATTTAACGTGTAACACACACACACACACACACACACACACACACACACACACACACACACACACACACACACACACACACACACACACACACACACACAATTTCCTGACAGGAAGGTTATACTCTCGCCTCACTCACCTTGACTATTACACATTTTCTTTACACCCTAACTCTCACCTTGCTTGTCATTCTGCTTTACCCTCAGACTTCATTCACTCCCACCCCGACTATAACCCTTCCTCCACACTCACATCTTCCTCCACACCTTGACTGTCCCACGTTATGACTTTCATCCTTCCACACCTCAACTCTTACCTTCCATGCAGTACTCTGCCACTTTCTTCTACGCCCTACCACGTACCTCACAAACCCTGTCATTCCCAAACCTTCTTTCATACCCTGCCACATTTTCCCATACTCTCCCACTTTAACCATACTCTCTGCCACATTCTCCCAAACCCTGCCGCATTCTCCTACACCCTGCCACCTTCTCCCATATCCTGCCGCATTCTCCTACACCCTGCCGCATTCTCTTATACCTTGCCACTTACTCCCAAACCCTGCCACTTTCTCCCACACGCTGCCACATTCTTTCACATTTTGTCACATTCTCCCATACACTATCGCCTTCTCCCACACCCTGTCACGTTCTCCCATACCAAGCTGCCTTCCAGTATCCTGTCACTTTCTCCCACATCCTCGACCACTCTAACCATATCATCGTCCCCACTCCTTAGTACCACCCTTCCCCCCACACTCTGTCAGCTTCCCCACCACTTTATGACTACCACCCTACACCTTACCACCACCACCCTACCCCCTACAGTGCCCACCTCCCCATCAACGCCACGAAGGTAAAGGGTTGAGATGGCACGCGGCTCCCCAAGTGCCTCTCCTCTCCCTCAAATTGAACATTTAACAGTTCATTCATCGGCCCCGTTGTTCCTCGCCAACCCTCTCTCTCGCCCTTTTTGTCAGGCAGTCCCTTTGGCGGCCGTAATAGCTTTCCTCGCTCCCCATATAAACCTAATTCACTTTACGACTCTTCATCTCTTCCTCTGCACACCACCACCACCACCACTACCACTACTGCATTATCTGACCCTCTCTCCAGACACTCTCCCTCCCTTCCTGCCTTTCCTTTTCCAGACACTTTCCCTTTCTACTTCTTTCCTTCGTGCCTCTCATGATCTACATTCTCGCTTCCTGTTTCTCCCGTCCACTCTCTCCCTTCCGCCTCAGTCCTCCACACTCTATCCTCCTCCTCTCTGCATCTTCGCTTTTCCTGCATGTCTCTCTCTTTCACACTTACCCTTCCTGCGCCTACTCTCCACACTTTCCCTTCCTGCCTCTCCCCTCCATACTCTCTCTTCCTACCTCCACACTCGCTTTTCCTTCCTGTCTCTTTCCACACTCTCTTTTCCTTCCTGTCTCTTCTCTTCAGTCTCCCTCCCTTCTAGTCTCTTCCTTTCATACTATCACTTTCTCCCTTCGCACTCTCTGTCTCTTTCTCTCCCTTACAACCTCCCCTCTCCACTGCCGCTCTCATCACACTCTCTTAGATTTAACCCCTTGTCCGAGGTGGGTTTCTCTGATCAGAATTAAATCGTCTGGCGTTAACTGTAAAGAAATGCGTAGATTTTAGTTACTTGCCAGAGTGATTATCGATATTTTTATTTATTTATTTATTTATTTATTTTATTGTTACAGCTGCTTTCCCTGAGCCAAGTAAAACCGCCTGATGTTAACAGAAATTTAATTAAAAGATTGCATATCAAAATTAAAATGTGGTTAGAGAGAGAGAGAGAGAGAGAGAGAGAGAGAGAGAGAGCAGACGTACCCACTATGGGAGAAGAGAGAAAATGAAATAGTAAATTGCCGCATATTGCAGGAGCGAGTTAAAGGAGAGAGGCGAAGAGGAAGAGAGAGAGAGAAGGAGGCTAGGAGGAAAAGAGAGAGAGAGAGTTTTCCTTAGGAGAGAGAGAAAGATTAAGAGTGAGAGGAAGAGGGAAAAAGAAGATGCTTGTGGGAAATGAAGAGGGAAGCTGGAAAGAAGGGAAGGAAAGAGAAAGACAAAGAGAACGAGAAAGACAGGATGGCTGAGAGGAGGAGAGTAAATGAGAAGGTAACGGGTCATACAGTGGGTGGGTAGAAGGAAGAGAGAAAGAAAGAGCGACAGAGAGAAAGTAAGGAAGACTCAGCTCTTTCCTTAACTCTTTGAAGTGTGGGTCAATGACAGTGTAGAATGTGGTCTGTCTGCTGAGAATGAGTGAGAGTGAGAATGAAGAGTGATGGAGAGGTACAGGCGAAGAATGAAGGTGGAGAGTGAGAGTGGAAATGAGAGTGGAATGATACAGAGGCTGAATTATAGTGAGATGCGGAGTGATGGAGAAGGTAGAGTGATGGAGAGGTAGGCATGGGGCGATGTGGGGAGTGAGAGGTGGGGGTGGAGAATGATGGAGAAACGGAGGTCATGAGAGGAGTGGCGGGGGAAAAGTGGGATGAGATGCAGGGGTGGACAAGGGGGCAGGTTAGATGTGTGTGTGTGTGTGTGTGTGTGTGTGTGTGTGTGTGTGTGTGTGTGTGTGTGTGTGTGTGTGTGTGTGTGTGTGTGTGTGTGTGTGTGTGTGTGTGTGTGTGTGTGTGTGTAGCGAAGGTGGAAGGAGAGAGCTAAAAAAGAGTTGAGAGGAGGAAAAACAGAGCTTAAGAGAGGAATAAGGAAGTATGTGGAGCTTGAAAGCAGAGGGAGAACAGAGATGCATTGAAAGTGGATGAGGAGGACAGGGTGGAGGCAGGCGGAAAGCAGAGTTAAGGTGGAGGGACTGAGAGAAGTATAGTGGAGGAAAGTTGGAGAGAGAAAACTAAAACTAAGGCGGAGGGACTGACAGAAATAAAGATAGTGGAGGAAAGTTAGAGAGAGAAAAAGTAAAACTGGGTTACGAATGAGATAACACGGTGGAAGAGAAAGTGGAGTAACTTGTGGTGGACTAATTTTGTTGAAGTGTCGTGTTTGTTAATGAAAGTGAGTGGTGCAGGTGGACTGGATGGAGGGGTGGAGAGTGGACGAGGAGGGAGAATTATGTGGTGAACGAAAGATGAATGAGAATGAGAGAGATATTAAAAGAAGAGTGGAGAATGAGGAATGCTGTGGTAACCTGAAGAAGAATGAAAAATGGAAAATACAGGGTAAACTAAAGAAGAGTGAAAGTAGAAAATGAAGGCTGACCTGAAGAGTGAGAATCGAAAGTGAATTGTCAGCAATGAAAGAATGAAAAGTGGAAATGAGGGGTAAACGAAAAAATGAAAGGAGATAATCAAGGTTATAATAATGAAGAATGAAAAGCAGAGCGATGAGTGAGGTAGACGAGAAGAGTGAAAACAGGATTATGTTAATAAATTGAAGAAGGGAAGTGAATGATTACGTGAAAAGAAATGTTACGTGAGGAAGACTGAAAAATGGAGTATGTTGCACTCTGGAGCAAGGAAGAGAATAATGTAGAATGTGGATACAGGTGGATGAACAGATGATAAATGTGGAGAGGAAGTGAGGAGAGGTAAGGAAGATGGGGAGGGGTAAGGGATTAAGGAAGGGGAGAGGAGGGGAGGGATGGTGAGTGAGGAAGAGGAGGAGAGGGGGATGAGGAAAGGGAGGGGAGGGAAATGAAGAAGCGCACAGGAGAGGTATGAAGAAGGTGAAGAAGAGGGAAAGAAGGAGAGGGAGTAGGGGGGGGGGAATGAGGGAGGGAAGGGGAGGAGAGGGAAATGAGGAATGGGAGGGAAGAGAGGGATGAGAAATAAAGGAAAAAGGAAAAAGGATGGGAAGAAGGGGAAGGTGAGGGGACTGTGTAAGCTAAACAGAGAATAAGGGAAGGATGAAGGGAATGAAGAAAGGATGGATGAGGGGAAAGAATAATTGCAGGGGATGTAAATGGGTAAAGCGAGGGCGTGGGGAGTGAGAGAAGACTGAGGAGAATAAGTAAAGGGAAGGCCGGGGGAGAAGGGGAGGGAGAGGGAGAGGAAGAAGGAGAGGGAGAGGGAGAGGGAGATGGAGAAGGAGAGGGAGAAGGAGGGGGAGGGTATAGGGTCAGGTTGATAATGAAGGGGAAGGAAGGTGACACGCGTAGTGATGAGGAAAACACGTCACCGAAAAATGAATAAATGAACAACCGCGGAGGTGAAGAATATCTTGGCATTAGAGAGAAGGAAGAATGCGATGAAAAGGAAATGAAACTAAGCTATTTAATGCAGAGAATAATAAAGAAAAATACAAGAAAAGCAAGTAGTGGCATTTTCATACAACCCTGCATTTCGGATCGTACTTGGTATATGGTTGGCCCATTCAGATCGAGGACCTAAACTATTTTTCGTTCTTGTTTCTACCAGACGATTTTATTCAGCCTGGGAGAAGACCCTAAAAGTGAAGTGAATAATGAAGACTATATCAAACCCTTCCAGTTCGCAGTCTCTCTCTTTGGCAGAATAAAATCGGCATGTGGCAGGAAGAACACATTATACAAGAAGTCATCGTACTGAACAGGCCGAAAGATCTTGTACCTGAAGTAGGCCACATACAGACCAACAGAGACACAATATTACTAACAAACTACAGTCAAATTTCATCGTACTGATAAACTTGCTGTGTTGACGCCAGTCTGAGGAACTGCAGTTGTTGTAATTAATCCTTTCGCACGTCTGGCTTTTGGATTAAAGGAAGCGAGAATACAACCCTTCCAGCCTGCTTGAATATTAATGATTAGCTTAACAAAGTTTAGTTAGGTGTGCCACAGATTCACTACTGTGTAAACTAACTATTGGCCGCAACTACCCGTGAAATTAGAGAAAGTAAATGTATTCCCAGACACCACCTCCAACGTGTGCTTTATGCTGAAAACTACTTGTATTTTGTACTTGTTTTGGTTATGATAAACTTTCACGTCGACCACGGCCTTGGAAACGCATACTTACTAAAAATAAATATTGTGTACCCTTCTGCTGTGTTACATTGATAGACGGGTCAAGAATTCCGAAACACCAACGCAACAAACTGAACGCGGTTTATTTCTATGAACCATTTCAGAGCTCATCGCATCCTGGGGTGCAAAATAAGTTTTCAGCGGTTGTTCATTTAGATGAAAAAGTTCGCATAATATTTAACTGCATTTACTTTTCTCTTTGGCTATGTCCGTCACTTTCCTAGTGATGCATTATATAAAAAAGAATCATCTATGAGCAGAGAAATACACCAGACTTCTTCCAGTTTGCTGTTATTAGCCAGCAAAGTGAAAAGAAGAGGTGAAAGAAGCAAAACTTTGTCCCAGACTGTACACAAAACTACACAAGACAGTCTATTCTGCAACACCCACTTCCATCTCTACCGTATACCGTACCTGCAGATAATCGGTGGAGTGTTGGTTAAGATATTCTTTAGTTATGATATACTTCTGAGCTCACATTAGCCTAAGAGAAAGTGAGTATATACATCAGCACCCATTCCTGCCTCTACCATCATCTCTTATGTTGGAGGATGCTGTTTCTGTTATTCTGGATGATATACACTCAGGAAAGGACATAGCAATTAGGGGTTAATGAAGCCTTTATCAAACACCAACAGTCAAGACGAACCCGATTTGAACTAATTAAAGTCATCCGGAATGAAAAAGTATGTCATGGTATTGAAGAGGCTGTCGAGACGTCATGGTACTGAAGAGGACATATGAAGAAGTCATGATATTTGTAGTAATTGTAGCCCCACGTTCATCTGAAATGTGAAACAAGTGGACTGCAGGCTGAAATCGCCTTTCTTTAGCAGTCCAGTTTTCCCTCTCCTTTGGGAAGATAGGGAGGGAGATGAGGGACGCTTGTATAACCGGGCACTGGAACCACTCGGTTATGTCGGTGCCATTACTTCAAGGCGCCCCTCCCTAGCATGATGTTAAACGCAGTCAAGGTGATGAAGGGGGCTACACTGAAACACCATACGGAAGGTTCTACACTGACAACCATTCAGAGAGAACCTGGAGACAGACTCTACCCGCGACCCGACCCTTCCCCATACACGAACAACTTAACTGGTGCGAGGGATTGACAACCTTACCCCTCACCCTCCCTCCCTCTCTGTCTGTCATTCCTCCTCCTTCAAGTTTTCCAATTAACCTTCAGACGCAAATAGAGGAGAGCGACGCCGGTGAATTGTAATTTTTGCGGCCAAGAACGAGAGGGAAACACTTTCATTAAACTTTGGGTCGCAGGAAAAAAGCGCAATTTAGGGATATAGTTTTTGCCTCAGAGGAAGTTGAGCAACGTGGATGGCATGGCAGTCTGGGTGTGAGGAGAGAGAGAGAGAGAGAGAGAGAGAGAGAGAGATAGAGAGAGAGAGAGAGAGAGAGAGAGAGAGAGAGAGAGAGAGAGAGAGAGAGAGAGAGACCAGAGGAGTGTATAGGAAGGAGTGTGCTGAGAAAAATGCGTAAGGGAGAGGTATACAAGACAGAATACTGGAGAGAATGCGTATAGGAAGAGTGAATAGAGGTGTACGAGGAGTGGAGGGGGTGGATGGGCAACAATACGTGGAAATTTTGTACAGGCGAGAAAGTTGGGGAGAAGGAGCAGGAGGAGGACCTAGTATAATGCGTATAGGAGGGTGTATAGGGCAAATAATGCGTAAGAGAATGTGTGTGGAGGAAAGCTTGTAGAGAATGCGTAAAGAGGATGCACAGGGGTCATGGCAGAGATGCGTATGGAAAGGGGTGCGTAGGTGAAAAATGGGAAAGGGAGAGCGCATGGAGGGGAGAAAGTTAGTGTGTGTGTGTGTGTGTGTGTGTGTGTGTGTGTGTGTGTGTGTGTGTGTGTGTGTGTGTGTGTGTGTGTGTGTGTGTGTGTGTGTGTGTGTGTGTGTGTGTGTGTGTGTGTGTGTGTGTGTGTGTGTGTGTGTGTGTGTGTGTGTGTGTGTGTGGTGATGAACAAGTTGGAGAAAATGCGTAGGAAGAGGTTAGGAAAAAGTATAGGGAAAAATGCTTAGGGGAAAGTATGTGTACTAGACAGACAGCCGGAGAGAATAAGAGAGAGTATGTGGAAGAGAGAACGTTGGTGGGAATGTCTAAGGAGAGGAGTTAGGAAAAAATGTGTAGGGGAAGGTGTGTAGGGGAAAACTGCGTAAGGAAGAGTGTGTTCAAGAGAAAAAGTTTGGGGGAAAGCATAGTACAGGGGAGGAAGACCTAGCAGAGAGATGTAGTGGATGGTATGAATAGGGGAAAGATGCGTAGGGGAGAGTGTGTAGGGGACGAGAAAGCTGGTCAGAATGGGCATGCACAGGGCCAGGTAAAAAGTGCGTAGGGGAGGGGTTTGTGGGGGAAAATAACGCAAAAGGGAGTATACAAAAGCGGGTGTGTAAAAGAGAGTGTGTAAACGTGGGTACGTAGGGGAAAATTACCCAAGAGAGTGTGTAGAGGAGGGTACGAAGGGAAATAAGGCGTCAGGGACAGTGAGTAAGGGAGGAAGCGTGTTGTTGCTGAGGTCATTAGAGCGAAGGGTGTTGGAAAGGGCAGTGTGTGTGTGTGTGTGTGTGTGTGTGTGTGTGTGTGTGTGTGTGTGTGTGTGTGTGTGTGTGTGTGTGTGTGTGTGTGTGTGTGTGTGTACTGTGACTGAGAGGCTGTGGGTTTCGTGTTCGTTGGCCTGGTAGACTCATTCACATCTGTTCCCTACCAGAAAATTATCTACGAATATGATACAGATTTTCTCCTCTGATATTAATACAAACGTTGTGTATGTCAGAAACAGAAACAGAAAGCAATATACAGTAATAATAATGTGCAACAGGGAAAAAAAAGTCGCTAAGGAAGTGGTGTTATGAAGCGTCATAGTAATAATAATGTGCAATACGGCAAACAAGTCGCTAAGGAAGTGGTGTTAAGAAGCATCCTAAGTTCTCCATAATACGACTCTAGGGGTAGTGTTCTCCATGGTTCAGTAGTACCTCTTTCCTTATCAACTTATTTCTGCTTCTGGCATGTTAATTTCTTCAGTACAGTAACGTCTCTTTTTATTTATTCTTTCTGTTACCAGACGATTGATTCAGTTCGAGGGAGATTTTGATGACTCTGATATAATAGGACGTACTCGCTGGGCTGAAAAAATCGTCTGGAGAAAGCAAGAATAAAATACAGAAGACGTGATCGTGCATAAAGGGTTAAAATTTCCGCGTATACTATTTGAGCTTGTGTCACAGTCAAAAACACTTACGTAACATCCAAGGAATTATTAAGGTGTAATGTGTGAAAGGTATCGCTGAGAAGGAGGCACTGGAAAGCCACCAAAGCCAGCCAGAGTACTGCTGAAGGGGTGTTAAGGGATGGAAGAAAAAGAGGGGAGAGTGGGAGAGGGGGTAGTGGGTGTGTGTACTCAAAGCTTGTGGTGTGTGGAGACGGGAGGTGGGGGGACGAGGTGTGGTGGTAGGGGTGTGTTGCGCTTGTGATGTAAGGTGCTAGGAGGTGGTATGACAAAGAGTGTGTACTTAGAGGCTGTAGTTTGGGGAGAGAGGAGAGGGTGACAAGGAGGGGGTGTAGTGGTGTGTACTCAGAACAGTAATCTGGGGAGAGAGGAGGTGGGGGGATAAGAGGTGGGGTAAGTGTGAGTACTATGAGTTGTGATGTGGGGGAAGAAAAGTAGGGGGATGTGGGACTGAGTTTGGGGTATGTACTTTGAGTTGTGATGTGTAGGAGAAAGATGGGGGGAAGTGGGGTGAAAGAAGGGTGTGTATTCGGAGATGTTATATGGGGAGAGAAGAAGGGGGAGGCAAGAGTGTGGGTTGGGATGTACTCATAGCTTGTATTATGTAGAAAGAGAGAGACAGCAGGGGGTACAGGGGGTGAGGTAAGGGTGTGTACTCGAAGTAGCAATGCTGGGAGAGGGGAGGGGGAGGAGTGACAGGAGGAGGGTGAATGAGGATGGTGGGAGGAGGGAAGGGGGTAGGGAAAGGGGAGAGGGGGGGGGAGTGAAATTAGAGGGCTGGGGAGGTAATGGCAGAAGGGAACGAAAAGTTGAGAAGTGTGAAGGAAATGGTTGGGTAGGATGAGAATGGGTGAGAGGGGAAAGAAGCGGGATGATTGTGGAAGACAAGGGTCGAGTGTAAAAGTGGTGGTCTTAAGGGCTCTTGTTAAGGCATGATGAGGCAGGCCAAGCGTGACCCGAGGAGGCAGGCGTGAGGAGAGGAGAGAGGAGAGAAGAGGAGAGAGAGGGGATGAAAAGAGGAGAGGGGAGGAAAGGAATGAGAATAGGAGAGAGAAGGGATGAGGAGAGAAGAGGAGGGGGGACGAGAGATGAGTGGCAGGGAAGAGGTGGAGAAGGGAGGAAGGGGGAAGGGTGAGAAGAGAGAGGATGAGGTGAGGAGTGAGGAAAGGAGAGGAAAGGGGTGAGAATAGGACAGGGGGGAAGAAGGAGGGGTGAGGAGAGGAGAGGAGAAGGATGAGAGATGTCTGAGGAGAGGAGAGGATGGAGGTGAGGAACGGAGTGAGGCGAAGAAAGGAGAGAAGTGAGGTGAGTTGAGGACAGGAGTGAAGAGAAGAGAGAAGAGGAGAGGATATGGTTGATGAGAGGTGTGAGGTGAGCAGGGGAAAAAGGATAAGGGTTGGCGGTACGAAGATAAGATGAGGAAATATGAAAGGGTGATATGAAGACAGTGATAATGAATGAGGGACAGAGTATGTCATAAATTACTCGAAAACATAATGAGAAAGAGGAGGAGCTAAGGAGCAGGGTGAGGAAAGGAAAGAGAGGAAAGAGAGAGGAGGAGTGGAGAGAAGAGTGAAAAGAAGAAAGGAGAACGCAGTTGATAGAAGAGGGTTGAGGAGAGGAAAGGTATGAAATGAGGAGGAGTGGAGAGGTATAAGGGGTGAGGCTTGACTGTACCTAGGAGATGAGGGAAGGAGATGTGGTGGGGAGACGACAAAGAACGAGTGGAAAGCTGAAACAACACTCAAAGAATCAAGGAAGAATACATAACCAAGGAGCATGACAAAAGACAGAAAAGGGTAAGGAGAGATAGGCGGGGGAGATGAAGAGGAAAGGATAATGAAGAAAGAGTTGTTTTCAATCCTGGAATTGGGGTGGAAGGCAAAAGTGACAGAGTGATGGAAAAAACAGCAACTTTCACGTGAAGTCTGACAATATGAAGGAAACATAAAATAAGGAGCGATGGAAGGGAGAGGTGAAGAACGAGATGTAATGAATGAAAGACTCTGTGCATTACCAAATCAGTATGGAAGGCAACATTAATTGAGAGAGGGGAGAGAAGAAGAGATGGATAAGGAGAGGAAAATGGTGAGGAAAGGACAGGGGAGACGAGAGGGGAGCGGGGAGAAGATAGGGAAGAAGGGAGAGGAGAGGAGAGTGATAAGGAAAGGAGAAAGACGAGAGGAGAGGGGTGGGTAGAGGACAGGGGTGAGGAGTGGAGAAGAGAGAGGTGAGCTTGGGAGGTATGAAAAAGATATTAGATGAGGAAGTTTGGACTGAGAGACCGTGGTGTTAAGAATCAACCATGGAATCAAGGCTGCACGCAAAATGGAGCGGAGAGGGAGAAATTACAGATTCCACTTGGCATTAAGAGGGAAACATGAGATAACTAGAAGCGCTCAGAGACCGCATACCTCCGCCAACACCAATAAAATTCAAGATCTACTGGTGTAATTCCTGTATGCCATCAGACGAATACTTTTACGGTCTCACTTAGGTAATCAGTTAATTCAACGGTCTTAGCCTGCCTTATTACTGAAATCAGAGTTCGCACACATCCGACGATGCTAATGAAATTTATGATTTATTCCGCATCCGGATCCGGATCCATCTCAGAATCTAATATACTTTTCCTTGATCCACTGCACACCTACCTACCAGATGTCACTGAAATCTGATTACAGTTTTTTGGGATATCCTGTGCACAAACAGACAGAGAGACAGACACGGGTAAATACATAACCTCCTCCAACTTCGCTGGTGGAGGTAATAAAGATAGAGAAAGAAAGAAAAAGGAAGAGAGTCCGAGCAAGAAAAATCATGAATCAAGGTCGGAATATCAGCCGTAAAATCAAGACAGAAAACCACACCGAGAGTCGGAGAAAAAACATATACAACTTTTATATGAGGCTTAGCAGTAGGCAGGAAAAAAAATGGAGAAAATCATGAGTGAAAGAAAACTAGAATGCAATATTACGAAAAAAAAAAGAAAAAAGACAACAATCAACTCAGAAATTAAGATGATGGGTAAATTGGGAAGAGAGAGGGGCGAAAGAAACTGCAAATAAGGAATAAACGGGAAAGGGTGTTTAAGAACGAAAGATAACGAATAAAAGGACTTAATATAGACGGCATACTGAAAGTTGGAAGGAAGAAGGAAGGGAAGGAAGGAAAAAGTAGATGAGGAGAATGGAGGACTTAAAACAATCATGTAATAAACATAAGTCAGAAAGAGAAAGAGAAGGAAGGAAGGAAGGAAGGAAGGAAGGAAGGAAGGAAGGAAAGAAAGAAAGGAGGGAGGAAAGTAAGAATAAAACAGTATATAATAAAAAGGAAGGAGCATTGAAAAAATGAGATATCGAATCGGCCAAAGGACATAAAACAATCCATCATGAAGTCAAGGAAAAAGTCGAAAGAGAAAAAGTGAGGGAGAAAGAGCTGTGCAACATTGACGTGAGGTTCTTCAAAAGGCATTGTGAGGGGACAGGGTACATTTATTATAGACGCGGGCAGAGGCAGGGAGAGGCAGAGTGTGGACTAAAAAAAGGGAGAGGAAAGAGAAAAGTGTGAGAGGGGTTTCCTATGTTGAACAAAATTGTCTGGAAGAAGTAAGAATTTTGTGCGAAAAAGAAATCACCGTACTGAAGTGTTTATGAGTGCCTAACCCCTTCTATCCAATCGTACTGAAGTGGATCTGAGCGCCACGCCCATCTCTCACAGTACTGATGTTGTTTTGAGAGCTCACCTCCCTTCTCACCGTACTGAAGTATCTTTGAGCGCCCTACACTTTCCTAATCATGCTGAAGTGATTTTGAGAGCCTTGCCCCCTTCTCACCGTACTGAAGTACTTTTGAGCGCTCACTTCCCCTCCTTAATCTCTTCGGTACGGTGACGTTTTCATTTTGCTTAATTTTTGCTTCCTCCAGATGATTTTATTTAACTTAGGAACTCCTCCAATTCGAAAAATCGCTCCTACTCTGTATTAAACCGTCTGGGAATAGCAAATAACGAAAATAAGCCATCGTAGTGAGGGGGTTAACTCTGAATAACGAAAAAAATAAAATACAATGGAGTGTAAGTCTTGGAACTCTACGCTCACGACCTGCCAGATTTCACCTTTTTCACTCATAATGGCCAGGCAGTTCTTTCAGTCCGATTATATACAGTACTGTATTCTTCATTTTAATCAGCCCATCACCAAACACTATAATCAATTTAGGACAGACCTCTTGCAGTAAAGGAATGAAGGAAGGCTATAATCCAACCTCTTTATTTCGAAAAATAAAAAAAATAACCTAAGCAGAGTAAAACTGTCCAGTAATATGAAGAATATAGTGGAAAATCCGCCATCAGACTGTAAGGATTAACCACTTTAAGATGATGTATTTTTTTTAGTTTGTTCTTGCTACCACCATACGATGTTACTAGCTTAGGAGAGATTTTTCAAACGAGAGGAGTTCTTTAATAATCCTTTCACTACACGATTGTCCTGCTGAATGAAATCGTCTGGAGGTAGCAAGAATCAGACTGAAGGGGTTGGTGAGTGACTTTATTTTAAGCGATTGTCTGCGTGGAAGTGGTGTGTGACGGGCATGGTATGAAGGGAATATAACTAAAAGTTCAGACCCGTCAACTCTACCATGTCTTATTCATCACGCTGAGTCAAAAAAACAGAAGAACAAGCTAAAGGAAAAAAAAAATGTTCTTAAAATCGCATGAGGGGAGGGGACAGGAGAGGAATTTATTTTCTGTGTGATCGGGCGGGGAGATGAAAGCAAGCAGGAGGCATGAGCACACTATTTTTGTTTATGGTTTTCATGGATCATACTCATACATGTATGTTTAAACCTCTTTCACCCGTTATTGGTAATTAACAGCTATATTGGGTGCCATGTAGCTCTTCAGCACCGCCGGTGACCCAACAATAAGTGGTTTATAGCTATTATTTTTATGACTATGTCATTAAATTTGAAGCTTTCATTTTCGCACGCTGGCAACCATCCAAAGCTAATGAGTTCAGTCTACCTCGGGGAACAGACTAGTTCCGTAAAAAGAGATCGACATGTATAGTAGTCTCAGCCTTGACTTTGTGTGGTTGAGTTCCCAGATTGGAAGTGCTGTGAAAAGCCATCTGTTGGGCGTCTGACCCCACACTACGCCCATGGTAGTATTCGTACAGTACCTCCCAGACAGGATAGCTATCATTCACCTCTTATCTACACTGTGGACGAGAACGTGGATCATTGTTTGTAAAAGACGCAGCTCCTCATGTCAGTTACTCTGGAGTAAGCTTCGAAATCTGAGTGTTTGAGAGGGATGACATGGCTGGCATGCGAAAGCTTTGGCGGATGAATGAGAACAGCTCACATGCCACAGGCGCAGCGCTGCATGCCAACTTGTTACATCGAGTTAATAGTTCCATTTACCCCTGGCTGCTCTATTCTCGCAAGCCGCACCACTCACTCGCCCAGGATTTGCGTCCATAGCACAGCAACTTCATTTACATAAACCCTTCCCCGCCTCCGGAGTCCGCGGGGAAAACAAATGCCCGGCCAACTCCTGCGAAACAATCTGAGGCATCGAGAAAAAGTGAAGCTCCGAGACGCATCTGCTCGGAGCGGTCGATGAGTTCCAGCGGTAGCTCCACAAACTAACTTGATTTGTGGAGTTTGACCGTTCGCAGCTGAAGGCGTGTGCGGCGGGGAGCTCTTGGGATGCGGTGTGGTGGGGGTAGGTAGGAGTGGTGGAATGTGGTGGGGTGATGGGGTAATAGGAGTGTGGAGAGGTGAGAGGGTAGTAAGAATTGTGAAAGGGTGACTTACGGTAGGGATGTGGTGAGATGAGGGGGTGGAAGAGCGTGGTGGGAGTGTGGTGGGGTGATGAGTCGGAAGGGCGTAGTGGGGTGAGGGTGTGGTGAGGTAAGGGGATGGTAGGAGTGTCGTGGGGTAAGTGGGTGAGGTGGTGTGGTGGGGTGAGGGAGTGTGGTGGGGTGAAGGGGTGGCAGAGGGTGTGGTAGGGTGATAGGATGGTAGGAGTGTGATGGGGTAAGTGAGGAGGTGGTAAGGGGTGGATACAGGTGGTGGGGTGAGGCGGTGTGGTGGTAGGATGAGGGGGGATAGCAGGAGGGTGGTGAAGTGTGGTGGAATGAAGGGGTAGTAGGGAGAATGGTGGGGTGAGTGGGAGGCAATGAGAGTGGTGGAGTAAGAGAGTGGCAGGGGTGTGGGGTGAGGAGGTAGGGAGAAGCTGAAGAACCATGAGTGGTTTTGTGGTTATAGTGGTGCTAGATGTGGGATTTGGCGTTGGTGATGGTAGGGTGTGTATGGTGGTGGTCGGCTACTGCTGGAGTGTGATGTGGCAAGGTGTAGTGGGCTGGGATGTGTTGTGGTGTTGTGGAATGGTGTGTGGTGTGTTGAGGTGAGGGATGATAGTATGGGACAGTACAAAATGAAGGGATGTGAAAGGTATGTGTTGTGTGCGTCTCTGTTTGTACGTAGGTGTGTGGTGTGGTTAGGTGTGTGATTTGTCGGTGTTCGGTGTGGTGTGTCAGTGTATGGTGTATGTTGGTGTGTGGTATGTGGTGTGTGTTAATGTGTGGTGTGTGTTAGTGTGTACTGTGTAGTGTGTGGTGAATGTTAGTGTGTGGTGTGTGCTGGTGTGCGCTGAGTGGTATGTGTCGGTGTGTGCTGTGTGGTGTGTGCCTGTGTGTGCTGTGTGGTGTGTGCCTGTGTGTGCTGTGTGGTGTGTGCCGGTGTGTGCCGTGTGGTGTGTGCCGGTGTGTGCTGTGCGGTGTGTGCGTTGTGGTGCGTCGCTGTTTGCTGTGTGTGTGTGTGTGTGCGGGGCGTGTGTGGGGATTGACGTCCGCCTCTCAACAGTTTAGACAAGTTTTACCTCCACCATTATCGGCTTGATCGTGTTTACCACCACTCCAACTTCTGCTGACTGCCCCACCACTCTCTCTCTCTCTCTCTCTCTCTCTCTCTCTCTCTCTCTCTCTCTCTCTTTCTCTCGTGTGTGAGTGTTTGTACCTGTTTGTGTGTAGGCTATTTGTAGTGTGTGCAAGTGTGCGTATTAGCTGGTGTGTGCATGTGTGTGTGTCTAGCAGCTGTTTGTATCTGTGTGTGCCTTTGAAAGTGTTTTAATGTGCGCGTTTTCTCTGTGCCCCTTTGTATGTGTCTGTGTGCGCCTGGGTACTGATATCTATTAAATCGTTCACCTTAACCTGGGCCAGGTTTTCGAATTTTTGCAGTTTATACCAAGCAGCTCAATGGCACCTTCTCGTGACTATCAGTATATTCTAGCATTAACCTATTGATAAAAATTAGTGTTCAAGCTGGAGAGATGGCAATTTTGGTTTATTTTTAGGTAAGATGCACAAGTTCTTCGTGAGGTGCCATCAAGATAACACTGACACAGCTCTGACTCTCGACACACCGTTTGTAAATTACTGCAGTATTATACATTACCACTGAGAGAAGAACGTGTGTGTGTGTGTGTGTGTGTGTGTGTGTGTGTGTGTGTGTGTGTGTGTGTGTGTGTGTGTGTGTGTGTGTGTGTGTGTGTGTGTGTGTGTGTGTGTGTGTGTGTGTGTGTGTGTGTGTGTGTGTGTGTGCATTCCAATAGGATTTTTAAAAATCACTCTGGCTGTTATCTCACGATGGTTTCATTCAGCAAAAGAAGGACTTTTTTGCGAACTGAAAGGGTTGGATGAACCATTCAATGACTCTTGCAACTAGTTAGGTCTCCCAGCTTCAGTAATATCGGTTGGCTGCAGCAAGTATAAACTACAGTAAGAGATGTTCATTGACCTCATGATCTGCCTCGAGAAGTGAAAACGTTAATGGGGGGTCGGGATAAAGAAACGGGAGTGGTGAGCAAAGAAATTAATGGGATGGAGTGAAATGTTGGTGGTCCTTGGGGCTGGGACAGGAAAATATGCCCTTTGAAAAAGGGTGTCATTGGATTAGGGGTCTGAGTGCAGCGGAGCATTATTCCTTACCCCTAACACTTCCATTCCTTCAGTAATGAAAGTGTTAGAAATAAAAACATGAGTGAGGAACGAAGAAATAAGTGGGAAAAATTGAGACTATGATGGTGGGTGAGGGCATGACAGTATACCTTAAGGAAATCAGTGCTTGAAGATTGATGGTCTGAGTGCAGTAGTAGTACCGGTAGTAGTGGTAGTAGTAACTGCAATCTTAGGCTCAACTGGATCTGTACCTGGTTGACTCCAGGTTGAATCTGCCCTCCTCCAGTCCACCATCCTCTTTTCAGGGGATAGGGAAGGAGCTGAGGGATGCTTGTATAACCGGGTAGTGGAGCTAACTGGTTACTTTGGTGCCATCGCAAGAAGGCGCCCATCTCCTGCATCCTGAGCGTAGTAAATGTTTATTTTAAAAATGTCCTCAATGACAAGAACAAGATTAGCTAGAACTGCCCTCTTTTACTTGGCAAAAAGGCATCACCGTACTGAAGGGATTATATGAAGATGCTGGTAGCCATTTTTAAGTTTCAGTGAAGTATTTAGAGATGACAAACACAGAGCATACAAGAAAAGTAAAGGCGAGGATCGGAGAACATCCAAAGTTCGTGATCATCCATTTATGGACAACGAAATGGACATCATCGTGGACAGAAAGTTATGTGTTAGTTATATCTATTGTCATTCCATGTCTCAGCGAGTTAGAGGCTTAGGATGTTAGTGATGGTGGTGTCATGAAGTAACCGAAAATGTGTAATCATATTTAGGCCCACGGTGTATATTGTGTCACAGACTAAACATAACTTTTCATAGGGGAGGGGGGACTTGACATTTTGCTCGCTCGTTTTGGACACTTCTTGCCCCTTCCCCCCTTCCCCCAAACCCTTGTACTCCCTACACCAATAAGGAGATAGGGATGAAACTCAAAGGCAAACATACAATCAGTTCAGGGATGTAACTCATTTACTTTCAGGAAGGACGAGGACAGGAAGTACAAAATCTTTCAGTGTCTTGTTTTTCCCGCAAAGGCCAATGTTAGTTTCGACAAGGAAGTGATCGTGGGTTTATAAGTTTGTTTCCATGTCCTTCGTTCTTTCTGCCAAACAGAATGTGAGCATGACAAGGAAGTGATCGTATGTTTGTTTGTTCATTTCCAGGTCTCTTGTTCTTCGTGCAAAAGCCAATGTTAATTATGTTTATTACGACAAACAAGTGGGAGTAAATTTGTTTGTTCATTTCCAGGACTCTTGTCCTTCCTGCAAGAGCCAATGTTAGTTATAAGGTGATATTAGGACAGTTTGTGGATACCGGGCCAAGAGTGCCAGCAGTTGCCAGGGTTGGAGCGACTGTCAACACGTCTCACTCCTCACTGGCAAGTATCGGTATAAAGCACGGCGCGGGTGGCGGAGGCAGGCGGGGTAATCAGGCACAGTGCAGGCCGGGCAGTGGGTTGTGGTGTGTGTGTGTGTGTGTGTGTGTGTGTGTGTGTGTGTGTGTGTGTGTGTGTGTGTGTGTGTGTGTGTGTGTGTGTGTGTGTGTGTCATTTTGCTCTCTAAAGGCATACCTCTACCTAGCTGCTGCTAAACACAGGCAAACGTTGCAACCCTCCATCTGACTAAGCACATACCTCCCCACCTCCCTGCACACCTAACCCAAAAAAAAAAAAAAAATTACTTATGAAACAGCATTCTACCTATCAAAAGGCACCAGTTTACTATAATACACATAACTATGCGAAATTTCATGACTCTAAGAGAATACTCTCTGAGTTCTGGCCCGGAAACGAAATCTCTAAGCCCGGCCAGCCGCCCTGCCACTACGGACGGACACCTATTGATCCCAGTGATAACAACACCCTCCCCTGACTTTGTCAGGTGGAGGGTAAAAGTATCTCCATTATTAGTTATGCTTAGGAAGGGGCGATAGATTTTCGAGGATACAGAGGACTTCTTAACACCTCTTGCTAAGTGGTTTATTTCTACATATTACACTATCATTTCAACCGAATATCTTCCTTGAGAGTGACACAGATCATAAAAATAACACACACACACACACACACACACACACACACACACACACACACACACACACACACACACACACACACAAATAAACACTTCACTACGTTACGTTTCTATCATTTTCATTAGTCTATCACTTTTCAGGGTCTTCAAATCTAGTACAACCCACTGAGATCAATTTATATCCAGTCACATCTACTTCGGTCACCCTAGATCCATTCTAGTTCATGATTAGAATTACTAAGTCAATTTAAGTTACCTCATATGACTCAGGGTCCACCACATAAAATAGGGTAATAACGATCGGTTCACTTCATGTCTGTGGTGTGTGCCGAAAACCAGGTCTGTCAGTGCTCTCTCTTGTTATATATTATGGTTCAAGTCTATTTGGTTCTTTCGGGCCTCTTTAAGTTCATCTGGTTGAATAATTTGCAGCCCTTGTAAAAATAATATCTATAGGTGGAATGTCTTTTTGGGATGTGTCAATGCAGCCTTTCAGGAGTGGGTGGAGCGGATGAAGACGAGTGGGCGGGTTGGGATGGGAAGGTGATGGGAGGTGGGGCATGGTGAGGAAGTGTCTATTGTTAATAAGGGCGTTGTAGCTGAGGCAGTCATTGTTATACCCACCATGCCAGAGCAAAACTGGACTGGGTGGACTGGCTGAGATGTGGCTGGGATGGTGACAGGTGGCGTGGCGGGCTGAGGGAAGTATATGGTGTTAAGAAAAGTGTTGTAGGTAAGATGGTAATGTACAAGTCAAACAAGGGCAATAAAAAAAAAATAGTGAGATAGAAAGAAGTAGGTGGGATGGGCTAAGTTGATGGTGGAATGTGGAGCAGGAGGGAATGAGTATACCCTGTGTAGATGGGCATCGTGTGAGGAGCATTATGAATAAGCATTTTTGAAAGTTAAATGTGGGTGCACACAAAAAGGCTGGGTGGGTGGATATGAGGGGGAAGAAAAGGATGGGGCGGTGGTGGGTGACGGGGCAGGGTGGAGATAATTTACTCTGTGTGGGGGATAACATGTCTTGTGAAAATGGACGTCGTAGATTGGCTAGTATGGACATGGGGATGGTTTTAATTCAAAAGTTTCTTCACGTACAAGAAGAAGAAGAAGAAGAAGATGAAGAAGACGATAGAGAAGACGAAGACGACGAAGGAGATGGTGACGACGACGACAAAGAAGACGAAGACGACGAAAAAGAAAACGAACAAGCAGTACAAGACGAAGAAGAAGAAGAACAAGAGAGTACGCACACGTCGTTCTCAAGTACGCGTCGTCTGGGAACGTCGGTAAAAGACGTCATTCTACACGGGGGATTAAGAGGACGATAAGGTCAATATGATTAACAGGAAAGCCGAGTCTATGAGAGGGTAGAAAAGAATCCTTTACCTGCTTAAATTGTGTTTACAGAGAGGCTAATAGCTACCTAACCCATCAGCATGCCATTGGCCCTCCGGGGACTATGGCGCTATGGACCCTCTTCTAGCCGACTTAGGAGACTTCGCAGCATCTATCCCTCCCCGATTCATTTGGCATTTTACGCCTTTTTATCCTGCTGTACGTTATTAAGGCAAACTATATCGATACTAGAAATATATAAATAACATAAAAATAGATGATTAAGGTGTAATAAACATAATAATTCGCTTAGAAAAAGGTGCTATGGAGTTCCGTATGCCACCTAGAACACGATATCCCAAGAGCCCTCAGAGGTGATTGGATAGCGAGTGAGACGGCCCTATATTTAAAGTAGGGGCGTGTTAGCTGATTGGCCCACCCCGGGACGCTGCTACAGGCGAGGATACCACTGGACCCTGATTGGTCGGCTGGGTGTGACGTCATTCCGGGTGCTGCTCTCTCATTGGTCAGCTGGGTAGACGGTCACTAGGGGGGTGTGATAAATTCCCGCCCGTCTGCCTGACTGTCTGTCTGCCTCATCACACCCAATGGCATAACTTGGCCCGCCCCGGGAGACCACATCCACGCTACCATCAACAACATCAGTAGCAACAACAACAACAACATCAGTAACAACAACAACAACAACATCAGTAATAACACCAACAGCAACAACAACAACAACATTTACACCACAGATAACAATAACCATTACTAATACTATTAAAAAAGGACATTAACAAAAAGTCACTACCACCAATAATAATAATAACCACCGCCAATAACAAAAACAAGAACAATAACAATAGCAACAACAGCAGCAACCACCACCACAGTAACCACCACCACCACCACCACCAACAACAGCAATAACAACATCAGCAGCAACAAATCGGACACTGCGCCTACCTCCGCTAAGACAGCAACATTTCCATTTCATAATTTTAATGACTTCGACCTTGACCTCTCGCCTTTTTCACCACAAGTTTAATCAGCTGCTTTTGTGATGGCCTCCAATTATTCCAGACTTGGAACAGTTCCATCCAACAGAGTCTTTATCATGTTGTTAATAGACAGACAGACACACAGATAGACAGACAGAAAGACAGACCGATATACAAACAGGCAGACAGACAATCCGAGCCAGAAGCAGAACCTCTTTGGTCACACCTACGACTCCTTCAACCCGATAACGTCTTTTATATTTTGTTCTTGCTTTCTCCAGACGATTTTATGTTACGATAGACTTTCCGAACTGATATCGACTTTAGTCCAACCATTCACAGGTAGAGATCCTACTTTAGTTACGTTAAATCGTCAAGATGTGGCAAGAAAAGTGAAAAAAAAAAAAAAAAAAAAATATAGCCTATATATATATATATATATATATATATATATATATATATATATATATATATATATATATATATATATATATTAGACTGAAGGGATTAACTGAACAAACTGATCTGGTAGCAATACCCGATAGTAGTTGCAGCTCCAGGTTCATCTGAGAGGAACCCGGTAGACTGCAGGATGAAGTTGCCTTTCTCCGGCAGTCCACAAACCGCCTTTCGGGGGATAGGCAGGGAAATGAGCGATGTGTGTATAACTGGCTACAGCGGCGCCACCACATGAAGGCGTCCCTCTCAGGCGGCAAAAAGATGAATGTATAAAGACCGATTAGTGTTTCCCGTGTGTTCATTACGCAATAAACAACCTATTCAGTACCTTGGCTATTTTTTTTTAGATATTCTTGCGACCACAGGACAATTTCATTAAGCTGAGGGGAGACCGCTCGACGTGATGGAGCTTAAGAAATATTTTATGGCCCCTTAGCTGAATTTTTAGCCCACGAATTTTTAACATTATGCTTGCTACTCCCAGACGATTTTACTCAGCTTACGAGGGACCTCTCGTAGTGAATGGGTTAAATTAATATACCAGGGGTCCTAGCGTAAATATTATATCCTAGCAATATCGTGACCCATCGAATATAATTTTCTCGCTATCGTCGGAAAGAATTATTCATTTCAGGGAAGAGTTCTCGTTGTAAAAGAGGAAGGAAACATCAGTGACTCCTTAATTACGATGAGGTATTTTTTTTTATATATCTTCTTGCTTTAGCCACACGATCTTATTCAGCTTGGGTAGACCTCTCAAGGTAAAAGGATTAGAGTATAAGACAGTATGATGCTAGTCTGATATCATGGCCAGTGAGAATGACCAGACACATCGAATTACTTGAGGAAACATCGTTAACTCTCTCTCTCGTCCCAGCGACTCACTCTCAGATGAATAAAATAGCCTGGTGTTAGCTAAAAAATAATTACAAAGTTTTCCCCATCTTGAGAGGGTTAATGGTGAAAAAAAATTATCTCAGGCTTAAGTGACTAACTCTTGAGCTGAAAAAAGTCGTTTGACGTTAGCTGGAGTTGTCCCGATTTTGGAAGTGGTCATAGCAACAGTATTATCTCATCTATAATTTACTCTTGGTGAAAATAATCGTCTGACATTAGATGCAATAGAATACTAGAACTGTCCCAATCATAAGTTGCTGTTGGTGAATAATCTAAGAATTATTAAAGACTGCCAAAATTCCCAGAGGAATGCAGCAAGTTCTCTACACACACACACACACACACACACACACACACAACTTTCGAGTACTTAAAGAGGTTCTTGTCTTCACCCCTCCTCGCATGAGCTGGTAAACTCTAGGGGTTGGCGATGCCACACTTTATTTAAAAAAGTATTTGCAAGCTTTGACCTATGATGTTATAAAGTCATTTAAAAGTGCTAGATCTACAAAATATGGAAACTGTCTGGGATCATTTGTGTAGAGAACAATTGTACCAAGTTTGAGGTGAACTGGTGAAGAAATGAAGGAATGGCATCAAAGTGAAAAGTGTTCAGATGTAAACAGGAATGAGGAGGAAAGACGGAACAAGAAAATGACAAATACAGTATGGTCTCCACCATGACGTGGAGATCATAAAAATTTTCAGTAATTCTTAAAATATGCAAAGCATAACTCCACATACTTCTCTCAACTCACTGCTATTGCTCTCCCTCTTAACTTGTGTCTTTCCAACAATACGTACTCTCATGCAGCTAACTTTTATTTTATTGAATTTGCATATTCACCTCCCAGTTGCTTTTCACTGCTTTCGGAGAATTAGCAACCTTTTCTCCTTGCTGAACCCTTTCATGCACGTCATCCCCTACACTTCCATCGTTACTCATCACACTACTTAACAGGTTGAGGGTACTCATTTGAAGGCACTTATATTCCCAGTTTCCCAACCAACCAGCCTTCATTTCCCTCAAAGACCCATATTATACAATTAGCCACCTTCATTTTCAGATTTCGTGTCTTATATATCTTCCTAAAGTCATTCACTATGCTTTGCACCTTCCATACACTTTCACTTAACAATACAGTATCTTCAGCAAACAACAGTACATTCAGTTTTAAAACCCTACACTTTCTCACTAAGGACACTCCTACATCACTGCTCTACTCTGTGTGTGTGTGTGTGTGTGTGTGTGTGTGTGTGTGTGTGTTAAGTCCATCCATATATATATATACTGAACAACCACAGGGACATGACACACTGCTGCTTCAAATCAACGTTAAAATCAAAGAGCTCATTTAGCCACTCGAAACGCAGTGCATCATGAAAAGAAAACAGATCACGATTACGAAAACATGACATAACAGCATAACAGCATTTCAACGTTCTTTGTTCCGTTCTTCAGTATATAAGGGAGAGCGAAAATAACGATAAAATTTCCCTTTATTTTTCAGAAGCAAGGATACTGCGCAACGGTGAAAAAAAAAATACAGAAAAACAAGGAAATGAAAAATAATAAACTCTCCATAAGCGGATACTCTAGTGTGTGTGTGTGTGTGTGTGTGTGTGTGTGTGTGTGTGTGAGAGAGAGAGAGAGAGAGAGAGAGAGAGATCGTAATGCAGGAGGAACATGTTGGAGGCTCGTGTATTATTCTTTGGTTGGGGAATAGTAATTTTACCTGCAAGAGAAATAAAACATAGTACAAGACCCACAGCGTGACATGAGCTGTGAGGGGAGAGAGGGAAGTGAGGGGAAAAAGAACAGGGAGGAGGGAGGCACAGAGGGTAGAGAAAGATATGTGTTGGCAGAGAAGGAAGGGGCAAATGTTGGGAGAGGGATGTGTCGAGTGGGAGAGGAGGAGAGTACAGTGGGGGGAGACTGACGGGATGAGGAAAAAGATGGGAGGAGCGAGAGGGGAAGAAAGGAAGAGAGAAGAATGAGGAGAGGGAAAGAAGAGTGAAAGGTGAGAGGGGAGAAATGGGTACGACGGGAAAGGCAGAGAAAAGAGGGAAGAAAGGATATGAGGGGAGAGAGAGATGAGGAAGGAGAAAGGAAGGCGGGGAGAGAGAAAGGGGACAGAGGAGGAAAGAGAAGGAGAAGAGGGAAGAAAGAGGAGAGAAGAGAGAGGGAGGGATAGCCAACATACTTTACCTGCATATCTTGGCACCGTTGATATCTTTCTGTGCTCCTTGCAAGAGTATAACATTACCTAGGGAGGGAGACCCACTGTGTGCCCTAAATAGCGGTGGTTAGTCACTGGCCTGCCATTATGATTCAGGCAGCAGTCGAATCATCATCATCATCATCATCATCATCCCCATCCTCATCATCGTTATCGTCACCATCGATATAATAATAATAATAATCATAATAATTATAAACTAATAATAATAATAACAATAATAATAATAAAAAAATGATAATAATAATAATAATAATAATAATAATAATAATAATAACAATAATAATCCTACTTCTACTGATGCTGCTACTACTACTAGTTATAATCATCATCATAACTTTATTTCCCTGTGCTATTACCGTGATTTGTGGGATTCAGAAAAAGGAACAAATCATCATTATCATCATCCAAACCTTATTTCTCACGACCAAAACTCAGGTGGGCTAAATCCAGAAACAGTAGTAGGCAAATACAAAAGCAGGACGAATAGCATATATAACATAACCAAGAATATCACGGTGTGACATGCAAAATATATCGCCAAGGAAGAGGTGCTACGAAGCCTCCTATGCCGCCGAGAACACGAGGGAACGTAATTTAAGTTTAGTCCATTTACCTTAATTTGGTGGATATTGTGGATCTTTTGCAGCTTATTTCCCATATCTTGAAGGCATAAGAAAATAATGCTACGGCCGTGCATCCTTCTCTTCGCACTTCTTCGTGACTAGCATCATTAGTGTTGATCTCTTGCTATGGTGCAGCCCTGAAAATGGAGATATGGCAATTTTAAGCGTGGAGTGAACAGAGTATAGTGCAGGAAGGGGGAGAAGAAGGAGAGTGAGAGTGAGATCGAAGTGGAGTGATACTGTGAGGGTGTGATTATGGAGGGAACGGTGGTGCTATGTCGTGGGAAGAGGGGTCGTTACTTAGTAGGGGCAAAAACAGATAGGAAGGTACATAGATAGACACAGAAATATAGATGGATAGATAAATAGGTAGCTAGGACACAGACAGACACAGAGAGACAAGTGTGGAAGGTACTGTAGGTCTGTTACTATCCCTCACAAGATACTGCATCAAATTATAGATTGGCTGATGGGTAGACTGATAGATACATGGAAAGATACAAAACACAAATCAATAGATAGACAGACAGATAGACAGAAAAACAGATACTTAGAAAGACAGATAGATAGACCAACAGAGGTAGCTCTATGGAGGGCAGTAGTGTAGGTGTGTCTGTGTTTTTCTCTTTCTCTCGCTGTTATTGTGAACATATTCTAACATCGCACTTCCTGGTCCCGAGGCGTCTCTCTCTCTCTCTCTCTCTCTCTCTCTCTCTATCTATCTATCTCTATCGCTCTCAGCACTTTACCTTTCGCATCCTCTGCCACTCTTACCTCTCATTTTTAACACTTCCCTCTCTTTCCTTATTACCATTATATTTATTTCCACAGCAATCTCTCCCTCTCTCTCTCTCTCCCTCTCAACTAGCCCCATATCTCCCCTTATCGGCGTAGGGGGTCGAGGCTAGACTGTCGTACTTAACATTCAATCGCTTCAAACAGGGAACGTATTTTCAAGCTATATTCATGCTAACTTCAGACGATTTTCCTCAGCATAATAGGAACCTCTGATGGTGAAGGGGTTAATGAAGGCTATATTTAACCCCCTCCAGTACGAGAAATCTATCTTAAGGTGAATAAAAAAAAAGTTTGCAAATAGTAAGAAAAAGACAAAATATAACCTTAGGAAGCAGATGGGGATTTTTTTCAAGAGTAAGTGTTGAGATAGGCAGGGTTTGATTTTGTGTTATCATCATGTATAATAATCATAATAATAATAATAATAATAATAACAACAATGATAATAACAATAATAATAATAATAATAACAATAATAATAATAATAATAACAATAATAATAATAATAATAATAATAATAATAATAATACTCTCCATCATTATCAACATCATCATCATATTCCTCATCGTCATCGTCCGAATCCCAGACTTTCTATTCTACGTGGAGTCTAGAAGAACCACAAAATATAACTATTGCACTAATATCACCATCATCACTACCTCCACCACCAGCAACAACAACAACAGCAACAACAACAACAACGGGATCTGGGTGGAAGGAAGTAAAACTGATGCAGAGCAAAGTGACATAGAAATTATCAGTGACACGCGATTTTGATATCACTCTTCCTGGTACTCGGGCAGAGAGAGAGAGAGAGAGAGAGAGAGAGAATTCCATACCCGTAATTGCTCAGACAACTCAGATCTTGTGATTTTTTTCTTCGTGTTCCGGCCTTGATACTCATCGATGGACATCCTATCTCTCTCTCTCTCTCTCTCTCTCTCTCTCTCTCTCTCACACACACACACACACACACACACACACACCTGCAGCACACGGGCTAGGCTCAGGGTACTTCTTCATAATTAAAACTTCGATCAAGGGAGAGAATGTGTGCAGATACGAATGGAGGCCATGTGTGTGTGTGTGTGTGTGTGTGTGTGTGTGTGTGTGTGTGTGTGTGTGTGTGTGTGTGTGTGTGTGTGTGTGTGTGTGTGTGTGTGTGTGTGTGTGTGTGTGTGACTAATACAACTACAGGCTTACGAATCGTCAAAAAATCTCTCTTAAAAAAAAAAAGCCAATTTGGAAATGCCAGGCCACACTGAAAAAAAAAAAAAGATAAATTTAGTACGTGAAAAAAGACGGCTGACAAAGACACTGAATCTACTAGGAAAAGAAGGATACTAATTGGGTAAATGTAGGATGGTGGCTTTGATCCGTATTCCCTTCAGGATATAGTGTAATGTTCAGTAGCATCTCTTCCTCACCTGTCTGTTCTTTTCATGAGACACAGTATTATTCTTTCGTATGTCATTTCTGTTTTCCCATGTTGATGTTGAGATTATCCAGATAATATGAGAGATTTTAAGGGTAAAGTATGCAAAATCATTCACTCGCCAACGTAGTGTGAGGAGGTTGTTTGGTTAGTATGGTTTTAAGGGTAAAGTATGCAAAATCATTCACTCGCCAGCTTAGTGTGAGGAGGTTGTTTGGTTAGTGTGGTTTGTCTGTCTGTCCTTCTCCCTGTCTGACTGTGAACAAGGTTATGAAAAATCTGCTGACTGGAACTGACCCAAATTTGGAATAATGAGTGCAGTTCGTCAAAAGAAAAATGTATTAATCCCTTCAATCCGGTGGTGTATTTTGTGGGGCGGGATTGACGATTCTATTTAGTTTCATGGAACACCTCTTGTAGTGAAGGGGTTAATGAAGGCTAGATCTAACTCCCCCAGTTCGCAAATCTCACTTCAGAGCTTAATCAAATAATCTGGAGATAACAAGAATGAAGCTAAGTTTACGTAAACCGAGATCATGAGGTTAAATTTGACAAAAAAGTGCGTAGGTCAAGGTCAAGGCAATTATTTCTGATCCGATTGCAGTCAACCTTGGTGGAAGGGTTGAACTGGAAAGGTTAAATATAGCTTGAAACAATATAATCATTCAGTAATACAATTATCAAGCAATATAATAATTTGGTCGAATATTATCACTGAATTAAATCGTCTAGTGGCAGTGTATATAATATGAATAAAGTTTGTTATCGTACTGAAAAGGACCATAAAATATTTGACTGACGGCAGTGCTAGGATAACTGAGTGATGAGAGGTGGGTAGGAGGTGTGGGTGTGGGTGGCTGGAAGAGTGGGTGAGAGTGTGAAAGTGTGGGTGGCTGGGAGAATGGATGAGAGGGTGGGAGTGTGGATGGAAGATTGAGTGGGTGAGTGGGTGGGTGGACGAGTGGGTGAGAGAGTGGGAATGTGTGTGGTGGAAGAGTGGGTGAGAGTGGGAGTGTGGATGGGCTACTAAGGGGATGAGTGGGGGGGTGGAAGTGTGGGTGAGAGGGTGATGGTGTGGATGGGAGAGTGAGTGGGTAGGCCTGTGGAAGAGTGGAAATATGGATGGAAGATTGGGTGGGTGTGTGGCGTGGGTTTGTGGATGGTAGTATGTGTGGGAGTTTCGCTATGTGGACGATAAAGTGGGTGATTGAGTGGAAGATTGGGTAATAAGTAGAGCATGTGGAGGAGTGAATTGACGGGGTAAGAGAGCAGGTGGGGTGGAAGTGTCGACAGAAGACTGAATGGAAAAATTTGGTGGATGATTAGGTGTTTGGAAAGTGGGCGATTTCATTAATGAGTGGAAGAGTGGACGTGTGGGTGGGAGACTGAACGGATGGATGCATGAATCGAGAAGAAATGTGGATGGGTGGCTGGGTAGCTGGGTGGGTGGATTGTAACACTGGATGGGTGTGCACGTGGGTGGAAGTGTGGGTGGTAACATGAGTGAAAGTCGGGGTACGGATAGGATATTTCAAAAGTAAACACTGTGGGAGAGTGGGTGGGATGAGACTGTGGGTGTGTGGGTGGGTGGGTGGAAGAGTGGCCAGGCGGCGGGTGGGTGGGTGACAGCTCAGAAACTATGCATGAGAGTCTCGTGCATGTTTCATCCTCGTCGCAAATTTCCATTACCAAAGAACATTAGCTGAAACAAAACAAAAAAAAACCGTGCGGGGTGTGGGATCATCAGTTAGTCATGCGTGCCTCTGCCTCTCAATGTTGCAACACCTCACGCGATGAAAGCACAATGTCAGGACGACTTGTGAGTTGCACGTGCAATATATATCACGACTTGGATATTCAGCTGCGCGAGACACCGAGTGAAAAATATAAATTCTGTGACTGCTGGGGACGACGGTGCTATATGTATGTATATTTTTTCTTGAACCGTCCACAATTTCGTATGCTACCCCCGCCACTCCCTCCCCCCCACACACACATACACACACATATATGTATACACTCATACACGGATACACACACACACACACACACACACACACACACACACACACACACTTATTTTCTCCCTCTCCCTGTGTCAGCTTGTCTATCTGCCTGTCTGTCTATCTGTCTCAAATTTACACACACACACACACACACACACACACACACACAGCGTCCCCGGCACCTGCCACTATTATTATTTGCACTTATCTCCCCGCCTGTGCGCTTCCAATTTTAACTCACTCTCCTTCATTCTCCCGCTCTCCCCTCTTCACCTATTCATTTCTTCACATTCATTAACGAATTTCACTTTCTTTTCCATTTTCGCACTCCTGTTTGTCCACCCTCTCGCATCGTCCCCATCCTTCACCTCCCACCCCACCCTCACTGCATCTTCCCACCCTCACTCTCCTCTTCATCCTTATTTTCCCCCATCTTCATTCTCCCTCACCTTCACTCATCTCTCACGCCTTCACTCTCTCCCTTGCCTTCACTCTTTTCCCACCTTCACTGTCCCTCACCTTCAATCTTTCCTCACCATCACTCTCTCCCATCTTTACTTTCCCCTACCCTCATTCTCTTTCTCTATCGAAATTTGTGTCTATATGGGATTTTTCGTAACGATTACTGACCCACGCTCGGAATATCCCCATAGTAATTGGCGCCAAGTTGCTTAGCTGGCATTTGTGTTCACTCCTTCATTCTTTAATATAACTGGACTGGGACAACTTGTACTATACTCTTTTCTAAAAGAGATTTCTTCAGTTTTTTGAAAAGTGCAATATCCGTGATATCTGAACGTCAACGGCAAGGAACTATTGTATGATGACAGTGCAGGAAGTTGATTTAAAATCCAGTGTGTAACTCTACTGATTGTACTAATTTATCCAAAGAAATATCCATATTCGTATGTATTACATTTGAAACTAATCTTTCATCATTATTTTCATTTACAAATTCGTATAACTACAGAATATATTATCGAGTCTATATATTTTTTTAAATTCTAATGTCAGACCTCATTGTGTTTATGAAGAATGACAACCAGACCCTATTATATAACGCTCTGTGACCTCGTAATGCTCCTGCCTTGTACGCTGGCGAGGAACTGCATCGTAAATAAAAACCTGTGTGTCATTTGTGCAGGGTGATGGAGGGTTGTGGGAGTGGCTGTGGGAGGAAGGGGGACAGGGCGGGAGAGGGGGAAATAAAGAAATCAGTGAAGAGAAAATGGGAGAGGGGAAGAGGTATATCCTGAGGGAATGATCGTGATTCGCAGGACCAATTTCTGTGACAGCACTGGACTGCACTCACGTCGAAGTAATAGTGGGAATTATCTCGAGTAAGGTGGGGAGATGAGATAGGGAGTATATGAAGAAGGGTTGTGAGTCGTGGGACGAGGACTTTCAAGAGTAAGATGGGAAGATAAAGTAGGGGAATATATGAGAAATGGAAGTGCCTTATGCGAGGAGGGATGCTTCCAAGACCACTGTAGAGATATACGGTAGGAGAGTATATGAAGAAGGGTACTGTGTGTGTGTGTGTGTGTGTGTGTGTGTGTGTGTGTGTGTGTGTGTGTGTGTGTGTGTGTGTGTGTGTGTGTGTGTGTGTGTGTGTGTGTGTGTGTTCCAAGGAGCCAAGATCAAGTTCGAGAGATAAGAAAGGACATTATATGACGGGGGGGGGGGGGGTGTCAGGACTACATATTATAATTACAAATCATAATAGATAGATAGATAAATAGATAGATAGACAGCCCTCTGCGAGCCTGGGAAAAGGAAATGAGTTTGCAAGTTACACTGAGGAAAGCTGACGACAGCGGCCAGTAAGGAGATGATGCAGTTAGCTGTCAGCAGTCCTCTCGTGGGAAGAAAGGTGAGTAGAGACAGGATTGCCTTTTTACTGGTCAACTCTCACAGGATGCACTGTCTGGCACAAAGTAAACAGCTGTGGCAAATGCTATTAAGCTGCTGATCGTAGTTGCCGCCTCTTGACGAAAGATGGTTTCCTAAGACTGACTTTGTTTTTTCGGAGGCCATATTAGGAATTTTTATTTATTTTTTTTTTTTTATTTTTTTTTTTAAGTGTCCGACTCTGGGCATAGGCTTCACAGCCTGCTCTCAAGGCCCAGTAGTCCTCCTACATACCATACACCTCTACATGTCACCACTTCGGCGTTAACACCCACCGTCCATATTGAATACATGCTAGGGTTGTCTCATACAGGACTGGTGTATTGGTATTAGCGGGGGTATTTTTACGACATGTCAGCGGGTCTTCTGGTAGATCAGTAACGCCTGATTTAATGAAATTCAAATTCTTAAACTGTTCCCTGCCCCAGCGGGGATTTGAACCTGGATCCGTTAGGGATTTTTCTAGGGCTGTCTTGGGTTATTATTGAATTGGTTTGGGTTATAACAGGGCTGGCTTGCTTTGCCATAGGTCTGGTTTTGGTTATATTAGGCCTGGCTTGGGATATTTTAGGGCTGTCTTGAATTTCTTTGGAGCTGGCTTAGTTGGCTTCACGTCTGGCTTCGACTATTCTAGGGCAAATGAGGGTCTGCCTTATGTTCGTCTTCCTGAAACTGAACATATGACTAAACAGGGATGAGATTCCAAGACGGAATTGAGCTGAGAAGTAAGTATTGAGTGGTACAGGGTATGACGCAGTAGTAAAGATTAGTTATTGTATGTGGTACAGGTCAGGATGGAAAAATCAGGAGAAGAGTGAGTATGGGACGCGGATGACGATGAGTGAGTGGTGACGGTAAAAACGGAAGAATTATGAACAGGACAGTGAATATTGGGCGGTAGGATGAGGATGAGTAAGTGGCGACACTCAGGATGGAAGAAATACAAGTGGGAGAGTGAGTGCTGAGAGGTGGGATGAGGTGGACTGAGTACTTAGTGGTAGGATGGAGGAGTTATTTGTAGGAAAGTGGGAAGCTAGTGATAGTAAATAGTGAGTCAGAATGAGGCTACGTATTCTTTCAGCTTAATTTGGCCAAGATTTTCGTCCTTTTGTGGCTTATTTCACATAGCCTAGTAAGAGAAAAATACAAAGCAACGTCTCAACATCCTTTCAAAGGTACCGGAGCCAACCCACCCCTGAATCACATAATCTTTACGTTTCTGCCCGGAATCGTGCTAAGTCTGTTCTTCGCTCTACTAAAAATAATTTCATCCATACTAAATGCTCTCAACTCTCCAACTCGAATTCTTCCCGCTCCTTCTGGCACCTTGCCAAAAATCTTTCTAACAACTTTACCTCATCATCCTTCCCTCCTCTTTTCTACTCTGATGGTTCTGTAGCTATTTCTTCTACTGATAAAGCAGATCTCTTCGCACAGACTTTCTCCTCCAATTCCACCTTAGACGATTCCAGTGCTGTTCCTCCATCACTTCCCCCCTCTGACTTCCTCATGGCTGACATTAAAATTTCTTCAGTTGATGTATTTTCTGCCATTACTGGCCTCAGTACTAACAAGGCATATGGGCCTGATGGGGTCCCTCCTGTTGTTCTCAAAAACTGTGCTTCTGTGCTTACACCCTGCCTAGGCAAACTATTTCGCCTTTGTCTGTCAACTTGTACTTTTCCTTCTTGCTGGAAGTTTGCTCTCATTCAGCCAGTCCCAAAGAAGGGTGACCACTCCCAACCCTCCAACTATCGTCCAATTGCTTTAACGTCCTGTATTTCAAAAGTTTTCGAGTCAATTCTTAATAAAAAAATTTTAAGGCATCTTTCCTATCACAACCTTCTTTCCGATCGTCAGTATGGGTTCCGTCAGGGACGCTCCACTGGCGATCTTCTCACCTACCTTTCAGACTCCTGGTCATCCTCCTTTCGGGACTTTGGCGAAAGCTTTGCCATTGCACTCGACATCTCAAAGGCTTTCGATCGAGTCTGGCATAAATCTTTAATTTCCAAACTGCCCTCCTACGGTTTCTATCCTTCTATCTGTGCCTTCATCGCTAGCTTCCTTTCTGGTCGTTCTATAGCCGCTGTCGTAGACGGCCATCGTTCTTCTCCTAGATCTATCAACAGTGGTGTTCCTCAGGGCTCTGTCCTATCACCAACTCTCTTCCTTTTATTCATCAATGATCTTCTAAGCTGTACATCTAACCCTATCCACTCATACGCTGATGACTCCACCCTTCACCTTTCCATTCGGTTCCTGCAACGCCCATCTCAACAGTTACTTCAAGAAACAAGGGATGAGGCTATGGCACACCTAATGTCTGACTTGGCTCATATCTCTGACTGGGGTAAAAATAATATGGTTGTCTTTAATGCACCTAAGACTCAGTTCTTACACCTATCAACCCGACAAAATCTTCCACAGGTATACCCACTAATGTTTAATAATATTCAGATTAATCCTGCATCATCCTTGAACATGCTTGGGGTTTCATTTACTCGGGACTTATCTTGGAAAGATCATATTACATCTCTTGTAAAATCTGCTTCCAAGAGATTGGGTGTGCTAAGCCGACTCCGCTCTTTCTTTACCCCTGCACAATTGTTGACTCTATACAGGGGTTTTATCCGCCCCTGTGTGGAGTACAACTCTCATGTGTGGAGAGGCTCCCCACATACAGCTCTTCTCAATAGGGTGGAGTCAAAGGCTTTTCGTCTCATTAACTCTCCTCCTCTTTCTGACTCCCTTCAACCTCTGTCTCTTCGCCGCACTGTTGCATCTTTATCTCTTTTCTATCGCTACTTTAATGGTCACTGCTCCTCTGAACTGTCTGCTTGCATTCCTCCACCTCTACGACGGGCGCGTAGCACCCGTCTGGCAGCAAACTCTCATCCCTTTTCTGTCCAACTCTCTAATGCAAGAGTTAACCGTTACTCCCAGTCTTTCATTTATGCAACAGGTCAGCTCTGGAACTGTCTCCCTCTGTCTGTATTTCCTCCTGTCTATGATCTCCAGTCTTTCAAACGTAGTGTGTCCAGGCATCTCAAAATGATCGGATCTTGAATTTGGCTCTCTATTGTATTTTGTTTTTCTCTTGGAGGGAACTGTTACTGCGGGCTCATGGCCTTTGGTTCCTTCTTCCTCTCATTAAAAAAAAAAAAAAAAAAAAAAAAAAAAAAAAAAAAAAAAAAAAAAAAAAAAAATTGCTTTGTGACTGTCGCCTTATTCTAGTGTTATTTCATTGTTACAATTTAGCGTTGAAGATGATGAGCTGGCAATTTTAGGTCACGACAGAGTAAAAAAAAATGTATATGTGGTAGGATGAGTCGGAATAAATCAGGACTGAGGAGTGAGGAGGTGAATGAATAATGAATGATAGGATGATTATGAATAAATCGTGAATGTCAGGATGGATGAATTATGTTTATGGGAATTATGAGAATGAGTCAAGAGTGAAGATCATGCGAGAGGTGCATTTATTATTTTGTCACACCCTGCTTCATTCATCTCTCTCTCTCTCTCTCTGTCTTACTGCCTCCAGGGAGACTCGGGCTGATGGTGATGGAAGGTGGTAATAGTGAGTGAGAGATTGTCTTTGCCTTTCGCCTGTGTGTGTGTGTGTGTGTGTGTGTGTGTGTGTGTGTGTGTGTGTGTGTGTGTGTGTGTCTATCTATCTATCTATTTATGTACAGTATAACACGCAGATGAATGAATGACGATTAATGACCCAATCAGTGAACGCTATAAAGTGAGAATACATGTCAATCAATCAATCAATCAACGACAATAAATAACTAAATGAAAGAGTATAAATCAATAAATGAACTGATGAATGACAATAAGTGACTGGCTGGATGGCAGTGAAAGACTGAATGAGAGTCAGTGAATAACAGGCAATGGATGAATGGATGGATGGCGATGAATGAACTGAAAGGGAATGGGTGAGTGGATGATCGAAGAAAGACAATGAACGGATGCCTTGACTGAATGAGTTAATAAATGGCACTCAATGAATGAATGCGTAACTGAATGGCAATGAATGAACGAAAGGATGCAGAAGACTGAATGAAAGACAATATATGAATGCATGAGTAAACGATGACAACGAATGAAGGAATGTATGAATGTATAAATGAGTGACTGACTAGGACTGAATAAATAAGTGAAGAGTACTGAATCAGAGAATGAATGGCAATGAATGAATGGGTGAATGAATGAGTGGTGATAAATGAATTAATTAATTAAAGCACATACTCCACTGTGTACAATACTCGCATAGATTCATGCAAGTACATGCCTTTGCAATTATATACACTCATTCACAAAATACATAAACATCTAAATAAACAAACAAACAAACAAACATACATACATACATTCATACACAGAAGCACATACACACATACAGTACATATATATACACATGTTTTTATTTTTTACACCCACCCACCTACCCTCCTCCCACACACACACATTCCATTGTTGGCTGCCGTATGCTTAATCAACCCTTCACTGTATATTTGTTGCATTTCGATACTGATAAATTCTGCCAAAATAACGCAGTTTTGTGCAAGGCTTACGAGCAGAGCAACGTCGCCTTAAATAAAATAGTGTGAAGAAATACAAACATTAGGTCCAGTTTAATAACATATCATCCTTATCTATATTGCCAAACAACAGGTAGCCTTGCATTAAAACGTGAGGATTTTCTGTGCATCTTTCTGTCTATTTCTCTAGCTATGAAGCGGATCTATCTATGTATCTGTCTATGTATCTGTGTGTTTATCTGTTTGTTTATCTACCTGCCCACCTCCATGTTTGCTTGTCTGTCTGTTTGTCTAACGATCTACGTTCACATTGTTAGGTTTGTGAGGTGGTGTCAGGATTCCAGGGGTCTGAATGGTGTGTGGATAAGTGTGTGGCTCAGTTTACTGAATATCTTGTTTGTGGTTTTCCATATTTCGTATTTTTCATTTTCTTGTTTCTGGATCATACTTCACCCCACTTTTGGAAAAAAAAAAGAAAATAAAAAAGAGGGGGAGTGATGGCTGGGAGGATGCAGCTCTACAGACAAGCAGGTTGGTGCGGATGATACGATGCTGCTCCTGTCTGTCTACACACTCCATCTCGCTTTCTCCATGTGTCTGTCTCTCGCCTTCCCTTCCCCTCCCCTCTCTCTTTCTTATAAAAAAAAAAAAAAAGGAGTCTCAGGTCATCATGTAGCACAACTGGCCAGTTTTTGATACGTCTTCAATATTGTTCAGTACCTTCTGCTGTTTTCCTCCCTAACCGCCTTTCCTCCCCACTACCATCTCTGCCTCCTCAGTGTTAACCTTCCTAGCCCTCTGTCCCTTGTTCTTCTCTCTGCTCCCTGCCGCCATCTCCCCTTCCTCTGTCTCCCTCTTACCTCCTCTCTCGTTTTTTCCCTGCTGCCTCCTCTCCTCTCCTTTCTCCCTCTCCTCCTTTCCCCTTCTCCCCCCTCATCCTCTCCTTTCTCCAATTCCCCTTCTCCTCCTTCTCCTTCTCCTCCTCATCCTACCCCCTTCTCCCCTCTCCCCCTGCCCCTGGTTCAGTTATCTGGCGTGAACACTAGTGCGGGTCGCGCTCACAACAATACCACCTCCACTCAATTCACCCCACCATCACTTCTCACTCATTAACCCCTTCACTCCGGCCACGAATTTTAAAACCTTCCTTCATCCCACCACCAAAAGACTTTACTCGCCTTAGGACAGACCTCTAATAGTGAAAGGGCTAATGAAGGCTGCATCTAATTCCTCCAGCTCGAAAAGTCACTCCAAAGATGAAAAAAATAATTCGGTGATGGAAATAACAGAAGATAATTCGTCGTGGAATGAAGTGGTGGATCCTCGCAGTGTCGGAAGAACTCTAGTATTCTCTTCCAGGTAAGGTAAAGCAATTTTGTTCAGCTGGAAGTGAGTTACATAAAACCTTAGAGAGTTAATATTGTCATTAATGAATTCTTACGGTCGGAAGAACTGTAGTGTTTTAATAAGGAGAAGGTGTCATGGAGTTTCCTAAGGGCGTGAAAACGACCTCGTCCACATTACTAACTCCCCCTACCTCTCTGTCTCTGTCTCTGTCTGTCTGTCTGTCTGTTTCTTTTTCAACCCCCTCTCCCCCCAAGATAAAGGCCTAGTATTATTAGTTTAATGGGTAACGTCAGACGACTTTGTTCAGTTCTGGGAGGCCTGTCATACTGATGGGGGTGGAAACAATCTCAATTAATCGAAGTGAGCAGATAACAGAAAAAAGCTCATAAGAAGGATGTAGTGAGACGGAAACAAAGGATATAAGGGAGAATGGGAGATGGGGAAGTAGGAAGGATGTCGCTTATAAATGATACTCTTAGGTAAGTTGACTTGCAAGCGAGGTAAAAATACGAAGAGAAACTGCACCAGGGAATCGAGCATCTACGTAGATGTTAACAATTTCATTACGATGACGTTTTCACTGTTTTATTTCCGCTACAATCTTGCTATTAGTGTCGCCGAAGGCGTAGCAACTCTGCTGGAGTTAGTTTCTATGTAGGCCTATGTATATATGCTACCGAATATCTGATCATGCTCGATCCGATTTGTATCACAATCGACACACACACTGTGTGGGTTTAGGAAAAGGTGACTTCATTTTGGTTCAAAGCGGTCAAAGCTCAAAACCACTGATCAAGGTAAGATTTCAGTGTGCGAAATATCTTCTGACTGCCTGATCCGATTTTAATCAAACTTGGCATTTACACTGAGTACGGAGATAGGCAGAAGTGATTCGATTTTAGTGCTGACTAATCAAAGGGTAAGATCACAGGTCATGGCCGACTTTCGAGCACTGGATCGCTGTGTCCTCTGAGCACCCCTTCCAGATTCCTTCTGCGATTTCATTTAGCTCTAGTAATAAAGAAGTGACCAAGGCTATATTTAATCCCTCCAGTTCATAAAATTTCTTCTGAGGTCAGTCAGGTCATTTGGTAATAGAATGATAAAAAACAGCAAAAGATGCCCTCGGACTGCAAGAAATAAGTGTTCCTGGGAGTTTAAAGTGCGAAATGAGTGAAGGAATACAAGTGTACCTGACAAGGAAGCACCCAAACATTCCCTCAGTACAGACGTCGGGTATTAGCTCCCAAGTAATGACATGTGAAGATGTGTGACGCCATCTGTTGCGCGCATGGGGGGGGGGACTTGGACCTGGGGAACAGACTGTGTAATCTAGTATCCACATTCGGATACAGAAAAACGAGAAAAACTGAGGAAAATGGAGGTGACAAGATTTATTGGACCTACGACACTCTCAGCGAAGTCTATGGGGAAATTACAGAGGACGCACTTTATCTCTTACCTCCTTCAATTTCTTTTCCCTTCCTCTTCTTGCTGGTGTTAGACGAATATATTTAGTCTGGGAAAGCAATCAAGTAGTGAAGATATTAACCCCTTCAGTACTATGACATTCTTCGTTTTAATCAAGTAATCACCAGACGATTTTTATTTCCAACTTACGGAAAGCCTCTCGTAACGAAGGAAATTATCAAGAGAAAATTCTAATCCCTTGAATTAAAAGCCCTTCCCTTTGAAACTGGAAAAAATCGTCTGAAGGCAGCAAGAATTTAATGAACAATACGTCCAGGAGTTGAAAGGTTGCTGAATGAAGGCTCCATCTAACCCACGTCAGTTTGAGAAGTCCCTCCCAGTTTGAAACAAGGGTAACATTTTTTGCTGTCTGGGTTTCCATTAACCATATTCGTCCGTCACTGGCTGAAATAAAAATGCAAAGTAGGTAATTTGCAGTGCGAAGACGTCTTTTTGAAATCTATTCTTGCTACTACCAGATTTTCATTTTTCTTACTACTTTTTCAACGGGAAGGGTCGGCTGTAGCCCTTAATAACCTGCTAGATATTAGTATTACTTTCTGATTATTTAGAATCGATCGCCTGGTCGCCGGCATAATAACAGAAAGACGTCATCATACCCATGTGGTTAGCGAAGGGTCAATGAACTGAGGGGTGTGTGTATTCCCATATGCGTGTGTGAGTGTGTCAGCGTAAACAAGGGCGGGAGCTGGGTGGCGACAGAACATATCAAGCTCCCTTCACCGGTAATCAACAAATAGCTACTCTCGATAATTAAAGCGTGGATTAGAAAAGGGCGTCCCCCTCTCCCCCTGGGCCAGCGCCTCGCCTCCGTTGCGTTGAGTAATACCGCTATAGGCTGGTTTGTTGACAGCTGCACCTCCCGTCACCCTAGTACGGAAAATCACGCATAAACGTGCAGTCAAATTTATCATGTAATTTGGATTTTTTTTTTTTTTCAGGAAGAACTAGAAATATGGGAAGTTTCTGCATTCTCCTCTTCTTGTCTTCACAGAAAAAAAAAAACTAAGATTATTTTTGCCTTTAGCAAGTAATGTTTGTATGTACAGTAAGAACCAGATAAAAAGATCTGAGAAACATCTAGTCTCATTTTCCTTTTATTATTTTTTTCCCAGGAACAACAAGAGATATGGGAAACACTTGCACTTTCCTTTACTTTTTCTTCCTAAAAAAAAAAAAAAAAACTATGATAATTATCCTCTCGTATGTAATATTTGCTTTTGCAGGAAGAACTAGAGACACGGAAAGAATCTGCTGTCTCCTTTCCTCGTCCTTCCTACAAAACCAAATCTCAGCTACGACAGGGAATCGATCGTAATTTTGTTTACTCTTCAACCAAATAGGCTACCCAGTCATTCCTATCTCTCGCTGGCGGAGTCTAGATCTTTTCGAATGAAGTTATTTTGATATGTTTACATATCTCACACTTCAACAACTCACATGCACATCACCTAGTCATACCTCATACTATCTCACTATATACTACTACAGCACACACACACACACACACACACTTCACTATGTTATATCTCAGTTGCACATCACGATATTTCGCTTCTCGTTTCTCATCACTCACAAACTTTCCTAACTGTGGAAAGAGAAGCTAGGACCAGAGTGGCACCGAGAAAGCAAACTGGAAACAGTAACAAAAGGTAGTGAAAATTTCGCAACACACAGAACGTGAATAAAAAACTATAAGGAGGACTATTTTAGGCTCTGAAAAAAAAAAAAAAAACGACAACAAGGAAGGGTGGAGTATATTTGGCAAGAAAAACAACATAACCATTACCACCAAGGAAGAGTGGTGGACATTTCACGAGAAACGCAACAAGAACCAGAAACAACAAGAAGACAGAGACAGGGACAGCGACAGAGACAAATTCACTGACAGGGAGAGGGACAGTGATAAGAACAGGAGCAGAGAGACGGAGAGACAGATACAGAGCACTGGACAGAGATAAATACAGAGGGACGCACAAGGACAGAGAAAGAGACAGAGGCAGGACCTACCACCACCAACAAGCAGGAGTGGTGTAGTGGTGGAGATTTCGCAGCAAACATGGCCTCCGGTACAACGACAGCCACGAGAGCACCAACTCAGCCGCGGTAATGGCCGGAGCAGCACTAAACGTAACGCATCACCCCAGGGAACATCTGAAACTGCACCGGGGACGGCAGTAGCATTACCGGCAACAGCAGCAGGGGGAGTAGCAACAGCAGGAGCAGTATAGCAACAATCATAACTTTGTGGTGAGAGAGTCCCTTGGCGGGCAACAAGGATGGGTCGATTCTCACCAGTATATGTTATCAGTGAGGGTTGTCCTGGGCTGTGATTCACACGATAACGCTGGATACCGTAATAACTTTCATCTTGCGACTAAGGTTTGTGAACTCGGGAAGAAACTCCTGGATCGAGATTAACCCCTTCACCCGGAATGATCTCCTTTCCCTGAATATAAACATCTGAAGAGTTAACCAGAATGAAATGCAAAGTATTTCGCTTATTGTCGCATATAAAAAAAAGACAAAGTTCTGAACTGTCCCTTCCATGTCCTTTCTGTGAAAATCATATCGTACTTACTGCAGGAAATGTATCGTAATCTTGTTTTTGAATCGAAGTCTTGGATTCTTTGGGTCATATTCCCTTCTGCTTAGAAAATTATTTATCCATTGGTGCTTATATTTTAATTATTTACTCATTTATTTGTTATTGTTTATTTACATGTATATATGTATTAACTTCCTGTTAGTTATCTATTATATTTTCTAAATGATTTTTTTGTTTGCATCTTACGACCTGGTATTTTGTTCAGGTGGGTGAAATGGTACCAGTCATAGGATTAACATGACTATCACAACTATCCACTTCGCTACAAGGACCTCATTTTTATTTCATTGTTGCTGCTGCCAGATGATTACATTGGGCTCAGGGGAGACTTTTCACATTGTAGCGATTAAATGTGGTCTTCAGTTAATCCCTTCATTGCAAAAGTCTTCCCCCCCCCCAATGAAAAAATATCTCGTCTCCAGAAAGCAATGATGAAAAAATACACAGAGCATAAAATGAACAGCAGAGAAAAGAAAGACGGATATTGAATGAAAAGGAACTACGAGAGGGGTGGAGAGAAAGGAAAGTGACACATGGAGATAGAAGAGGGAGAGGATGAAGGGGATCATAAGGAAGAAGAACAGAAGGAAAAGAAGAGGAAAAAGAGGAAGAGGGACAGACAAAAGGAGAGGGGAAAGGAAAGGAACGAGGAACAGAGAAGGGGAGGGAAAGAGAAAGATAAGGGGAGAAGAGAGGGGAAAGTGAAGGGGAGAAAGGAAAGAGAAAGGAAGAGGAAGAGACAAAGGCAGAGGCTCGAGTAGGGGGACAGGAGGGGCAGTGAGAGGGTAGGGATGGGGAGAAGGAAGAGTAAAAGGAAGAGGAAGAGGATAGAGCGTCAGAGTAAAAGCGAGTGTGAGAGAAAGACAGGGCAATAACAGAGTTGAGAAAGAGTAAGAGAGATAGAAGGAAAGAGTGAGGGAAAAAGTACAAGTACAGCAAGTGAGTGTGAAGAGAAAGTAGAAAAGCAAAAATGAGAGAGAGAGAGAGAGAGAGAGAGAGAGAGAGAGAGAGAGAGAGAGAGAGAGAGAGAGAGAGAGAGGTATACTCCCCCCTCATCGCATACCTTCATCACAAATACTATGCAGCATATCTGACATGGAGTGCTGGGGAACGCAGGGTATGTCCACTAATGAAAGTCTCGTCTCCCCGCCTCCACCTTTTTACCAAGACGAAATTGTACTCGGACGACAGAGAGAGAGAGAGAGAGAGAGAGAGAGAGAGAGAGAGAGAGAGAGAGAAGAGCAGGAACAAACTCTTTCTTACAGGTCAATGTAAAACTCTAAGATCACCCTGTTTCACTCAGCCACCTTCTAGACCAGCCGTTTCTCAGTACCAAAAAGGAATGTTCAGACTTTGGTACGGTGGAAGGCGGTGTGTTCTTCCGATTTTTATTCCTATCGGGCATTTGGCGCCAGAAATGGGTCGCATTCTCGTTGGGTTAGGGAAATTTCATGACAGTTTTTCCTCACTCCCCATTTTTATACCTTTTCTTTCTTTTTTTATTGCTTCTCTCAACTTTTTTTTCTCTGTCTGTCTCTCTCTGTCGTTCTGTCTGTATGTCTCTCTCTCTCTCTCTCTCTCTCTCTCTCTCTCTAGTGATGCAAAGCTTGTTGATAATAAATTCATAGGGTTAATATACAAGAATCTATTAACCCTTTAACCCGCTTCGTCTTCTCTACTGATTCCTTGCCACTCCCCATCAATTTACTGAGCTCTGGGGTATTTTTCTAACTGGCGGAATAGACATAGCCTTCATTTAACCCCCAACCTCAAGAGTTCTCCCAAGGGCTGAGTAAAATCGTCTGAGATAACAAGAAGAACATAAAATAAGTCACTGGATTTAAGGGGTTATGATGAACTATGTAGAATTTATCGCTAAGGAAGAGATACTACAAGAGGTATTTCGGGTATAGGGTCATATTCTTAGATGTCGTAACAACTCTTCCTTAGTGATTTATTCTGTACATCACATTCAGTTTCCTCTATGTCCCTGACGATATACCGCTAAGTAACGTAGAAGGGAATGTTATGGCCTAATATGAAAATAAATCGCAATGGAAAAAGTGCTTCGAAGCTTCCAATGCTCCCAAGAATACAACCTTAAGAAACACCAAGGGCTGTATTCACTTCGGCTAATGAAGTTCCCTAACACCTTTTCCTATGCAACTTATTTTACCTATTACACCTTACTGTCCATTTCCTTATCAAATAAATCCTTCCAATATAGCCATCTTCTGCATAGATAACGTGTAAAAGGATATTAATCTGGCATATCCAAAAATAAATCGCTAAGGAAGAGGTGTTAGGGAGCCTCTTACCCGTCGAGAATAAAAACCCAAGTCACCATGGACGGAAATAGGTTACAAACACTTCATTTGTTGCATCACGTTTCATTATCTATTCCCAGGACAGACAACCGGACGATATGTATAACATCATGCAGACAGAATTATAACTCTTTCTCTCTCCCTCCCTCTCTCTCACACACACACACACACACACACACACACACACACACACTGTTCTAGGCCCGAATCGTTCCTGTTCCTCTCTGCTTTTATCTCAAGGTCAACACTATTTACGCCACAAATGTACGCGGCAGGAAATGGTGGCACGTATGCAACAAATTCCCCGGTTGTATAGTACTCGTTGCTGTACAGACTAATGTAATGATCGCCTTGTTACCGACCAGTGAATATTTCTAGTGGTAGTATTAGTTGTCGCTGTTGTTATTGTAGTTGTTCTTCCTCTTTGTCAGCTTCTTCTTCTTCTCTTTCTATTCCTCCTCTTCCTTTTCTTCTTCTTTTCTTCCTCCTCCTCCTTCTCCTGCTTCTCCTCCTCCTCCTTTTTTTCTTCTTCTTCTCTTCCTCCTCCTCCTCCTCCTTCTTCGTCGTCTAATTTACTCTTTTTAACACCAAATGACTGTGTTCTACTGAGAAAGAATCTGCAATAGAGAAGGGGTCAAGGCTACATCTAACTCCTCCAGTATACAATAAACCTCTCCATGGCCGAACAATATCGTCTGGAACAGCATGAGTAAGGTGGTTAATCTGTTCATATCTTTTTTCTACTTATGCGTAGCTTTTTACATTAGGCCTTGGTTTTATTTACACCTATGTCACTAGTGTTGATACTAACATTAAAATTTTCCATCACGTTACAGCTTCCATTAATGTCACGACTGCTGATATTAACAATGAAGTATTGCATCACGTTACACACTCCATTCCACATCCTATGAGCAATATGTATAACACCATGTAGACAGAATTCTGGGAAGTTACACACACACACACACACACACACACACACACACACACACACACACACACACACACACACGAATCTTTCCTGTCCCTCTCAGCTTTTACCTCAAGGTCAAAACTCTGGAATTACTGGCACAAACGTTCGGCACAGGAAATGCTTGCAGGGAACGTACCCACCAATTGGCTGCCTGCACATTAACTACCTGATGTTTTTAATGTTTTGTCATTTATCCACATTCACCTTGTGGAGAGTTACGTCACTTTCTGGCTTATTTTTTCGTCGCTGAGTTGCATACCTAGACTATGCTTAAGCTCAGTCCTTTCCATAAACTATTTTTCGTGACGTGCACCATATTTTTGTGGTAACCTCTTGTTACAGCTCAGCAGTCAAGATGGACAGAAGGCAATTTTAGGCCAGGTTAAAGTGGAGAGAGTATAGTTGCCTTATTACTCACTCTTTATCACAGTACAAAGATGAGCTGACCTCTTCATAATCTTGCTTTCGTATGTAGAGATTGCTCAACTTAAGTACGATCTCAGGAACTGAAGGGGTTAATTAAAGGTACCGGTAACCCCTTCAGTCCCAAAAGCCCTCCGATAGATGAATAAAATCGTCTGGAGATTGAGCGAATAAAATAGCAGCATACATGGGCTTAAGGATTTACGCTATATTATGCCACAAAAATCCACACTGACGATACTGAATGTAAATCAACTGATATGGAAAGTTTTGTTGATTATACTTTTTTCTGCACGTCCCAGTTACACTTATAATTAACTCCTTCAGTAAGATGTCTTAATTAGTTCATTCCTGCCACCAACATATATATATATTTTTTTTAGTGCTCAAGATAGGCCTCTGATAGCGAAGGGGCCACAGTCATATTATTAAAACTGATATAGCGAGGGGGACGGCAGGTTCTTAAATACTGACATAAATGAAACACCGATCTTAAAACAACTGAACATTTTGCCTCGTTACTAATTATGTGAAATGCAATCTGGCGCTTTCTTATTCTCCATCTCTCTGTATACCTATCGCATGACGCTATTATCCCAGAAATGAATCGTCTACATATCATTCTGTATCCCGTTATTAGGCTGCCCTCTCCGACAAACACCCACCTCACTCATCTCTCCACAGGTCAAAAGGAGGGGACTTGTTTACACCTTAGCGTACTCTATTTAAATTATTGAGATTTTCGGCCGTATTTTCGTGAGCTTAGGAAACCCTTAATACCTTTTCCCTTACCAGTTTATTTTTTGACAATGCAGCTTTGCCTCCTCCTCGCTGCCATGACGTTTTTTTTCTTATTTTATTCCTGCTACATACGGGTAATTACATCCAGTTTGGTGAGGGGGGTGAACAGAAAGGATTTTACATAGCCTTCATTAACACCCTGACTACTACTACGCTGCTTTCTTAGGCTGAATAAAATCGTCTGGTGGCAACAAGATTAAACTAAAAATGGCGTCCTTGGGTTGAAGGGATTGGTGGAAGCTTAATCTATAACACCTCTCTATCGATAATTATTCCCCTAAGCTGAATAAAATCGTCTGGTCGTGGCATGAACAGTCAACTCGTCCTCAGGTTGAAGAGGTGTATCAGAGGTTTTTCCCAGGGACAATAAAACCATCTGGTGACAGCAAAACCTAACAGATAGATCCTCGTGGTGAAAAGGTCATAAAAATTCTCCTCACATACATACCATATCTATCTACATACCAATTTGTATCTATCTGTCTGTCTATCTATTTATCTATCTGCCTGTCTATTGCCTGACGCCGCATCCTGAAAGATCTGGCCTCGACGAAGGACATTTAGGCGATTCTGTTGCTGATCACTAACAACCTTACTTCCCCTGACACACCACCACCATCCTTACTTGTACACACCTTGGCTTCATATTTCTCCACCTCGTCCTCGGTCTCCCCCTGCTTCTCTTCTGAACCCCCTCGCTCTTTCTCTATCTCGCTCTTCCCCTCTCCAACCACCTCACTTCGATACATACTTCTAACTCTTCTCGATCTCGAATTCACTCTCCTCTTCCTGCCCACTATTTTCCTTTCAGATATACTTATGGGCAAAATATCTTTCTCCTCATTCTCGGTCCCCCTCTCCTCCTCCTAACCGCCTCGTTTTCTTGGACACTTAAAATCAGTATCACAATATCCACTGACTCCACATGGCTGAATCTAATATTTTTCTCACAGCATCAGCCTCCTCAGCATTTTCCTCACTAATCCTTTCTGAGTAGGGACATCAACATCTGTAAGTTCTGTTTTCGGGGCCACTCGTCACAGGATGAGGCGTCAGGCAGCAGATGGTTACAATTCTGGTTATGATTACACACACACACACACACACACACACACACACACACATATCGATCACAACCCGAAAAGATCTTGTTTCTTACACACACACACACACACACACACACACACACTGATTTCACTACGAAACGTTCCTGTCCCTAAGATAACGCCCCTCCCCCTTCACCCCCTCCCACACACGATACGTTCCTGTGCCTGCCTGCTTTTATCTCAAGGTCAACACTATTTTCTGTCACATACGTACCGTGCAGGAAATACCCGTATGCACCATTTTCTTGCCTGCATATGCCTGTTGCTGTCTAAACACTCCCAGGCTCCTGTGACCCACTCTCAACTCAGTAAAGCTGCTTTGAGTGGTGGCCGAGACGGTAGAGAGGTGGTCTGCGATCCCAACCGATGCGAGTTCGAGTTCCGACTGGGGGAGGGAACGGTGTAAGGACTTGAATTTCGTTAAAGCAGACCTTACTGACCTACTGCAGGACCCACCGAAATGTCGTATAAACACCCCCACTAACACCAATACACCAGTCCTGTGAGACAACCCTAGCATGTATTAAAAATGATCGGTGTAGTGTATGTTAGCGTCGAACTCTCTCTCTCTCTCTCTCTCTCTCTCTCAAATCCACCCAGAACTCATATCCACACAAAAAACCATGCCCTAAACCAAATTAATATATTCCCCCTCACCTCACCTGCCCGCCCCTGCACCCCAGCGTGGGCGACAGTCACACCACACAGACATTCACACTGCCACGGAATGCACATATGGACACTTTCTACATTTGACTTTTATTTCTTTGTTCTCTCTCACTCACATTTATTCTCCCTCCCTCCCTCCTACCCTTCCCCCCCCTCTCTCTCTCTCTCTCTCTCAAAAAAGGTAACGACAGCAGCAGCAACAACAACAACGACATCATCATCATCAAGACCAACAGGAAATGCAAAAACAGCAAAAACAACAACAACAATAATAATAATGATAATAATAATAATAATAATAATAATAATAATAATAATACCATAATACTTATAACAAAAATGATGATAATTAAAAAATATAGTTATAAAAATAATAATGAAGAGGACGATGATAATGATGACTGATCTTTTGTTTCTTAAAAGCAGCAGTTCTTCCATAAAATTCACCAGCACACAAAACCTTGTATTCGCAAGATGAAAATAAACTCAAGAGAGAATACTGCATGACAACAGTGGTCGATATTACTGTATATCCTCTTGTCATCTCTCACAGTATCATCAGCAGGATCAAAATTATTCGAAAAATGAAAAGTTTTGAATTTTTCTTAAATGTCTCCACAGGGATCGAGTGTTTTATTGATATAGGTGACTTACTTATGGTGCTGTAAAGGAATGTGAAGCAAAAGAACATCCCCTTATGCTCTAGGCTCTTCAAGACGTAATATTATGCAAAGTAATTCTAAAACGCAGGGTAAGATGTAACAATTAAACTAGACACTCAACGTCACAGAACTTTTTAACCCTGAATGTCATTAAATACAGTTTAAACTCAGTTCTGGCTTTTACTGGAAACACTGCAATTCAGCTGAACCAGTATTCAGTAAATATTTGACAGACTAAGCCAAGCACAGTTGCAGTGGTCAATATGAAATGTAATGAGCAAACCATTAATTTCAGTTTCATTGTCATTTAAGTTATTTTCTGACCACATATATCTTAATTTCAGACATCAGAGATTTATTAGCACCTCAGTATCCCCATGATTTGTAAATTCCACTTAAAGATGTATGCCGTCGGCACATGTGGTGACATCAAGCATTTAAGTGGAGGTGCAAGACTACTAGTGTAGGATACCATATGGGATGGGCCCAAAACCAATCCCTGAGGCACTCCAAAATGTAGAGGAACTGGATTTGAAATGGCCTATCCGACCACCACATGATGGGACCAGTCAATTTTGAAGTCAAGAAGCGACAGTACACCGCCACTGTTGCCTAAAGACCACATATATTTCAGTAGCATGTATGATGGACTGTATCAAAGGAAGTACAGAGATTCAACAAGAACAAAAGTGCGGACTTCCCGTTGCAACTAATTAATAATACGTCATTATGAATTTTACATACGGTTATTACCACTCAGTGGCGCTTCCTGTAAGTAGGCTGGACAAGTGGAATTACCTCATTTCTCTCAAACACAGGAAGAGATTGGTGTACGACAGCACGGTCTTTGATCTTAGATAGGGAAAATAAATTAGAGACTGGACGATAATTAGACGTACTATCAGCATCAAGACCATCCGTCTTAAGACGTAGCGAAGCAAGCTTGTTTTTCAGAGTCCACAAAATCACATTCGGAATTCATCCCTATGCATCCAATGAAGTATTTCTTAGTTTATTCCAGCTACTGTATTTCCAAACGTCTGCACACAGCTTGGAAGTGACTTTTCGAACTGAAGGGTTTCAAAATATCCTTCGTTGACCTCTTCCTTGCAAGACATCTCCCATAAGATGAAAAAAAAAAATCGTTTAGTTTTACCAATAGTAAAATATATAATACGTCATGGGATTCAATGTGTTAACAGTTTCCTACACCGCCACCTGCCTGCTCCTCCACCCCTGCTGCACGTGTGACAATCATACTGCACTGAAATTCACATCGCCATGGCTTCCCCACGTGGCCACTATCTACATTTTACAGACTCCTTTTCATTTTTCTATTGGAAAAAGGTATGTGTATGTCCTTGAGAGGTGGGCCTTTATTTTATCTACCTATTTATTTATACTGCTATAGAAAATATATGCAAGTGGTTCGGTCTGTGTGAACCATTTTTTTTTTTTTTCGTAGGGGATAAAATTTATGTGCGGATGGGCAGGTCTCCGAGACTGAGATTTTTTTTTTTCTAGTGGTAAATATATGAGTAGATGGTTAGCTGTGTTAGTGGAGCCAGGATATTTTTTTTTTCTAGTGATAAAAATATAAGAAAATGGTTTGATCTGTGAGGTCGAGCATCATTTTTGTTTTTTGTCAAAATTATGTACACATGGCCAGGAGTGTGAGATGGTGTCAGGATTTTTTTTTCTCTAAGTAGGAAAAAAATAGTCATATGGTTAAATGGTTATTTTGAGTGGTGGAGCCAGGATTCCTCGGTTTGAGTTACGTGTAAATGTGTGGCCATTTCACTAGGCATTCTGGCTAATGTTTTCCAAATTTATGTTTTTCTTTCTGCGTTTATGGATCCTACCTCACTCCATCTTCTAGGTAGGAACTAAGGTTTGGGTGAAGATGATGATTATGATGATGATGATGGGGATGATGCAAGGAATGTGACTGAAGGTATATCTGCCCACTGACACAGCATAGAGTTCAGTCTTAGCCTGTGAAACGGAATCCTAGTGCTTAATTATTTCTAGCGTCTTAATCCCTTCACAGCAATAATGATATTTTATTCTCGCTTCCACCAAACAGTTTAATTCAGCTGAGGAGAGAATTTCTGGAGAGATGAAATAGAGGATTCAATAACCCCTCATGCAAGCTGAACAAAATGGACTGGTAGCATGAAAAATATATATACTGATACCAGCTGCAATATCAAAATTTTAACGCTCGATACCCTACTGACAACTACGAATATAATACCCGGTCCAGCCTTGAAAAATTAATATATATGCTGTATTATGCCGGCCAACTGTTCCCAGGGTGGTCAGTTTGTGATGGAAGTGGGTTATGTGAGTGTGGCCTGTTGGGGGTCATTGTGAGGTCAAAAGCGCGGGAAATATATAGTAGAATGGAGGTTTATATTCCCTGGCCGCCCGGTAATGGAGATAATTTACTAAGCTTCCCCGCGCTATGTAATTGGCGCCAATATTATCCCCAAGAGCAGTACCCGTAAATTCTTTAAAGTAAAAAAACAATTTCCCATCCGTAGACACAAAGGCCGTACTCCAGCAGTGGTTTATGAAGCATTCAAACATCCCTTTGTTTACCGGCCGCGACTCTCACCCGGCCGTTCCCCCAACACAGCCAAAACACCCAAGAGCGGTTTTCCATTCCGCTGGCCCGAGAAAATGGCTGTAGGAGCTGCGGTGTTTGTGCCTGCGTGGTGATGAGTCCTGGAGCAGTTAATCTCTGGCCGTGAGCCCCATCGGGACCCTCTGGCTTGAACCAATACCGGGTGTTCAGCGATACATTACACATCCGGGACCTAGCCACCACCACCACCATCTCTCTTCCGCCGCCGCCGCCGCCGCCGCCGCTGCCCATGATACACGCTCCGTTTGGCTCCTCACACCGCAGCCAACACCGCCATTACATTACTACGCCTATTCATGGACACATGAAGCAGTCTAACATCTTCATCTGGCACTAAAACTACTTAATCAAGAATATTTGAGGTGGTGGCCGATGGTTTGATACTGCTTTCCCCAATGATGAAAATGTATGTTATGTTGTCACTAATTTAGTTTGCCTTATAGAAGAGGAAGATCTTAACCTCTTGTATATGGAACTATTTGGCGGTGGTTAGTTCAAATAAATAAGATTTTTCGCGTCTTGATGAAGTTCTTGGAGAATTTTTAACACTTTCAACCATAGTACGTACTAAGTAATTTATTGTGGCCAACGCCAGACGATTATTACTCGCCGCGACGGAACAATCCATCAAGGTGAAGGAGTTAAACTTAACAGAATAAGATAAGTTTTTCATTGAATAAACTGACCTATCGTGGCCAGATTTTCATGCCCTGAAATGTCTGAAGAGTTAAAAGAAATTGTATTAGATGCCTTTTGTTGTCTTAATTTAGTAACAGATTATTGATCTATCACTCTATCTATCTTCCTACACACACACATACACACACACACACACACTCACACAAACACACACACACACTCACACACACACACACACTCACACAAACACACACACACACTCACACACACACACACACACACACACACACACACACACACACACACACACACACACACACACACACAGATCATGGAAATCGCATAAAAATACTGTAACTAAGTAATGATAATCTTGATAGTGACCAATTTGTAATGTTAAAAAAAAAAAAAAGCTGAAACTGAAAAGGTAAAGGTTTGATGATATATTAACATCGCCAAAAACAAAAATATAAATAAACATATAAATAAATGAAAAAGGTTGAGAGTCACTGCCAGACTATTTCCTTTGTCAAAATTCGGTACATCTAGAGTAAAACTTCGTGTAGGGCTTTAAAATTTGCGATTCGGAGTGTGTTGACTTAAGACATATATAAGTTAACTAAATTTTTGAAACAGAAACTGTATAAAATGAAGAAGTGTATAAATGAGTAGAGTAAAATAAATAAGTAAAGAAATGAATAAAAATAAGTAGATGAAAAATAATTATAATTAACCAGAAAACAGATCCTTATAATAAGCTAAACATTTGCAATCATTTTCACACAGAAGAGAACAATCAATAAAATGCTTAAGTTCTCTCTAACACTACGGCTCTTATATTTACTAACATCCTTACGTAGCAGTAGGGCACAGACAAATAAATACTTTTTAAGAAGGCCTCATTTTTTTCTAACATCTTTACGTAGCATTAGGATACAAACTTATAAATTCTGAAATCGCAGATCTTGAATATATTCGATAATTTTTACGTTGGGACAGGGAAAAACGGCCGCTTGCTTCAACCATTCACCGCAATGACGCATATTCTCTCTCTCTCTCTCTCTCTCTCTCTCTCTCTCTCTCCTCTATTAACCAGTTTATGAGGTGACGTCTCTCCTGAGATGAATAAAATCGTTTGAAAGCAATGACAATAATAATAATAACAAGAACAACAACACAACAACAACAACAATAATAATAATAATAATAATAGTACAAATAATACTAACCACAACACTAATACTAATAATAATAACAACAATAATAATAATGATAATAATAATAATAATAATAATAATAATAATAATTACAGCAACAACCACATAACTTTGACGAAGGAGCCCATATAGAAATGTGTGTATATATAAACCAAGCCTTATAGCTTGCTCTGTGATTTTTCTTTTTTCTTTTAACGAAATCATATACTGCTTGTTTCGCATTTTTCCCCCTACGTAACTGACTTTAACGATGCTAAATAATATAATAATTTACTCTACGCCACCTAGAATACACCTCACAATCTCCCCACCACCACCACTGCTCTGGAATGAAGGAAGACACACCTCTTTCCTCTCTTCCTCACAACCTGATTATCGAGTCAATGGAATTTTCACCTCATTAAGTATCTCCTCTGTGAAGGTAATGTCATTTCTCCCTTTATTTCGCCATCTTTGTTCATCCCGCGCCCGTAAAAGTGGACACGACCGCCCTTACACACTGCCTACCACCTCTCGAATATATATTTTTAGGCCTACCACTTTTCCCGTTTCGTTTCGTTCTGTGTTTTCGTGGCGTTATTTTCTTTCTTCATCTCAGAACCGCTTTATTATATTTATGGCAAAGGCACTAAGATCTATAGGATGCCACTAAAATTTGGTAATATTAGCCTATCTAGACTACCACTATAATTTTTTCCACAATTACTTGACTTGGAACATTTGTCTCTCCATTTTGAATGCTGAGTTATAGCGTTAGATTAACAGTGGAACATGGTGCTAATCACGAATAAGTGCTATGGAAGAAGAAGAGGGTATAGCCGTAGCATTGTCTTCTGGCACCGAGATACGTGAAAAAAGTTGCAAAAGGACAGAAACCTGGGCCAAGTTACGGTGAAGGAGCTATAGTTTTATTGTTAGATATTAGTCGCTAAGTCGAAGTGAATATCTCTAGATCTAGCGGATAAATACTAAAATAGCAAAACTTTACTCACCATCCGTCATCAACAGCAGGCAGGCAGACAGTTAGACAGAAAGACAAAATTGCGAGAGAGAGAGAGAGAGAGAGAGAGAGAGAGAGAGAGAGAGGTAAATAGTTGACCAAAAGAGCCCTTGTATGTAATGTATGCCTACTCAGAGAAATCGTACAAGAACATAATATTTCCGAACCACTCTGAACTATTGTACTCTTGAATTATCCCACACAAAATCTATAATACTCCAACACTCTAAAAATTCGTACAGATAGATATGATGTTCCAGGACTATGAATTATCAATGTATATTTTTTTCTGCAGTTGAATGGTTGCACTTCTGAATTATTGTGATGCTCCGCCACTTTGAATAATTACTGCACAGAAATACAAGACACTATCGGTACATCAACTCCAAATTATCGGTACAAAGAAAATTGTACTACTGTAAATGGTCGTACAGATGGCACTAAATAAAAAAAATCCTCTGGGGCCCATATTCTCGTTGGTTGAGGAAGTTCTCTAACACCTTTTCCTAGACGAGTTATTTTCCTTCTTACCCCTTACTCTCTTCTGTGTCATTTAAATATTTCAAATACTACTACACCCAACATAAATAATATACAAACTGATTTTAACCAACCGTATCCAAAAATAAATCGTTAAGGAAGAGGTATTAGGGAGCTTTGTTTGTAAACAAGAATATAGACCCAGAAGAGAGAAAATGGAACTCGTGGTCTGTCTGTTTTGGTAATAGTATGTTAATTTAAGATGCTGCACCACTCCCAATGATCGATTTTACCTTTGAATTATTGTACAAAATTACATGATGCTGCACAACTCTGAATTATGGCACAACATTCGAGCCTACACCACAGTATAATTTACGGCATCAATAAAAAAGGCAATTGACACGCCTCAGAAAGCACTGACGTACGGTGGTGGTGTGAGGGAAGCGGTTTGAGGGTATCCCCGGCCATATAAAGAGTAATGGCACTTCACTTTACTGCTACCATTACAACAACAACAAAAACAACAACAACAACAATTACTACTACTACTACTATAATGATGATGATAATTACCACTATTATTTTGAAAGGGTTCGTGCAAAACCATTATAAATAAATAAATAAATAAATAAATGTATATATACATATATCAGTGTGTACTGTATATGAACAATTCAAGTATTGTAATATAAATTTGCCGTTGTTAGATTTACTATAATAACTAAAGCAAATGGGAGAGTAAGAATAAAATATCAAAACTCTAGCTGGTTTACTCAAGTCAAGTTTTGCAGTACTTATGCTTTGAGCTCTTTCATTTTTGCATGAAAAGTAAAGAGAAAACTGAAAACTGAATATCTATGTTCAGGTATTGTGTACTATCATTGTCGAAAAACAGTGATATAGACAGCAAGAAAGAAGAGTCATAAAGCCAGCTGATTTAGAGAAATGATTAAGTTATAATATAGTCTTTACTGAGCATAAACAATACAAATGGATATAGAGGACTGGAAATTTGTTCGAAACTTCTGTGTGGTAAAAGAGATGAAAATAATGAGACAACCTGAACGAAGAGTGTTAACACAGTATGTTAAAATAATATGAAAGAATCTAGACTGATAACAGACCGAACAATTGCAGACAAAAATATCAATCCAAATTCTAATCACACAATAATGAAACTCTTATCATTGGTCACCTTTGGAATTGCCTTCTCATTCCGTCTCTCCCACCCCCTATGACCTCCAGTCTTTTGAATGCAATGCTCAGACATCTCTGCTCATATCTCTGTGGAAAAAGCACATTTGCAGTCTTTCAGCCTTCGATCCTTTGTTTTTGCATGGAAGAAAATTTTGACGTGTAGCCTATTCGTTAAAAACAGCCACAAAAATTAGCCAACTGCAACCCTTCCAAAACAGTCGAGGTAAAAGAAAAATATATGGAAAAATAAAAACCTTCGAAAACAGGTAAAATTAATCTGATAAAAGAAAAATGTATAAAAAAATAAAAGCCTTTGAAAATGGGGTGAAATTAATCTGATCTGGTGGCAATAAGGTGCGAGAGAAAGCGTGTTAATATGCTTCTATGTTTGTACTGGTGGTGTGATATGTGATGCTGGGCTGGGGACTGGTTACACAAGAGAAATAACAAAGCCAATACTGTAATTGTTAGGGGAGGCATCAGAGGACTATACTTATTTTAAAATCTATCACGCTGTCTACCTACTGTACCTACCTACCTACCTACCTACCTACCTGCCTGTCTACGTACCTACCTACCTATTTATCATTCCATTTATCTGTCCGTCTGTCTGCCTATCTACCTACTGTATCTGTCTACCAGTCTATTTATCTATCTGTCTTTCTGTCTCAGCCTGTCCATAAGTAAAAATGTAAGTAAAAAATAAAAATCTCCTCGCAACTCCATCGAGAACTAAGGATCCAAGACTAGGCCACCTATACCCAATACATTTTTCACTTTGCCTCGGATTTTCTCTGAGATCCATAAAGCCGTCTAATGTTAGCTGGAAGAAAATATAATGCTTACTTCTTTTTTTTAATTCCTGGCTAGAAAGTTTATTGAGACATTTTCTTTGTTTTTTCTTTTCTTTTTTTCTTTTTTGCTGAGGTGGGTTTTCTTAGAGCTGAATAAACTCGTTGAAAAAATAAAATACTAGAAACACAAAGTTCGTATTTCGCCGCCAGAGGGTTAAGGGCAAATGACGAACCTGCTTTAGTTTAGGATTATGATTTAATGTTTGCTGAACTTACTGTACGATTGTTATATTCTTTTTACTCTAACCTGGTCTAAAATCATCTTCCCTTCTTGAATGCCAAGTTTTAACGACAGATTAACATTAGATTATGATGTTAGTCATGAAGGAGTGCTATGGGAAGGATGCAGAGCAGAGGCACAGTTTAATTTTGCCACTGAGCTGCATGAAACAAGCTGCAAAAGGTAAAAAAACTGGGTCAGGTTGAGGTGAAGAAGGTATAGCGGTATTGGTACTGGACAGACTAGCTTTCAGTCATATCTAGGAGTTATAATTATTGCTCTAAAAACCTAGATAGACTTGCTTTCTATAAATGATGTACCTCCGCTGATAATGCTAGAAAAAATATTGATATAAACAATTAGGTTAAATTTTGCATTCAGAGTTTTTACCTTGTACAATATTGCTCGCATAGGCTACTTGAAAATGTTGACTTTTTTTTTTTTCGGCTGCTGGATTCAAAGTGCAATTACGCAGAGTGGGTGAAAATGGGAGTAGCAGAATGGGCTGGTAAGGAATGGCTACTGTATACTCTCTCTCTCTCTCTCTCTCTCTCTCGCTCGCTCGCTCGCACCTACAAGTGAATATAATTGTACGTGGGTGATTGTCTATGTATCCATCTATATATCTGTCTGCCTGTCTGTCTGCAGTCGTTTTCCCTGTTAACTCTCTCGGGTTTCTGTGATACTCTCAACAACATAAAATCATTCAGTGTCGTTAGAAATAAAACACTAAGGATGTTTCGCTTATGACAGAGTTAATGGTGAACAGCATTAAATCTTGAAGTTCCTCTGACAGACTCAGATTAATAAAATCGTCTGGCATTGGTGAAAAAGAATGCTAAAAATATCTAACCATGGCAAATTTATCCTTTGCATGGTCGGGACAGTTCCGGCATTCCGACTAACTACAAACCGACTTTGATTACTTATATAATGTGGGGTCTGCTCAAGTTAGAGGACTCGGCTTTGTCTTCTTTTTATTTACGAATTAGTAAATTGTTTCTTTTGAGCTAAATAGAACTTTGAATGTGAAAATTTTGAATTTGAATTTGAATTTGAAAATTACTGAATTCAGCTGAGATCGAGACTTGGAAGCCTAAGTGTGTGAGAGCATTCTGTCACTGTTAACCCTCTCACGGCCTAGGCAACTCTAGTATTATATTCCGGCTAAAATTACAGTAAAATGAATTTATTCAGCTATGGGTGAGTCCTAAGAGCCTGAAGGTGTTAAGGTCCACAATTATTTACAGAAAAATTGCCTATTACGTTCCCATTTTTTAATTCCTCCAATATACAATAACAATTGATTGGAAAATGATGTGGTTCTCTTGAGTATATTCTTGGCTCCTAGTAAAGACTGTCTGGATCTGTAATACTTCCTATCGTTCTTCCTAAAGACTCTCCTCTCTTTTCTTGCTGGCCAGTCGGATTTTTACTCTCTCAGTCTTAGTTTTGATGGTTTACATGGAAAAGACAGCTGTGTCACTCAAACACTGCCTCTGCACCAACTACATTGCCTCCCTATCACCACCACACCACCTCCACCCCTGTAAATCATCACCACACCACATACTCACAAACAGTACGATCTACAAACAAACCACACTGTTTCCACGCCCCTTCCTTACCAGCCACGCCGGTTCTGTTCCCCTCACACACCTCCTCACAAACTCCATACCCTCCACATCACCCCCATACCTCCTCCACTCCCTCCCCATATCAGCCACATCTCCATACCCCTCCTCCACATCACTATCAACATACACCCATTCCCACAACCTAAACATTCAATACCACCTGGACACATTTTACTAGAGCCCTGCTTTTCTTCGTATCGACACCACCTCCACACTTATCCAGTACCAGCGACGCTATCTCCACACCACGTCTACACCCCTCCACATCACTTCTTTTCTACATCCATCTCCACTCCACAAGAGCCATACGATTTCCATACCTCCCTCTACACCTCCACTCTTCCTGAACTTCATAGCTTAATACCCCCCTCAGCCACCATGTCCCCCCTACCTTCTCACCTCAGTGCCTCCTATCTCTACCTCCACTCTTCCCATCCACCTCTACACCTCCACGTCCCTTCCCTCTATCTCCACACCTCCCCTACACCTCAACACCTCCACATCTCCCATCCATCTCTACACCTCCACACCCCCTTATTTCCACGCCGCCCCACCTCAGCATCTCAACTTTTTCCTTCCTCTCCGTAGTTCGATACCATTTCCACATCACCCCCCAACATTCACCACCAACTGGCCACATTTTACCCTCTACTCAGCGTTCCCTCGTCCCTACATCACCTCAGGGCAACAAACTAATTATTTTCTCTGGTGTCTTACGTTTCCATAACACACCCACCCACCCCCTGCCTCCTCATCCTCCTCTCCCTCCCTACCCTCTCCCCGCCATCCCATCTCCTTTTAAAACTCTTGCTTTCCTTCTTTTTTGTGACATCCAACACACTGCACTGCTATCCGGCGATTCGCTAGTATTCCTCTAATCCTGGGGAAGTATTGTCTGTGAAAGGAGTTATAAATTAAAGCATCAGTGATCTGAGGATAAACCCACATTAGAAGCTTGTTTTCCACCCTCTCACCATGCAATAAAAAATGATGCTAGTAATTATATCTGCTGTCATTAATCTATCTATCTATCTATTGCCAGACGCCTTAATCCCGTACGGGGTGGCCACAAACAAATCGCCTCCACGTCGCCCTTACTTCACTGCCCTGCTCCCAACTCACCCCCCCCCTCTCTCTTATATACCTCTCCACTCCATCCCACCATCTCATCCTCGCCCCCCCCTCCCTCTTCCCCCCTCCACCTCACTCACATACACTCTCCTCGTCAGTCTCTCACCCTCATTAATAAAACTACTAAATGTTAAAAAGAATCTCCTCATCTGGTCACACTAATTCTCCCTCCTCAACCTGCTTACTTAGTAATATGTAATGATGTTAATTAATATAGCACTTAATTACCGTATGTCAGTGATAATCAAACTTTTTACGTATGATACAGCTTAATCGTCTTTCCTCCCACCTGTCCACATAAACCCTTCCTCCATCTGACCAACATCTGATAATGATGTGGATAAAGATAATGCAATTGACGTCAACAGTAATTAACTCTCTCAGCGCTTGAATGTTTTTTTTACATTAAGAGTCATTACTACTAACTCTAGGCGACTTTATTCAGGTTAGATATTTTCTGAAATGAGGGGAAAGATATAATATTCATTTTTCTCTTCGCTAAAAGACACCATTCTAAGTTGCATAACAATAATTTGGGTGCAGCCATTGAAAAAAAAAATGTAGGGATTAGGTGAAATATGAAGGACAAAAACTACATCTAACTTTCTACTTGGCCACATCAATCATTCCTCTTCCTCCTCACCGTCAGTTAATACAGATGTTAATAACTGTGATGTATGATGAGGACAGCAATACGTAACACCATCACTGACGTATTTTTGTTATATTTTCTCCCTGCTAAGGTCATACGATTTTAGACAGCTTGGAGATCTCGAGAGGCAAAAAGGTTAACTCAAAGCCTCCATTAAACCCCCCACTGAGATCCTTCTTGAACTGAATTAAAGTCCGTGATGGAATCCTAATCAGAGATAGAAAAAAAAAAATCCTGGAAGTGTAAAATTTAACCACTTTTCACTCAGACTTTTAACAGTTTAATCCTAGCTACTTTCTTAGCTTCTTTGCAGCTCTGGAGAAAAGTTGTCAGCTGGAGGAGTTAGATGTATCCTAAAGTTTTCACTGCCAAAGGTACGTTCTTCTAAGCTCAATAAAATCGTCTACTGGTAGCCTGATTAAGATAAAAAACGCATAATCGGTTTTAGGGGTATAAACTAAACACGCAGGGTAAATCTTGCATCTCATCTCCTTTCACCTGCTTACACTAACCCTTCCTCCCCCACCTGGTACTAATTAAGGGTCTTGCTACCTGTGCCCGGAGGTTAGCCTGAGACTGAGGCGAAGGCGGAGGCTGGGGTGAGGTGAAGAGAGGAAAAGCCAGGCGTCACCTTCACAAAGACTCTTTACAGGAGCTATTAATTCAGAGATGCTGGGTGGCCTGATGGAGAGGTGGAGGAGTGTGGGGGGAAGAGGAGGGATGGAGGGAGAGGTTGGAGGGAGAATAAGGGATGGAGAGAAAGGATGGAGGGAGAAGGAAGGGGGATGGAGGGATGGGAAGAAAGGAGAGGAGAGATAGGGAGAGAAAGGAGGGAGAAGAGAAGAATAAGGATTGAAAGGGAAGTGGGATGGAAAGGTGCTGCATGGTCTGGTGTAGCGATGGAATGTGGGAAGGAGGGAGGAAGGATGGAGGAAGAGTGAAGGGATGGAGAGAAAGGAGAGGTGGAAGAGGGAGAGAAAGGAGGGAGAGAAGGAAAAAAAGGAGTGAACGGAAAGTGTGAAGAGATGCTGTGTGGGCTTGTGTAGCGGTGGAAAAGAATGTGAGAGAGGGAGGATCGATGGAGAAAGGATGGAGGGAGAAGAGAGAGAGGAAGAGAGAGAAAAAGGGGGAAGGGGGGACAAAGGAGAAATGGTGAGTGAGAAAAGACTGGGATGAAAACAGGAAAGAGGACAGAGGGAGAGAAAGAGGAAAAACTGAAGTAAGAAAGGAGGAACTGAGAGAGAGAGGAATGGAGAGAGGGGAGAAGGGAGGGATGGAGGGAAAGAGAGAGAAGAAAGAGGGAAGGGGAGAGATGAATGAGTAAGTGAGGAGCTGTATAATAAGTGAACTGTTGTGTGGTCTTGGTTAGTGTGGCAGGAAGAGAGGAGGGATGGAAAGAAAGCGGAGTAGGTATAGAAGTTGAGAGAAAGGGAAGGAGGGAAGAAAAAGGGATGATGAGAGATGAGAATGGGAGACAGATGCAGTACATTAACAGTGGAAGCGTGTGAGAGGGAGAGGAGGAGAGAAGCGAGGGAAAGACGGAGGAGAGAAAATGAAAGCGAAGAGAAGTGAAGAGAAAATAGGGAAAGAATCAATGAAAGAAAGAAAGGGTAACAGACAAAAGGGGAGAAAAGGAAAGGGAAGAGTAGAGAGAGGGAGAAAAAATGAGAAGAGAAGAGTGAGAGAGAGGAAAAGGGGAAAGAAAACAGAGGGGAGGGAAAAGGAGCAAAGGATGGAGAGAAGGGAAGTGAGGGGAAGGGGGAGAGAAGGAAGGGAAGAAGATGTGTGTAAATGAGGCGAGGAGGAAAGAGAGGAGAAAAAGAGAGAGGAAAGACTGCGCGGAGCATGGACAATTGAAGAGTCGGATTGAGTGCGGAGTTTAGGGGAGGGGAAGAGAGAAAAGAGAGAAAAAGGGGGAGAAAGCAGGGACTCGGATAGGATAGGAGAGGAGAGAGCGAGGATGAAGAGAGAAAGAAAGAGAGGGAGGGTGTGAAAGAGAAGCTGGGGTTACTGTTAATACCGACACTGTTTTCTCTCTGAGGATAATGTATGTTTTGATTATACAGAGATGGTCGTAAACTCTCTCTCTCTCTCATACACACACACACACACACAAACACTGTACTGTAATGATTCTCTCCTTTCGTCTTTTCTAATTTCTCAGACAGTATCTTCCTTTAAAGGCGGGCATACAACATCAGATTTATACACATCCTTAATCATCCCGTCGAAATTTTCCTTTTAAGTGGGGTTCGTATTGGCATGAACCCCGAACAAGAAAAACAGACCAAGAAAATTAAAGTTACCAAGAGAATGCTTAATGAAACTGGCCAAAAATCCATAGACTTATCCTTCAGGTTTAAGAAATATTAACAGAATGTGTCACGTAAGCTGAGTGAAACTGACAGGTGTATATCTATCTGTCGATCTGTCTATCTGTTTATCTATCTGTCTGTCTGTCTACCTACCTCTTTATCAATCAGTAAGTCAATCAGTCTTTCTACTTGTCTGTTTTTCTATCTACCTATCTATTTCTATCTATCTGTCTATTTATCTGACTAACTATCTATCAGAGTGTCTATCTGTCTATACCCACAGGAAAGTATTGGCACTGAAGGAATTAGTTTTGTCAATAACATATATGAAGTACAATCCTTCCTCTGATTTAACTTTATCTCTCTTTATATATTCCGTAAAGAGGTGTATAAACGTGATAGCCTTGTCACATTCTTCCTTGTACTGTATTATAAAGTCTACGGTATTTTTATCCTTTTTCCACGAAGCCATCCTTTTCATTGTAATCATGGTTCAAAACAGACGAATTTATTCAGCTGAAGGGAGGTTGTTTTTGGCATAGGGGTTAATGAAGGCTATATCTAATCCCTTCGGTTAGAAAAAAAACCCTCTAAGTAGAAGGAAATAACCCACAAAAAACAAATATTAAATGAAAAATAAAAAGCGTGACAGGATTGAAGAGCTTAAAGTAAAGGAATAGGCTCGTATTCTCGGCGATTTAGGGAGCTCTCTAATACCTCTTCCCTACCGATTTATTTTCTGATATGACTGGCTAATCTAGTTTTGTACGTACGTTATTTGTCCAGAGTATGGTGCTGGTAGAGTGATTTAAATAACGCAGAAGAGGATGGCAAGGTGTAATAACCAAAATAAATCGTTTAGGAAGAGGTGTTTGGGAGCCTCCTTACTCAGCGTGAATGCGGGGCAGCAGCTCGCCACCCACCCTCACCCTCGCCATCCATCCATCCTGGCGCGGGAAAACTACTATCAAGTAACGAATGGCCGAACTTGTTATTATTTTTACTACCCGTCAAAGTAAGAGGAAAATGCTGTAATGAATGCCGCTCCCATCGATGCAGCAGCGAAGGCACTATCATCCCATGCTAAACTGTCTGGATTATTTTTTTGTTTTTGTTTTACGGTGAAGAGTGGTCTACGTAACCAGCAATTTTCCTGTTATGTAACTGGATATAAAATCATGAAGTGAATTACCGGCGTCATCCCAGTTCTGTCCGATGATTATTTAAACCTAAAGCTCATTCACTTTAAATAAATTACCGGTACCTTCTAAGTTTTGTCCAGAGATTAATTAAAACTATAGTTCACTCACTTTAAATTGGCAGAGATTTTCGTCCTTTTGTAACCTATCTTCCGTAGCTCAGCGACAGACTAAGGCAAAACTACAACTCTGCGTGCTTCTCATACCACTTCTTCATGACTAGCATCAAATTCTAGTGTTGACCTCTTGTTATAGCTTATAATTCAAGATGGATAGATGCTAACTTTACCCTATATTCTTTTTGCCCTAACTAGGACCAGGATTTCGTCCGTCTGTGGTTAATTTCACGTAATTCAGTGCCAGAGAAAGACAATACTACTGCTCTACATCCTTTTCATAGCACTTCTTTGTGACTAGCATCGTACTCTTGTGTTATTCTCTTGTTACAGCTCAAAATTTAAGACAGGAGATGGCAACTTCAGGTCAAACTAGAGTAAAACGGGTAGAGTTAAAGTGAACACCGTATAGCGAAGCCTAAGCACAGTCTTAAATGGGCAATAGTGTTTCTCGGATCCTGTAACTTTTCCGCGATGAATGCACGGAATTTTTGGGTGGGACGTTTTTCTTATTTCACTTTGTTTTTACTAGCTCCTAATGACTTTATTGGGCTTAGGACAGACGTCTGGAACTGGAGGAGTTAGATATAGCCATGATAATCCCTCTCAAAACGAGTGGTGCTGGAGAGGAACGCCTTCACGTGGTGGTACAGATATAACCGGGATGACCCACTTCCATTTATACAGTCACCCCTCACCTCTTTCCCCATCTCCCCAGGAGAAAGATAGTGGACTGTGGGAGAAAGGCGACTTAAGCCTGTAGTACACTGGGTTCACGTTAAGATTAGCCTGCGAATGCATTTACTACTATTATTAACACGATTTTTTTTTTCCTAAGTTGAAAATAAATAAAGAGACCGTCATTCGGATATATGAGGTTAATTCCTGGACTGTGCTGCCAGGGACTTAAGTACACACCTTGAAAGAGTGTATTAGAGTTGATATTTACACCCGCCCGCTCTACCAGCAACAAATATCATGTCAGCTCCTCAATTATCTCTCCGTAAACTCTGTGAATCAGTCTGGTGAATCTGCAGCAGCTGACGCCAATAATATATTTTGCCAGCGATCACTGTCATCGTTGTTGCTTCTCTCTAATTCAAGGGACACAGGGCTCTATTCTAAGCGTCCTCGGAGTTTTCGTAGCTCTTCTTCTTTAGCTATTCATTCTACACACAACACCTACGTAACCTATTGTACGCTTTTGACGGAATCTGTGTCGAAGTTAGAACGCAATAAAGAGTACGTAAGATAAGGTGTACTGATATAAGCAAAGTACATCGCTAAGGAAGAGGTTCTACTTAGTTTCCGATACCACCTAGAATACGATCCTAATTTTCAAAGTTCATAGAGAGAAAAACAGGAGAGGATACAGGATTTTTGTTGTCGATTGTATATGATTATGACAGGTAACTACACACCTTGGCCAACTGTATTTGAATATGCACCCCGGCCCAGCGTCTTGCACCCCTGACTAACTTTATCCATCTTCCTCTGTTCCCTGTCTCTGCTTCTGGCTATCTTCTCCTTCCCTTCTCTCTCCCTCTCTTTCTTCCATGTCTCTTCCCCCTTTCTTCCCTCTGTGTCTCTTCCTCTGTTCTCCGCCATCACTTCTGGCTATCTTCTCTTCTTCCTTCTCCCTCTCTTCCTCTCCTCCTTTCTCCCTTCCCTCCTAACCTCCTTAGCTGTTTATTGCTCTGCTCTCCGTCTTCACCTCAGGCTATCTTCTCCTTCCCTTCTCCCCCTCTTTCTTTCTCTCTACCCTTATCTTATCAGTTTCCTCTTGCCCTTTTCTTCCATTTCTTTCCCCTCTGTTTCTCCCTCTTTCTTCCATATCTCTCTCTTTCCTTTTTCTTGTGTTTATCTTTCTTTACCATCTCCAGTTCTTTATATCCTTCTCTCCTTCCCCTCTTGTACCAGTCTGTTTGTCTGTCTGTCTGTCTGCCTCTGTCTGCCTGTTTGTCTGTCCGTCTCTATGTCTGTCTGTCTCTGTGTCTGCCTCCGTCCGTTTGTCTCTGTCTGTCTGTCTGTCTGCCTGTCTGTCTCTGTCTCTCTCTGTCTGTCTGTCTGTCTGTCTCTCTCTCTCTCTCTCTCTCTCTCTCTCTCTCACCACCGCTGCATCGCCCGAGGAACAGTTTGTCTGCAAATGATGCGCAAAATCTGAAGCAGTGTAGCGGTAGGCGACTCGCTCCAAGTTTCTCTATTATACGTCCTCGGGGGATGGAGAGAGAGAGAGAGAGAGAGAGAGAGAGAGAGAGAGAGAGAGAGAGGGGGGGGGCGCTTAGAACGTGTATCGTAGAGTTTTGCTGAGAAGGGGGAGACAGGAGGAGAACAGAGAGAAAAGAGGGAGGGAGTTGAGAGAAGTAGAGATGAGAGAAAAAGGGGAGAGATTAGGGGGGAGAGAAGGGTAGGGGGAAAGGAAAGGGGAGAAGAGGGAAAGAAGGGCGAGGTGAGAGGAAAAGGAGAGGGGAAATGGGAGAGGAGAGGAAAAGGAGAGGGGAAATGGGAGAGGAGAGAGGAACGTAGGGATAAGAGGAGGGGAAAGAGGAAAGGGAGAGAGAGATGAGAGAAAAGGAAGGGAGAGGAGGGGGAACACCGAGAGAGAAGAGGGGAGAGAAGAGGGGAAATGTATAAACTGATGCAAAGGAGGATGAAGGAGGAGTAAAATGCTGCTGATGAGAAGAGAGGGGAAAGACTGAAGGTAAACACTGAGCAAATAAGATGAGAGAGAGAGAGAGAGAGAGAGAGAGAGAGAGAGAGAGAGATGCAGCTAATTCTGTGTTTGTGTTTAATATAATGTCCGCCGGAGTTAGAGGTGGCAGGGTAAGTGAGCCAGTATGTACCAAGGTAATCTGTATCCGTGTATTTACAGATTATACAGCCACTGGCAAGAGTTCGCCTACTGATTTACTTCATCTACACTGCATTTAAGGCATGTCCGTCAGCTTCCTTCCTGACACAACACATCATATGAAAGTGAATCATATATGTGCAGAGAAACGTATCAAATTTCTCTCAGCTTAGGAATATCAACCAGGAGAGGAAATGAGAAGAGGTAAAAAATTGGCGAGCTTTTGTCCCTGCCTGTATAAACATGCATAAAAGGCATACATACTAACTATTCAGAACGATGACTTCTTTTTGTCGCTTCAGCCCATGGATATTTCTCATTTGAATTATTACTCTACCAGTCGATTTTATGCACGTTAAGGAGGGTTTATCTCTAGTACTGAAGAGGGTCATGAAGTTTATATCTAACCCCTTCTATTTGAAAAGTTTCCCATAAGTCGAATATAACAAAAGGTCGTTTTCTTACTGAAGATGTTAATGTAATGTCAGGATAGTCAGATGTAGCTCGGCCTGTGATTAAGTGTCTACGGGTGTAATCTATATGTATCTATGTACAGTTCTACCTATTTATCTACAGCCAGACGCCATAATCCCATAAGGGGGGGGGGCGGTTTGTCTTTTACTTATTTGTTTTACGGGGAAGAGCATTAACCCTCCGCCAACCCACTTGTTCACACGTAGGGAACACGTATGGGTTGGTAACCACACAGCATTGTAAATGGTTTACTGGCTTACAGGAAACCATTAGGCTTGTCACTCAATGTAAAGCCACCTGAAAAGGAAATAAGAGTAATAAAAAAAGTGGCAGGTAAGATATATGTAGGAAGAAAGGAGGGCAGACACAGAAAAAGAATGATAATGGTGAAGAAAGAAACAGGTAGAACTACATCACGTGAGTGGATGATGGTTGCCACTACCTACCACTTTCATGTATGAGCAATAATTTTTCTAGCCCACCCCGGGCCAAAGGCGAGTGGAATCCAGGGAGGGGGTATATGCATGAGATGGTTGGGAACTGCGTGGGAGGGTGTGAAGGGTGTGTGGGAGGGGTGGGAGAGACTGTGGGAGACCCGTCGTGGGGATGATCAAATAAACATAGGCTTGAGGCAGGTCTGAGGTGGCTGTCACTCACTCACAGCCAGTGCCATAGAATCACTTGCCTCACCCACACATGCCTTTTTCCACACCTGTCTCACCAGCACCTGTCTCACTCACACCTGCCTCACATATACCTGGTCACCCACACCTGCCTCACCCACATCTGGCTCACCCACATCTACCTAACCCATCCCTGCCTTACCAACACGTGCCTCACCAACACTTACTTTACCAACACCAGCCCTACCCATATCTCGCTCACCTACACCTGCCTTACCAACACCTGTCTCATCCGCACCCCTATCTCACCCACACTTGCCTTATAAACCTTTGTCTCACCCACATTTGCCTGACCCATCCCTGTCTCACCCACACCTGCCCTGATTCACACCTGCCTCAACCTTTTTCCCTCTCCCAAGCATACCAAACTCTGTCCCTTCCCTCTTGCCCAGCCTTGTGTCGCACTTCCTGTCCTACCTCACCTCATCTCACCTCTTGTCCCACTTACCCTACCTCCTTCCCCACCACCTTCCCTACGTTTTGCCTTACCCTTAAACCCATCTCCTATCTCTTATTCACCTGCTCCACCTACGTCACCTCCTTCCTCCTTCCCCACCTCCTGCCCCATCTTTTGCCTCAATCAAACCCTACCATCTGTCCCTTGCCTTCTTGCCCCATCTACCCTATCTCTTTACCCCATCATTTACCTCATCCCTATTCTACCTCCTGTCTATTGCCCTCTTGTCTCATCTACCCTACCTTCCTATCTCTTCACCTCCTTCCTCACCTTTTCCCTCACCCTTACTCTACCTCGTGTCTTGCCTCCTTATCTCATCTACACAACCTCCCTTCTCCATCCATTCTTCCTCCCCACCTCCTACCCCTCTTCTCCCCCGACGAAACCCCACCTTAATCACCTCACATATATGCAAGCAACGCACTCAGCCGTCAACTTCTACTCCGAATGGCAAAGCAACTTCCCCATTTATATGAAAACAACCCCGATGGAACTTCCCCGGCAAACGAACTTATGTTAACTACGTCAGATGTTAATTTAAGTTTAGGTAAAAAGTTGGTAGGCTTAATATATGCAACACGTCTTCGTTGGTGGAGTAAGTGCGAAAGAAAAGAAGATATTCCTAGCAAGAGAATAGCATCAAGGCATCTTTAACATCCTCATCCTCATCATCATCATCATCATTCCAACCCTGATAGACATGTTACAGTAGTTTCCCCCTCAGTACGATGGTGTTTTAACAGTTTCTTGCTTTCTCCAGACCATTATTTAACTTAAGAAGACCTCCTGTGCTTTTAGTCGATTGTGCTGTACAAAATAATGGCTCATATTTTTTTTTGTAATGAATGCTCATCCCCTACACTGAGAGAGTGTCTTTCTAAACCACCACCACCATCACCACCACCACCACAGCCACCATCATTTTAACCGCTGCCACCACCACCACCATTTCATTCGGCACTGCCATCATCACAGCCACCACAACCACCACCACCATCATCACCTTATTCCTGTTCCCACCACAATAAACGAGGTGGGCAGCATCCAGATGGAGGGGAAAAATATATACTCAGAAAATAAAATAGGAACCATACAACACAAATTCCCCCCTTACCCCCTTCCTCTTCCTCGACCCGATTGAAGCCCTTGTGATAGGCTGTTCATTAGCTGGGTAAATAAAAGCATAAATCACCAATAATGAATCAGAGAAGGCGCTGCTGGTAGGCCTATTCTGTTTGATTTCTTCTCGTTTACTTTTCACTCCCTAACCCGACTCACACTCTCTCTGTATATATATATATATATATATATATATATATATATATATTTAAACATAGTTGACTCTTTTTGTTCACTCTCGCTTTTACGTGTGTATGTGTTTTTACGTTTGGAGTCTGTCTTTCCATCCTTATGCTTTTACTGTGCACTACGCTCTCTGTCAATTACGACTTTCATCTCTACGTCAGCTCGACTGGCCAGGCTAGTTCACGTTTGTTTTTCGTATCGTGAATATTTCGACTGTTCGTTTTTTACATTTCAGACCCCCCTTTTCGTTTTTATTGCGCACAAAGATAAAACTTTTTTGAACCAGTGTCAATAACATGGAAGTGTGAGCGGTGAGCGAGTTAGGTGTGGCGTGACAGGGTTAGTTAGGATAAGTGACACTTTATTAAATATGGGGGTAGGTGTGCACGACCTGGTAATTAACACAATGGCGTTTTCGGTTGAATTCTAAGTGGCACAGGAGGCTCGTAGCACCTTTTCCTTGGCGATTTATTTTCCTTTATTACATATACGGGCGAGTGTGCACGACCCGGTAATTAACACGATGATATTTACAGTTGTGCTCTAAGTGGTATTGAAGGCTTCGTATCACCTCTTCCTTAACGATTTATTTTCTTCACTGCACCTCCACATTCTCTGGTATGCTGCTTTAATATTGCTTCAATATCGACATGGTTTGTAGCAATAAAATACAAGAGGGCAGTCAGAGATAATGTGCTGAGTAAACCGCCATGGAACAGGCGTTAGGTTATCTCCAAAATCACGCCTTAAAACTATCTCTCTACGTATTGCCAGACGCCTTAATACCGTAATGGATGGCCACAGACAAAACGCCTCCACGTTGCTCTGTCCTCTGTCATGTGACTGCCCTTCCTCCAACTCACACACTTTCCCTCATATATCTCTCCACTCCAAGCCTTGATCTTACTCTTTGTCTCCCCATCCTCCTTACTCACATGCACTCTTCTAGTTAGTCTCTCACTCTCCATCCTCCCCAAGTGGCCAAATCATAGCACCCGAACTCTCCTTTACTTCCTCATTTGTCTGTCTGTCTCTCCATAGAACTCCACAGGCTCCTCTCAGATAACTAATTTCCACGTCTTAAAACACGACCCTTTGTTCACTTTTATTAAAACTCGATCCTTTATTCCCGTTATTAAATTTAGGAGTGAGTGTGCACGCTGAGGCAGTTAACATCACGGCATTAAGACACATGTGGTAATTAATCTCCTGACAGAGAGACGCACCTGGTCAGTGTTGTGGGTGGTGGTGGAGGGTGCTTTGGCTACAGGTGGTCACTGGATTCTAACCACAAGATGAGGGATCGTACTGACTTTTAACTACAATAACACTAACTTAACGACCAAAAATTCTGAAAACGATTTGCTACGCTGGAACTGAACCCCAGGGAATAACTATACTCATTTTACTTTAACTTGGACTAAAATTGCCATCTCTCTATCTTGAACGCTGAGATGTAAGAGGAGATTGAAATTAGACTGTCATGTTTCCCACAAAGAAAGATTATGAAAAGAATGTAGAGCCGTAGTCTTGTCTTGCTCTGTCTTAAAACTACGGGAAATATGTTCTAAAAATGAAAATCTGGGCCAAGTTAAAGTGAAGAGACTATATATGTTGATCCGCATCACTGTACAGAAGGCTATGTCTAATCTTTTCCGAATAATCTCCCCAAAAGTGATAAACCTATTGGCTCCTGTTGTGGTATTTATGGCTGTTCTTCTTCCATCGGCTTTTGATAGTGATAATAAACGGAAATTAGTTATAAGAAATGGTTTACATCTATCTGCCTGGCTATCCATTTAAATACAGGTGTGTGTGTGTGTGTGTGTGTGTGTGTGTGTGTGTGTGTGTGTGTGTTTTTCCATTCCACTTCCACCATCCCTAGCAGTCACCTCTCACGAAAAAAAAAAAACTAATATGGAAACAAAATACCTCTCCCCCAATTACCCCCAGTGAGAATATCCACACAAAATAAGTCCCACATTTCCAACTCAATTATTATTTTATGCACATCAGCACTGGCCTTACAATAAACACTAGAGTCCAGGTGGAAATGTGGTTGTACTTTAAAAATTCTACTTCGTTGGGGATATAATTACACTCATCACCACCTGTCCCCAGAGAAAAATTAAATAAACATGCTGAGAAATAAATAATACGTGGTAGTTACACATGAGCTGCGTGAAAAACAAGTGCATGAAGTTTTAAGAGTAACAGTAGCAGCTGAAAAAAAATGTAAAATGAAATATATGAAGCATGAATAATAAGGGAAACTACAAATAAGCCTCGTGTAAAAGTAAGTGGCAAATACTTAAAGAGTAACAGTAAGTGGCATTACAAGGGCTAATTTTACTCCTGGCCGAAATATGATACGGAAACCTAACTCTAGGCCCTGACGAGAGGCCATTACTATGTAGGTTTTAAAAAGTTTATAAATGTTGGACCCCGACAAAAAAAAATGCTAACACATATCTTTTTTTCTGAATAGTAACCGGTAACTCGTACGTTTTGAAAAGGTATAAAAAATCTGTAAATTGTATGATACAGAATCTATCACTTATTGTTCAAGAGATTTATAAGTATATAAATGTTTTACACAAACATAACCCTTTTTTCCAATAAAATTATGTAGTAATTTAAAAAGAAACCGTATTGTATTTCTTATTCTTTGAAGGAGAAAAAAAATCTTGTTGCTGAAGGTAGTGAATGCTGTGGCTTGTATATCGTTATAATATTATAAATATATAAAAGTATAGCAAAATTCTTACTTTACATTAGCAAAAAATATAATACAGAAATCTTGCTCTTGTTTCTAAAGTAGATAGATAAAAAAAGAGAAATATGTAGGAAACAGTGTGATAAATATAAATTACACTTTTATTCGGTGGCTATCAAAAATATTTAAAAGTTATATATTTCTTGCTTCAAATAGGAAATTGAATAATACAGGGCAGAAACTCCCTCCTGTATTTTGTAACTCTCAGTAAAATTAAATGATTGAAATTTCTTACTGCAGGCTGAACACAACCTCTACCTACTGGACCTCCCATTTTTTTGTTTAATTCTTGATGTCTCCAAAAAATTTTATTAGTTTTATGGGGAGGTTTGGAAGTGACTAGATTTGACTGGAAAGTGTTTGGTAGCCGTATGAGTGATGATAATACCATAAGGAATTGGTCTGATACACAAATTTTGCTTAAGAGAGTTAGTGAATACGGGTATACACACATACGTACAAGCAATATTATAGGGAATTGTAAGATACGAAGGTAAAAAAAGGAGGTGAATATCGTAACTAGATTCAGTTAGGAAGTTATAGTTTGGTAGCCTAGTGAAGAGAAAATATAAAAAATCATATTCACACTCTAAGCTCAAGAAGGTTTGGTAACTGTTAGAGTGAAGATAGGGAATAAACAATTTATCTTATACTCGCCTGAAGCTCAAGAAAATTTGTGAATATGGTACATGGTGCCAGATTCATGGAGTGGGTGGTGGTACGAGGGTTAATTAAATTCCAAGTGATTCCAGTTGAAGTGGCACGCCCTTTGATCGATTCCAGGCGATTCCACTCCAGGTAAATCCTCCCTTTATTGACTGATTGATTCTCAGGGTATTATTACAGGTACGGTGGGCGGTTTAGACTTATGAGTTGTTGTTAATGTTATACCTAATACATACATACGTACATACATACATATATATATATAGATATATATATATATATATATATATATATATACATATATATATATAGATAGATAGATAGATAGATAGATAAATAGATAGACAGATAGATAGATAAAGAGATGATAGATTAGACAGATAGATAAATAGATAGACAGACAGATAGATAGACAGATAGATAGATAGATATAGACAGACAGACAAATATAGCACAGATATAGACAGACAGACAAATATAGGTACAGATATAGATAGACAGATAAACAGATAGACAGACAGATAGATGGATATGCAATGTCTCCGAAATTACCTACTAGCGTTACTTATCTTCTGCCAGTACTTTTGTCTTGATCTTGTTCACTTATTCTCTCGACCTTCTGTCACTCTTTGCTCTCTTGAACTTACTCTCATACTTCCCCCCACAGGAGTCTTCACCGTCCCACCAGTATCGTCCGCTTTGATCTGACTTGCCCTTTTTTTTTCTTACTTTCTTTACGTATTTATATGTCTCCTATACAACAGTACTCCCTCCCCAGCCTTTATCTTACTCTCTTGTCTCCCTCCCCACAGCAATATTCCCCTGCTACTAATATACTGGAAATGTCGCCACCACAATCAGGCTCCCCTCCATCCATCCCCACAAACTCCCCACTCCATCCTCCACTCCCAGAAAATCTCTCCCCTCCTTCCCCACCACAGTTACCCTCCCTGTTCTCCCCATCACAACTAAACCAATTTATCCATCCTCACTAATTCCCTCACTCCACCTCCACCCATCCGCTCATACAAGCTCCCCACACCAAACTCCATCCCCTCAAAGTCTGTCACTGCATCTCCACTTCCATATCCCCACAAACTTCCCACTCCACCTCCACTCATCCATCCCCACAAACTTCCTCGTTTAACTCCAACTCATCCATCCCCACAAACTCCCTCACTCCACGCCCACTAAACCATCCCCATAAAATCTCCACTCCACCCTCCATCCCTACAAACATTCCACTCCATCCTCCATTCCATTCAACCCCACTAACTACCTCACTCCACCTCCATCCATCCATCCCCACAAACTCCCTCACGCCACCTTCGTTCATCCATCCCTACAAACTCCTCCACTCCATCCACACCCATCCGTCCCCACAAACTCATCACTTCCATGCATCCATCCATACAAACTCCATTACTCCACATCCACCCATTCATCCTCAGAAACTCCCTCACTCCACATCCACACATCCATCCCCACAAACTCCCTCACTCCACATCCACACATCCATCCCCACAACTTAGACACTCCTTCCTCCATCCCACAACCTCCCCACTCCACCTTCCATCCCTGTAACCTCCCCACTCAACTCTTCACCTCCAGAAACTCTCCACTCCACTTTCCATACCCAGAAATCTCCCTCCACCCCTCGGCCACGCCCCTGGTAATCCTGTGGAGCCAGTGGACCGGGACACTCACGCGGGACGCACCTGATGAATAATGGAATACCGCACAAGCAAATGAGTCAGGGAGATGCAGGAAGAGGAGGAGGAGGAGGAGGAGGAAAATAGTGCTAATACTGATGGTGATGATGATGATGATGAAATGGGAGAGGGAGATGAAAAACGAGGAGGATGGTAATGTTGATGGTATTGGAAATGATGATGACAGTAATGATATAGATAGTACGGAGGAGGAGGAGGAGGAGGATAGTGCTGATAATGATGAAAAGAAAGAATGAGAAGAAAAAAACAGAAGGATGAGGGTAGTAATGGTATAGCAAATGATGATGATAGTAACGATAAAGATGGCAAGGAAGAGGAGGAGGAGGAGGAGGAGGAAGATGGCAGCGATGATGATGATGATGATGAATCTTAACATGTTTTATTCTAATTTGACCTAAAATTGCCATCTCTCCATATTGAATGCTGAGCTGTAGGAAGAGATTAACACTAAAATATGATGCCAGCCACGAAGAAGTGCTATGGAAAGAATGTAAAGCCTGAATCTCATGTTTTTCTGTCGCTGAACTTCGTAAAACATGCTGCAAACTGATGAAATTTTGACCTGTTAAGATGAATGAATTTTAGCTCTTTCAACTCGAGGCCGCGTTTTGTTCTGGTATGCATTGTGTCTGCAGACGATTTTTATTTTTGTCAGATTAGGGTAGATTTTTGGAACTAGAAGGAATGCATACATCTTTCAATAAATCCCTCGATATCCAGTGGCCATCTCAGGCTAAATAAAATCGTCTGGCAGCAGCATGAATACACTAGCAAAAGACGTCACCGTACTGAAGGGATTAACATTGTGACATCGATCTAAGCGATTTGCATTTTTAATTAGGTTAATGTCAGAAAATTTTACTAACCACTGAGCCCAAAGACAGGTGTTTAATAGCGACGCCTTCATTTGGTGGCATCGATGTGTAACTGGGCGGCTCAACTGCCTGGTTAAAAAACGTCCCTCTACCACCTCCCTATCCCCACAAAAGAGGATGGTGGACTGTAGGGGTAGGGAAGCTGAAGTCTGCAGTCCACCGGGTTCACACTTTAACACCACAACAACAACAAAAACAGCACTAGAACTTCACTTCTGTTTCACTTTATCACCTCTCGAAGAAGTGAATATGCTGTGAACTGTCTCCTCTGTTACGAATAATCTCCTTAAATCTAACAATAATAATAATAATAAAAAAAGAAAAACTAAAAGACATGAAATTTCCATCCGGTGGTAGCAGAAGGGTAATAAGAGGTCTTCGGGATGTAAGGATTAAAATCAACAAGAACATTTAATACTGGAAAGACTGATCTGTAAGGGTATTACCAGACCTCACAGCATCGCCCTACACGTCTGTATAGTGTGGGTTTATAAGAGGTAGGCTAGTGAAGTAATATGGAAATACCGTACATGAGTAAATGGTGAAAAACAGTATTCCTCCTCCTCCTTCTCCTCATCCTCATCATCATCATCATCATCATCATCATCCTTGTCCAGACCTCATTGCCACCTAAGGATAAAGTGAGGTAGGATCCAGAAAAGGGAAAGAGTAAATAAGAACTAAATTATCGGCAACATGTCCAGTGAAATGGGTTTCACAGTCATCCACACCTCGCTGAAGCCTCCGTAACTCAGACTCATCTCAGAGGCCTAACCAAAAGAAAAAAACGGAAAAATGACATACAGAGAGCCAACAAACTGTGCAATGAGAGGAGACAAAGCACACAGCTCTTCTCAACACACACACACACACACACACACACACACACACACACACACACACACAGCAACTGCCATTACCATACTGAAGGCGTCCAGGCTGACAGAAAAGCGAAAGTGTTAGTGGGTGCGTGGCAAGTGACGGCCGGAGCTGCACGAGGAGACTAAACCTGAACCGAATGACGAGGAGAGCATCAACATGAAGAAAAATACCTGTGAAAAACCGTAGAACAAGTTGTGTAGTGTGGCGTGATGCGCTGCGATGCGAGAGAGTGGAGGCGGCGGTGGGTGGAGAGGAAGTGGGCTCTTGTGTGAGATCTATGGGTTGCCAACAGGACACATGGCTTCTGAAATAATAATGAACTATGACGTATACCTGTTTAATATGGGATATCTATCTATCAATCTATTTATCTATCTATCTGTCTGTCTTTAATTCAGATTTCAGCATTTTTCGGCATGAGCTAAATTTCAGTGCATGTGATTAACTTCAAAATGCAGGGTTATCTGAACACATTTTAGGGTAGGTGGTGGTATATTGGATTGAGCAATGGACAGCTGTACGAAAGGACGCGAGATCAATCACAGGTTAACCTGGGAACAAGTTTAAGATTATAATATCGCTAAAATAGTCTTAACTGATCTTCTACAAGGCAATTCAACATGTCATATAAGCTACTCCTATGGTCACATCACCCTAGTCTTGAATGAGATGGCCCTAGCATGTACTTAGTATGGACGGTGCCTACTAGTACCGAAGCGGTGGCATATGAAGGTATACGGCTCATCAGAACACTGCAGGACCTCATGGAATGCACTATCTAATTTATGCCCTGAATCGTGAACATACAAAACAATTCGAATAATGTCTGATGTTAGTATAGGGTGTAATTTTCTTTTTGCTTGGTATTAAGTTTATTGCTGTGTGTATTATCAGGGTGTGGGCTTAATTCCAGTATGTGAGTATATGTTCAATGTGTCGGTATAATTCACCATGGTAAAATAGTGGCTGCAGCAACAGGTGTGTGTGTGTGTGTGTGTGTGTGTGTGTGTGTGTGTGAGAGAGAGAGAGAGAGAGAGAATGACGATGATGACAATAATGATATTATTACTTAGTCTATATGGCAGCTGTTTTTTACCAATTAATTTCTGTTTTTGACACACCATTAATCTCTCGAGAGGGATTTATAAAAATTTTTTTGTCGATATTAAAGTGACATAAATTAAGCAGTAAAGAGTACCGACCACTTCCATACAAGAGCGTCATTTTCACCCTTATTTATTTCTTTAACTTTTATTTTTGCTGCTCTCTTGCGATTTTTTTTTTTTTTTTTTTTGACCTAGAAAAACGCCATGGCAGTAAAGGGGTTAATGAAGGCTGTATCAACCCTCCCCCCCCCCGCTTCGAAAATTCTGTCCCCTATGCTGATTAAGCTTGTATGGAGATATCAAGAATACATATATAGAAAAAAATATTGTGGCGAAAAGATTAATATTCTCCTGTGTATTACTTTACGCAATCTGTCCATATTAAGGTAAAACAAATATGATGTAAGTAAATTATAAAAAGAATGTCAATGAGTACTGTACAAAATAAATCGCTTAGTAAATGGTGCCTAACACTCCTCTAAAACAAGGAAAGTATGGCTGTAATTTCTTCAGCATGGCACTGGAAATTTTGAGTTTATTCTTGCCACTATCAGATGATTTTCTTCAGCTTGGAATTTGGAGGGGTTAGATATGAGACCTAGTTATTAAAAATTTTGCCAGCATTTCGATTCGTGAGCCGTGGTGAACCTGTAGATTTAAGAATGCCACAGGAGTGAAGGCCGGGCATCAGGCAACGAAAACTCCGAAGAAAGGCTACAAAAATACAGCCCATCGCCTTACTGAACCCCTTCACTAGTAGAGTTTTTTTTTTTTCCTAGCTGAATGAAATCGTTTAGAGGTGACCTGGTTGAAATCAAAATGTCATTACAGTGAAGAAATTGAGATACTTTAAACCACAGAAGAAAAATTATCATATGTTTTATAGTAGGGTGGAATAGGGAAATTTCTCACACAGCTCCTCCCCCTCCTCCTCGTCATTATCATCACCACCATCATTATCCCAACTCTAATTCCCACATAAGATGCGGTTTGAAGTAGGATCCATGAACAAAGGAAAGGACAGCTTACTTTTTCTATACCGTTTACCTCCTTTAGATGTTAATTATTTCCATATCATAAATAAACATTGCCACAGCATAAAATATAAATCATTAAATGTAACAGCAGAACAAATACTCTAGCATATAAAAGCAGCGTAAAATGCTGATAGAAAGATATACCGTTTTTAAATCTAGAAATACACGACACTGAGCGTGGCTATAAAATATTTATATTAGGATTTTACAGAGTATAAGGTCACAGTAATTATTATACACGTGGAGCAGCATTTTCATATGTGATCTAACAGAACTTACCATTTACAATTTATTTAGTTTCACTTGTTATGATATACCAGTAATTCTCATGTGCCTTTTTGGACTTGGCCTATTTACTCCTAGGTACGATTCTTTTTACACTTTAGGGATTGCTTTACCCGCAGCTAAGAACCGCTGCTGTAGGAGAACTATCAAACAACGCACCTTGTGAAATCGTCCCAGCAATCACATTAACCTTCGGAAATATGGAAAAAGAATGCAAATTACATCTACGCTTTAGTTGCCACGTTCGAATTGGGTATGATGTTCTGCCTACCCGCTGAAAATCTTATACAGCTGAGAGAGCCCATACAAAAATAATTGGACAAAAACTAGTCTTATAACTCTTTCATTACCGTGACTAAACATGGGTATTGTACTAAGCTTATGGTTGACAATTTTTTTTCCAGCTGATATACTCCATATGTAGCTAGAAGGTTTTAATCTCTGGAACCCTTTTACTAGCCGGTATATTTTTTTTAGAGAATTTGGCTACTCCCACTTATAAAATACTACGCCATGGTTGCATTGAATTCCATGAGCCCTAATTATGAGATATGTATGAGTCTCCGTGGTTACTAGTCAAATCCATCGTCCAATATGACGACACTTGGCTATCAGCTGAGCATAGAGATTTCTGTCAGATGAAAGCATACTAAAGTTGAGTTGATTATAGATACTCAATTTTCGGTAATGACACGCGGGTTTATTCAGCTGAAAGAATCGTTTAGTAACTACCATGGGAAGGATAATCAAATCTCAAATCTCGCTCAAAGTTACCCATTAAGTCTGAGGCAGCCATTTTTGCATATTTATTTCATGCCACTACAAGACGATTCCACTGAGAGTAATAAAGCATTCTAATAATGAAAGGATAAATCAAGACTATAATTTTCCCCTCAAGTTTGAGAAGTCTCTCCTGAGCTGAATGAAGTGGCTTAGAGATAACGAGAATAAACGTCGTATTCGTCTACTGACACCGATATAACCAGGCGGCTCCACTGCCTAATTATGCAAGCGTCTCTCAACTACTTCTCTGTCCCCTGAAAGAAGGATGATGGTCTGCAGGGGAAGAGTAATTTCAGCGTCCAGTCCATCGGGTTCACTTTTCATAAGGTCCTGGAGCCAGCATGATCAACAACAACAACGACAACAGCAATAATAAAAATAAAAATAATAATAATAATAATAAAAATAAACCAATAAATGACGTCACCAGATTCAAGAAATTAACGTTGTGAATGTGTACTCCACTTCTTTTCATTTGATTCGTGCTACTTTCGGGGGATTTTCTTCAGCTGAAGAGAGACTTCTCGAACGGGAGAGGTTAGATATTTCTTTAACTGCCTCACTGGTGGTGGACTGGTGCACCTTCACGTGGTCTGTTCGATTATACAAACGTCGCTCAGTTTCCTCCCAGTTCCCCTAAAGGAGGATGGTGGATGAAGGGCAGCATCAGTCTGCGGTTCTACTGGGCTCAAGTTCAGATGAGCCTGGGGTTGCAACAGCTACTGCTACTACTACTGCTACTGCTACAACTCACTACTAAGCTACTCTCCTACCCTAAAAGAAACTGTCTGGTAGTAGCAAGAAAGAAATATATGACATCATCGGGCTGTAGGGGTTAATACCCTCAGTCTCCTATATCCACTCTCAACTGAATAAAATCGCTTGATGTTATAATGGATAGAATACTATAAAGAGTAGTCCCGACCATGACAGGGTTAATGTTCGGTATTTCCAGTTTATTCCTTCATCAGTCCTTAACTATGACGGCACATTTTGCATTGTATTCTTACTACTGTCAAACGATTTTTCGTTCCTACAACTAAACGATTTTTTTCCTTACCAGAGACAGAGGACGTTGCTAAGTGTACCGCCAGGCTATATTATTTTCGTTTTCTTTTTATTTTACTCGTGTTATTCTTGCTATAGCTGGATTAGTTCATTCTTTCTGGTGTCATACGAGTTTTTTCTTGACCACCAGACGATTTTATTCTTGTTTACATCAGACGTGAGCCCATGGGACTGCAGGATGAAACTGCCCTTCTTCTTCAGCCCACCATCATCTTCTCGGGGGACAGGCATGGAGCTGGATCACAGGAAACCATTAGCGCCAGTCAATGTAAAGCCTCACAAAGTGGAAAGAATACAGCAATGAAAAGTGACAGGAAGACAGAAGTAGTACCACCAGGACGATAATGATAATGTTGCATGTGGCGATAATGATGACAGACACAGGAGACAATCACATCACAATAAGGCGAGGTGGGAGGCATAACACACAAGGCACAGTGCAACAACCAACTTCGCTTAGTTTACGACAGACATACGTTTTTCCAGCTTTGGGGATTTCCCCGGTAATGCGACGTTCCAGCGCCCCTGGTATTAATAATTCCATATATTTTTTTGTTGAGTGTTAATGCCAGGCTGGGAATTTATTTTTTCCGGAGACACATAATTTGAATTTTCAATTAATTCGCGCTCTATCTGCTGGAGTGAATAGGGCCGGGTGTCGTTATCAGGGCAGCAGCAAAATACGAGCCATTAGCTGCTGTAGCGTCCACCAGCTGCCTTCATATTTACTGCACCTAACCTCACTTCACCTCATATAACCTCCCCTCTCCTCACATCATCTCACCTCACCTCACTTCACCTCACAAAATCTTCTCTCCCCTCACTTCAATCTCACCTCACCTCACTTCCCCTCACATAAACTCCCCTCCCTTCGCTTCACCTTACCTGACCTCACCACACATCACTTCACATAACCTTCCCTCACGTTTACAGCTCACCCCACACAGCATAGCATCGCAGCATCCCCCTCTAACACCATTTTTAGCACAGGTCATTAATTGCTAAGGACAGATGACCTCAACTCAGTTTAGGAAGGATTTCTTGTAGTGAAAAGTCGTGCATAAAAAGAAAGGGTAGTTTCAAATCAGTGAATGGGTGAATACGTTTATCTGAATTCCTTTATTAAAATGGTGTCACTTTATGGTATTTTGTTACTAGCGGTATATGTATCAATCTGTTTTTCCATTTGTCTGTCTGTCTGGCCGTCTATCTAACTGTCTGTCTGTCTGTCTATCTAACTGTCTGACTGCCTGTTTATCTATCTGTCTGTCTATCTATCTATCTATGGAGGATAAATGTGGAGGATACATGTGTGTGTGTGTGTGTGTGTGTGTGTGTGTGTGTGTGTGTGTGTGTGTGTGTGTGCAACCTTCATATCGCATCATCTATGTGGTGGTGGTGGTGGTGGTGCAGCTGTGGCCAGACAACTCCCTCCACACTTATTACCCAGCCTCGCCCTCTTCTAACGCGTCAAGGAAAAAACCCAACACTAAACCATCGCTTTGAGATGGCCAAAGAAGAGCAGCAGATGTTGGCGAATCTCAAAATCTTCTCCCCTTCCTGCCACCGCCGGCGTCTTCCGTGTGACAATAGGGGTGGTGTGAGGCCATTCTGACAGCCAATCAACGCCAGACTCTACCGTGACGTCACTACCGGGGATTTTCATATCATTGGCTGCACTTTGGGGGGTGAAAAACATGTGAAATTCTGTATAAAACGTTGTGAGAAATGCAGCAAGGACTTATGTAAATCAGTTCGTTAAATTCTACACGTACAGAATGGTGGTAACGTTACATTATTGAGACAGCACCTGTGGGCAAGACGGTGGGGTGTGGTGTGGGATGAGATAAGGCGTCCTCCAGCAGCTGGGGTTTAGATTAGCCAGGACACGCCAAAATTTCATTGATTTTGTCGAGACGGAGGAGTCGCGTCAGTCAATAACACTTTCAGACCAACGTTCTTAAAATGAATACAATAATGTGGCTGTAGTACCGGTATATATCAAATGTTTAGGGCACTCGCGTCTTTTCAGTTATCCTGGTATCTTCAGTCCGAAATTCGTAAGATGAATAAAATCGTCTGAAAGAAGCAAAGATGAAATATGTCCAGGAAGCGAAAAGGGCTGCCGGAGAATTAAGACTTTCTAGCCATTCCTAACCGAACCTAACTTTAACGTAGATGCAACCGTGGACAAAACAAGGGAGTGGTGAAGTTTGAGTTCTAGACGAAGCATTGGCGACGGGAAAGTCAAAGAGAAGACTCCCCTCTCCCCGTTCGGAAATTGTTAGAAAAATAATTAAAAAAAGAACACACACACACACACACACACACACACACACACACACACAATATAATGATACCCGATTATGAGGTTAAACAGGAACAATACCGAATAAGCTCGTACAAAAATGGGGTCCCGATGCTGCATAGGTTCAAGAAGACTGGATTGTTCCTAACCTCTTCAATTGTGTGAAGAAGAAAAAAGAATATGAAACCGTCCCGAAAAAAAGTTGACTGAGCTTTAATTTTTGTTATTTTTATGAATTTCTATCAATTTATCAATCCATCAATCAATCAATCATTTTATCTATCTACCTATCTGTTTATCGATCTATCTTTTATTTATATATTTATTCTGTTTTTTCTATTTTTGTACGCTGCGTCCTTCAATTTGGGGCTTCCGTGTCTCTGGGCAGGCGTCTATCTCTCTTTGTCTTCCCTGTTGCGTCCACAGTGACCCCTTACCAAGTCAGGTCACGTCCTTTGGGGGAGAGAGAGAGAGAGAGGAAGAAGCAGAGGACGTCGAAGCCTTTACACTCGGTTACGTTGTGTACTAAGTGTGCGCATTGTTTACCGAGGAGGAGGAGGAGGAGGAGGAGGAGAAGGAGGAGGAGGAGGAGGAGGTGGTGGACAGGAAAAAAGGGAAGAAGAAGAAGAAGAAGACAAAAATGAAATGAAAACTAACACAGACTAAGAATAAGAATATAAAACTAATACCGACTAAGAATACGAAGATAAAAGGAAAATAGATATGAATAAGAATAAGAAAAAAAAGGAGAAGGAGAAGAATACTAGAGAGATAAAAACACACTGGAGGCTGCCATTAAAGGACTTGAGTCGTTAATAAAGAAACTGGTATAATTAAGCTCTTCCTAATTACTGCGTCTTTTTATTTCCACCCCTCATATAATTATAAAGCGTTTTTAACAAGAGGAGAGATTTTTGTCAGGCCAGTGTACTTAATAATGCGTGAAGGTGGTGGTTGGGAGATGCGGGAGGTGTGTGTGTGTGTGTGGTAGGGTGGTAGGAAGGAGTGCTGTGGTGTGTGTGTGTGTGTGGTTGGGTGGTAGGTAGGTGTGTTGTGGTGTGTGTGTGTGTGTGTGTGTGTGTGTGTGTGTGTGTGTGTGTGTGTGTGTGTGTGTGTGTGTGTGTGTGTGTGTGTGTGTGTGTGTGTGTGTGTGTGTGTGTGTGTGTGTGTGTGTGGTAGGTAGGAGTGCTGTGGTAAGTAGGTGTGCTATGTGTCGGGTGGTGTAGTACGTATGTGGTGTGGTAGGTGTGTAATCTAGGTGTGGTATGGTGAAGTGTGTTAGAAAGGTGCAGTGGATGTGGTGAGGTAGGCAGGGGATATGGTGTGATAAGTGTGGTGAGTGGTAGAGTGGTGCAATAGGTGTGATGAGTGTGGTGTGGTAAATGTGGTGTGTGGTAGGCGTGGTGTAGTAGGTGTAGTGTGTGGTAGGCGTAGTGTGTTAAGTGTGGTGTAGTATCGTAAGTTTAGATTGTGGTTGGCGTGGAGTGGTAAGTGTGGTGTATTGTAGGTGTGGTGCGGTACGTGTGATGTAGATATGGTGCGGTTTGTGTGGACTGGTATGTGTGGGGTGTGGTAGTTGTGTCAAGTGTGGTGTGCAGTAGACATGGTGTGGCAGGTAGATGGAAAGTAAGTTCGAAAAAGTAGCAAAGCTCGTTGACAGCAGCTTAGTAGAAAAGAAAGGCGTGTGTTGTGACAGGACAGCATTTTCCTGAAAGCACAAGTTGTCATCCCCCTCCTCTCACGTGGTCTTTGCTACACAGAACTTTTCCTCAACTCTTTTGACTGCTACGTTTTGTGCCTCAGTTTCGTTAAATTACATTATTCTTCAATTTAACCCTTGCCCCAAAATTGGCATGTTGTGTTGTGATAAGACAGTATTTCTTTTTCACACAATTTTCTTATCTCCCTGGTCTGATGTGGCTTTTGCTTTACTTATCATTCCTAGCTTGTTTTTGGTATTTAGGTTTGTGTCTTGATTTAGTATAGTTTAATCATCCTCATCCTTACCTGGTTCCTCTCCACCTCAGATTGTACAGCCTAAAAAAAACTACTTGGTCTCTGCTATACTTCTTTTCCCTCGCTGGTTTTGACTATTTTGTTTTGTCCTTGAATTCTGTGCGGTTTTATTAATTTTCATTATCCTTATCCTCACTCATAGCAAATTGTTCTCACTACCACATGCCGCACCATCAGGAAGGAGTAAGAAATGACGAAGGAAGGGAAAGAGGATGTAGAGGAAAGTAAGAGAAATGAAATGAACAGTGGGAGAGGGGGACAAAACATGACGCTAATGGACATGAGACACCATCCCCGACGGAAATGGGGAGGGGAAGCGAGAGGAGGGAGGGACAGTGGAGACGAAAAAGGTGGGAGGGATAGTGGAAAGGAATGGGGAAGGAGGAATTGTGGAAAAGGGGAGGGGGAGATAGTGGGGAAGAAAGGGGAGAGAGGGACAGATGAGAAGAAAGGGGAGGGAGGGATAGTGGGGAAGAATGGAGGAGGGAGGGAAGAAAGGAAAAATGACCAAGAGTAGGAACGGGGAGAAGGAAGGGGAGGAAAACGAAACTGAGATGGAAAAGGAGGGGATAAAGAAAAAAAAATGAGGATGGGAAAGAGAGGAATGAAAGAAAAGACGCACAGAGGAAGAGGTTGGGATTTATCGGAGGAGCGGAAAACACGGAGCAAAACATTACACGTACGAATGGAAAAAGCAGGGAAGAAAGAGGCACGTAGAGGAGAAGACTGGAAACGAAAATAACAGTAGAATAGATGGAACAAAGCATTACACTTATGGCTGGAAAAGGAATGGGAAGAAAGATGAGGCACCTAGAGGAAGAGACTGGAAATGAAAGAAACAGAGGAATATAGGAAATAAAACATTACTCGTAGAAGAAATGTATGAGAATGAAAGGAACTGCGGAATATGAGCAACAAAACATTACACAGCATTCAGAGGAAAGACTGACAATAAACGAATAGCGGAACAGAGAGGAACGACACATTACACGCAACGGAACAGAGGGGAACGAAACATTACACGCAGAGGAACAGAGGGTGAACATAACCGTGCACGTAAGGGGTAGGAAACACGTACTCCCTCACCCCGTAAAGTTTTAATACATCGACGCCTGCCACCCCCTTTGATCCCACGCCACCTTATTACTTCTTATGCCCGGCCGACGCGGAAGAACGGAAAGTGTAGCCGCCCAATTAAAACTTACCCGAACGCCGTTTAATTGAAGAGCTGTGTGTGTGCGGGGGAAAGAATCGAACACTCCATTTTGTAGCATCGAACAACTCTTTAGATAGAATCGAACGGCTTTTTAGGGAATCGAAACCCTTATAAGAAATCGAATCCCTTATATGCAACCGTTTAAAGAATGAATCTCCCAATATTCAACTGATCTCTGTATTTGTAATCGAACTCTTCTTATTAGCTCCATCAATGGAACTTTATTTCGAATCGAGCACATACAGAACTCCACTTCTAGGACTGAACTCTGTTTTATAGCATCGGAACCCCCTCATGGAATCTTTATAGGATGAAACATGGTCTATGGATGCATAGAGTAGATTTTTTTTTTTTAGAATCGGTCTCATTTATGGAGTCTTTTAAAGAATTCAAACTCGTTTTATTAAACTGAACATCGTTGATAAAATGAACACACTATAGAATCAACTCCTTTATAGAAGTGGCCCATTCCATAGATTCATTTTTTTCTTTTGTCGCATCGAACACTTTCCTGAAGCCTTTTATAGGACCGAACACTTTTCACAGATTCTGAACATCCTTTTTTTAGAACTGAGCATCTTGTACAGCACTCAATCTCTTTTGCGTCGTACTAAGTTCATGAAACTTGCTAACTCCTCCCCCAACCCTCGTCCCCACATGAAATCCCTCATCCCCACAAAACCCCTCTTTCCCCCACACACAGAACCTCTCATCCCTCCAACAAAACCCCTCACATATATCCCTCACTTTCCCCTCACAAAGGCCCCCATCCACCCTCTACTACTGTATATTTCTGCAGGGGTAGGGGGGTCAGGAGGGGGGCAGGGGGTGAGGGTGGAGGGGGGGCAGTTAGATTATCAAGGCCCCTGTCTACCACTGAGCTATCTGCCCCTACACGACCCGTTCCCTTAATTTACAGACAATTAATCTCGGGTTATCAGGGAGCCTGCTATTGGCATCTGATAACGGGGGCTAAATTACGCTGCCTCTGTGTTATTACTGCTCTCAGTGCGTTATTAATACCCTCAATATGTTATTAATATCGTTACTGTGTTCGTCTATAACTCCATCTACTATTATTATTTTTTTTTTTTCTTCAGTTAGGAAATTTTGTTTTTCCCAGTAACATTAATATTACTCTCACAGTCATAATAATTTTTTTAATTTGTAAGAACAACTATGTATGTTTATTTGTATCAGTATAATTAAGACCAAAATATGGCAATAGAGCCAATGATTTTGTGTTCAACATAGGCTCGTCACGGAAATATTGCTGTTGCACTACCATGGAGGTAGGCCACCACCAGTGTGACACCACTGACACGACACTGCCACCATTACAGTGATGACTCTCTCCAACACTGTGATATGCTCTTCATAAAACAATGTGACCACCAATGGCATTACGGTACATCGCTCACTCCGAATCGCTCAATATTAGTCTTCTGCCATCACCAGTATGACAGTATCATTATTTTTTTTAGTTTTACGCCGTGTCCCCTTTTTTCGATAAGGGCTAAGGCGTTGCCCCTGGGTAGGGGACTTACGTTCGAAGCGTGTGGCACTTTATGACCGGATGCCCTTCCTGATGTCTACTTGGATGGATTTGAACGTATGACGGTGTCATTACTAGTGTGATATTACCACTGTCAATGATATATTTGTGGTGTATTACTGTCATCATTATTATACAACCATCATTATCACACGTGAAACATTGTTATCACAGGAGATCCTTCCTCTCAATCCCACCACATCTATTTCCACCATCACAAATATCCAGCTTCGCTATTATCAGACACTTCTGAACACGGTGCAAAGGCTATGACGCTTTTCTTTTCTTCACCTCCTCTCTCTCTCTCTCTCTCTCTCTCTCTCTCTCTCTCTCTCTCTCTCTCTCTCTCTCTCATCTAGCTGTGTTTTATTAATGTAGCAATAGAGGAAGAGGTAGGAAGATTTGTTGAGGAAAGGAAGAAGAAAGGAAAAGGCAGGAAGAGAAATTGTAGAGGGAAATAAGAGACGAAAAAATAGGAAGAGGGAGGGAGAGACAGGAAGAGAAAATGGAGGGGAAGGTAGGAAGAGAGAGGTAAGAGAAAAACAGGGAAGGAAGAAAGGAAGAAGGACGAGGAGGTAGCATGGGAAGATGGAGTGAAAGGTAGGTACAGAGGGAAATAGACAGGAAGATAGGAAGAGAGGGAGATGTAGGTAGGAAAAGAGGAAGATGGAGGGGAAGGTAGGAAGAAGAGGAAGACAGCAGTGTAGATGGGTACCTATTAATATGCCGTGACGTGATGGAAGAGGCTAACATCCAATAGGTCAGAAGGGGATCAGTCGAGAGACGCCTTTATCCTGTGGTAGTCTGACACTGCCTGATGATGATAATGATGATGGTAACGATAATACTGATGATGATGATGTGATGATGATGATGGTGACGAATAATGACGAAGATGACGACGACGATGATGATGATGATGATGATGAACGGCGGCATCTGGTACAGCCATGGTTAGTGTGATGATCTCTGTTTAACACCTTCAGCCCAAGGAGGTCTTACTCATATTACCACATCCACCACCAGACGATCTTATTCAGCTTAGGAAGGGTATCTCGTAGCTGGGGGCTTAAAAAAAAAAATTCAGTAACTCCTTTGCCACGGGAGGTCCACCCTTGGCTGAATGAAATCGTCTGGGAGTATAAAAAACAAAAAAACAAAATATATCAAAGGAGTTATTAATATACAGAGCGACAATAAAACATCTGGTACGTTTTGTGAATGTATATATGTGATTATAGTCAGTCTGTTTTTCTCTGATAGAACTGGGTCACACTCACACCTTGAATGCTAAGTCGTGGTTGTAGAAAATTAAGTGAACCCTTATTTAAAAAATGAATCTCCCTGGTCGCTAATGAAATCCACTCTTCAGTCTGACTACACCTGGCCATTATATGAGGCGTAAGGAGTTAAGGATCTTCAGGAGGTCAGAACAAACACTTTACTCGTATACTAATTGCAATGTAACCTTGTTCACTCATGATTGCAGTGTGATTCTCTAATTAACAATGACAAGTGGATTAGCAGTGATTGCAGTATTATCTCTGTTACTGCACACTGTTCGTTGTTACTGCAATACGATTTCTGCTGAGTTACTTGTAATGCGGATCGCAGTGTTTGGTACAGTAACGTGTGCAATGAAATCTCTCCTGGACGAAAACAGTGGCTTCTATACCCTTTTTACTCTGACTTGGCCTAACACTGCCAACTGACCGTCTTGAACGCTGAGTTGAAACAGAGAATTAATACCAGAATCCGGTGCCAGTTACGAAGAAGTGCTATGTGAAGGTTGTAGGGCTGTACTGTTGTAATTTTCTAATACTAAGCTACGTGAAATAAGCTACAGGGGAACGAAAATCTGGGCCGCGTAAGAATAAAAAAGAGCATAGTAAAGCAGTGACTGCAAAATTATCTCTACATTAAGCCTGCTGTTCCCGCTGTGTGACCTCAATGAACCAGCAGTAATCAGGACAGCAGGGTTTGGTGTGGCGGTAATTGGAGTGGGATGCGTCCTGATGAACTTATAACGGTGTAGTAAAATACGTAATCGGTCCTGGAGTCGTATTCTTGTCGGATTAGGAAGCTCTATAACACCTCTTCCATGTAAGTTTATTTATGTGTATGGTTCGCTGATATTCTCTTATGTATGAAAGTACAGAATGTCAATACTTATTCACAGGATATAACAGCAAAGTCTAATATGCAAAATAAATCGCTATAGAAGAGGTGCTTAAACCCTCCTAAGTCAACGAGAATACGGCTGCTGGTGGTTACGAGTTATCTGACAGCGAAGGACTGACAGGGAAGTGATCCCAGGTTGACCACTTCACTCCCATGACGCATTTTTCGTTTCATTCTTGCTGTCAGGCGATTTGATTTACCCAAGGAGAAACTTTTGTCAACGGAGGGGTGGGGGGGTTAGAGATCGCCTTAACTAACTCCTTTTCAACTGGACAACCATCCTAAGCTAAATAAAAAATCGTCTGGAAGTACCAAGAATGAAAATAAAATACGTCGTTGGTGTGGAGGGGTTACTGCTCTCCCTTCGGTAACATTATTTGTATGTAAGGTGTTAGTCACGAGGAAGTGTTATGGAAAGGATATAGGATCGTAGTATTATCTCACTGTGTCACTGAGCAACGGGAAATACGAAAATCCCTGCCAAGTTAAAGTAAATTAACTATAGCTTGGCCTACCCTCAAGCGACGACATGCCACTCCTATAAGCTTAATAAATGCAAGAGGCGGTAGAGAAAGCACGACAGCTAGGATATTATGTCGTTGTCAGAGAGCGTTAACAGAGTCTTTTCACCCCTCAGAGGACGACAGAGCACTCCTAGAACCTGGACTGATGTTAAGATGTCTGTTGTCTTTAGAAGGAGTCAGCACATCCCTAAGCTCAATAAACTCGTCTGATGGAAGCAAGAATAAAGTAGTTGGGATTGCTGTCGTCTTTACCGGGTTAAGGCGTCAGTATTTCCCCAGTCTGTGTAAGGATGGATTCTCTGCAGTCCCTTTACTCAGAAACGTGGCTCTTTAGCTGAACAAAATCGTTTGAAATTAGTTGGAATAAAATAATGGGTTAGCGCGGAGTGTTGCCAACCCTCTTCACTTTATGGGTTTTTCCTAAGCTGACTAGAACTGGCTAGTATACACATAATAATAATAATAATAATAATAAACAGATCTGCTTGAAAACTTAGTTCTCTCATAATTGTTTTCCCTTCCATCCAGTTTCTCGATGTCTTCATGGCCTATAATAATAACAACAACAACAATAATAATAATAATAATAGTAATAATAATAATAAAGTTCTGCCTAAAAAGTTTAATCTCTTCCCAGTGCTTTCTATGCAGTCCAATTTCTAAGCACGTCCTTAATTCACAGGGACTAAACTCACCAAGAAACTTACGAGCATTGCCCTCTCGTAACTAGGATTTGTTTTACAGGGAAGACAAGGAAAACATCAGAGCCAAACCATGATACCCAGGGCGTTGATTCACATATACACTTACGGTTAATTGCACGTCGTAACTAGGAATTATATTTGCCAGGAAGAACAAAGGAAAGCAGAGAGCAAAATCTGCCCTGGTTACGAGAGAGAGAGAGAGAGAGAGAGAGAGAGAGAGATGAGTGTATAGTTAGTGAATTTGTGAACCGTATTCTGCGGATACGGAATTTTTTTGATTGACACTTTTCCCTTGCGATTCACTCTGCACATTATATTTCTGTATCCTCTGGTATGCTACTGATCCAAACCATATTAGTAATAAAATAGCATACCAGAAAATGTAAAGGTGGAATATGCAAAAATAAATCGCAATGGGAGAGGTGCTACCAGGCCCCCGACGACACCTAAAATACGGTACTAAGCCTTTGCATCTAGAAGTCTGGACACATGTTTCCCGTAGGCGCATAACTGACAAGGATAGCAATGCACATCTCCTTTTTTTTTTCAGTTAGAGTGGTTCCATGCCTACCAACTGTACAACGGGTCATTGAGCTTGATAATTACTATGGGTGTGAGATTTTAGGAGGAGAAAAGAAATCAGTAACTTCCTCCTCCTCTCATCCCCTCCAACATTACCCCAAAGAAAAGATGGAAGAGTTAGTAAGCTTACCGAATACATGAGAGGTATTTAGGCTGAGAATCCATTTATGCTCAGGCTCAATCTTCCCTTAGAATTAAGCCAGGGAACCATCGAACTGACATCCAGGTCCCCAATTACACTGCACAATTTCCACTCCCCGCCTTTTGCTGCTTACCTGCATTGGCTGCGTACTTGTCGGGGCCCAATTACTGACGCTAGAAAAATTAAAGAAAGTGTTGGCCATTCCAGTTACCGGAGAGAGAGAGAGAGAGAGAGAGAGTCGCCGCTTCTCTGGTCCGTCGTCAATTTTATTCTTCCAAATATCACACACACACACACACACACACACACACACACACACACACACACACACGGGGGGGAGGGGGGGACCGCGTTCGTTTGTCTTGCATCACAGCATCTCTAGTTCACACGGCAATATATATTTTTCTCTTCTAGGTAAATTGTGTGCTTTCGGTGTTGCTATGTGCCAATGACTCATACCTGTTGCCAGCAGAGGACGTTGACTCCCGTGATTACTGGCCCTTAGCGTGGAGTGTATTGTGTGTATAGTTTATATTACAGAGTTTGGCCTACCTGTTACTTGATGCGTGTATTGAGTGCAGAGTTTGTAATTATTAGCCGGACGGTAGAATGCATACATACATACATACATACATACATATATACATACATACATAAACAGTTCATATTTCTGTATTTCCTGTCATTTGATGCTTTGCATATTGTATATTGAATTCATATTACCCGACCGCTACAATACACAAATACATATATATGGTATATACTTTAAACAGTTTATATTACAGAGTTACCGTGATTTACAGTCTTACGTAACCCCATCAGCCCGATAACGTCTTTATAAGGTGATGTCGCTGATACAATGCGATTGTTTCTTTATTTAGGAGAGTGCCCTAATGGCGAAGGTGTTAAAGAAAACTGTCTTCATTCTCTAGTTCAAAAAACCTACCTCAAGCTGAATGCAATCGTCTAGAAATGGCAATAATAATAAAAAAGAAATCCAAGTGAAGGGATGATACTTCGACGACGAGGTGCCACTCCAGACTAAACAAAATTAACTGTTGGTACGGTAGGAAGGATGAAATAAGGGCACTCACAGAACGTATTCCTCCACCCTGGCAGCGCTCCCCTTTCCCCCTGCATTTTGACCATGATATCTGACCTGTTTCGCCCAAAATTTATTCACTCCTTTCTATGATGGTTCTCAATCATTACCCTAAATGTGGTGCAATTCCATCCTATACGTTTTCTGTAATATTGATAACGGACAGACAAACCGAATTAGAAACATAACCTCTTTGGCTGAGCTATAAAGAGAGAGAGAGAGAGAGAGAGAGAGAGAGAGAGAGAGAGAGAGAGAGAGAGAGAGAGAGAGAGAAATTATAGCTCCAGGAATGAATTGTTTAACGCCTTATGGTGATCGGGTGTCTGCCTTTGCCTTTATATGAGCTGAATAATGCATGACTCCACTCACGTTACGGACAACACAACACAGCTCTGGATCCATGTGTATATCATTAGTTCTTGTTGGCACATCTGATATAGTCCGGCTACTGAGAATACACTAAAGAAAACAGTAATGACAGTCAACTCTGATCACTTTACGAAAGACAAAACAAGCCTCGGGACAGCCATGTGGATATCATGAGCTCTTGTTGACACGTCTAATATGTTCCAGGTACCCCAAACACACCAAAGACAATGCAAACAATAAAAAGCTTCAGATATTGAACCAAACAGAGAAAATACGTTCCGCCTTCGTTACCAAAGACAAAAATACGCCTCTGGACTACCATACGCATTATATTAGTTCTTGTTGACCCGGTTTGGTTTACTCGAACTACGCAAAACACAAAAGCTGGTAGAAAATATGCAGCAGCAGTGTTCGTAGGTTTGGGTGAAGGCGTGACTGAAAATGCATTGGGCCCGTTTCACCTGTGCACTTTCATGAGAGGTCAACTTTTGTGTTCCTTTTTCTCTGTTAGCTGAATCATATCATCCTCTTCCACCCCATTATCATCATTATCATCATCATCATCATCACCTTCATCGTTTATCCTCCTCCTCCTCCTCCTCATTACTATTATCATCCTCACTCTCCTCTTCCAGCTCATCGTCCTCACTTTTATTATCGACTTCCTCCTCCTTTCTCCTCTTCCTAATCATCATCATCATCATCATCATCCTCACAGCCACCACCCTGTTTCTCACCAATAACTGGGATTGGTATGATCAAATAATTAATAGGGAGGAGAGAACGAAAAGGTAAGAGAAATATTAACAATGCTTAGTTGAACGGGGAATAGGTCCATCGACTCATTATTCAGGCCTTTGAAATGCTCATCTCCACCTCACAGGCAGAGAGAGAGAGAGAGAGAGAGAGAGAGAGAGAGAGAGGTATTTACGAAGTACACTGGAATATTAATGAACGTGAAAGTAGCTAGCAGAGAGTGATAGCATGAAATCAGGAGGAGGAGGGGAGGTCAAAAGGGAGGGGGAGGGAGAAAGAGGGAATTAAAAAAAATAAATGAGGGCTTAAATGAACGTGGAAGTGGGCGGGAGAGAGTGATGGTATGAGAGTTAAGAGTTAGGCAATTCGAGAGAGGATGAAACCAAAGGAGAATGAGCTTAGCAGAACAACATGTGCAATTTCTGAATCTACGTTGTTGCTTGAATTTCACACGATACAGGAATCTCTCTCTCTCTCTCTAATTATTTTTTATTTCTTTTTAATTCAGTCCCACCCTCTACCATGCTCCTCCTCTCGCGCCAACTATATATAATTTTACACCCCACATTCCCTTCACTCTCCGTAACCTCATCCTCCGTCCCCTCGCCCACATGTTATTATTTTATGCCCCTTTATTACATCTTTAACTTTCCCCTTTCCCACAAACAAAAATTCCTTTTACCTTTTTGTTCGGATTTTTCTGTGACCTCTTTTCCATCACCTATTAATTTATTTGTTTATTACCGCCGAATTCTCGTTTCCTCTCTCTCTCTCTCTCTAAGTATTTTTAGCCCTCCTTCCTGTTTTCTTTTTTTCTCTCTCTCTCTCTCTCTCTCTCTCTCTCGTCTTTAACTTCCTCATTTCTCTTTTGCCGTTTTTGTATCTTCTTTTCTCCTGTCTGTATCTTCCTCTATTTTCTTCTTTCCCTTCCTATTCCCCCCTTCCAACTATCTTTCTGTCTCCTTTCTCTCTTTTTTCTCTAACTTTCCCTCGTCCGTCCAACCAATCCTAGCGGCAATAGGTATTTGGCGATCAAAGCTTTGACTCCGAACTGTTCCCGGTGCTCTCGTCTGTATAAATAGTTAATTATGTTGGCGGCGGAGAGAGACGCTACTGGACTACGTAAGAGAGAGAGAGAGAGAGAGAGAGAGAGAGAGAGAGAAGAGAAACTGAGACTCTTAGGTTAGGTTATATCTCCTTTGCTGTCATGTCTAACCTCTCGATAAACTCATAGCCTATTCAGACCACATATACTATTTTTTTTTCTCTCTCTCTTATTGTTTTACTCCAGCTACCGCCAGACAATATTTATGAGCTGCTGGATCTGCCTTCCCCCCCCTCCCCATTCCTCCAGGTCTAAATGGTTAGTAGCCAGGAAGAGATAAAAGCCAAAGGCACGTGCTATATCTGTGTGTCTATCTCGGCCTCTCTGTATCTCTGTCTCTCCGTCAATTCAGCTTAGGAAAATCTCATTAATTTCAGACAGGGTTTCCAGATGGTGTAAAGCAACTAATGAAGAGAGATTCCAACCATTTTTGATTAGTGCCGATAAATGTAGTGAGGTGTTGGAGAGGAACGCCTTCACGTGGTGGCACCGATCTAACCAGGAGGCTCAACTACCTGGAACAGCAAATTTACCAAGATATCATTAGGTTTTGGAACGACTTAGAGACGATGTAAAGAAATTCTTGACCTCTGCAAGGCTGTATTTTTTACCTCTACAAGACGATGACATCTTTTTCATTTTGTAGTATCTATTGTCAGTCAGTCCTGTTCGTCTTTCGAGAGACTGGTTCAACTAGAGAAGTTAAATATAATGTACCCTTTTCCAACGCTACCACTGCTAGGGAGATCTGTAAAACTGAGTGAATTAATGTGGTAGCTGTATGGAGTAAAAGAAAAAAACAGAGGTCATCGTTTTGCTGTTGTGGCTCCCGACTCACACGGACGAGAACCCAGCGAAGTGTAGGCTTTATCTGCCCTTATATGCAGTCCACCATCCTTCTTTCGAGGGATAGGGAAGGGGTTAAAAGACGTTTGTATAACCGAGCAATAGAACTATTCGGATGTACTGATGCCACCGCGTGATGTCCTTCTCCAGCACCATCATCTTATAAAAGGATTACTGTACAACCCTTTCAAACTTTCGAATTCCTATCTGATATAATTTCAAATTATTTTCCTGTTATTTTAGCACTGTCTTGTATTAGTTGAGGACAGGCCACTATTCTGCCAAAGAGAATCGGCTGATGATAGAAAAAAAAAAAAAAAAATTAATCACGTCTTGAGTGTTACTAAACTGTTTTAACTCTTTGACGAAAAGGACGAGGAAAACAAAAAAACACGCCTTACGACAGCAAAAATAAAGTACTTCAGAGTTATCATGTGTTGAAACTGAAGGTTGTTGAAGACGAAGAGAAACCGATTCCAAACTGAATAAAACTAACTGGTGACAAGAGAAATAAAGTCGACAGCCCTTCAGCCAAAGGACATAATTTTAAATCCATTATTGCAACCTCCATACGGCTTTATTCAACTAACGATATATTTTCGAAGGGGGAAGGGGGTTGATATAGCCTTCATTAATCACTTTACTAAATAAAATAAAAAAAGAGAGAGACAATTCTTAAATCAATTAAATCGTCTAGTTGTAGCCTGATTAATTCACAGGTCATGGGAGGTTGACCAGCGGCGTACAGAAACGTCTCGTGTTGCCAGAATTAAATCAGCAAGGCGTACCGTGAATTTAGGTGTTAAAAAAAAAAAATTGTAGCCTAACGGTGAAGCTTTCTTCCTCACATAACTCTTGTTCAGGCAAGAAACGGCATCTGTCGTATCCGAGCACATCACTAATCGGTTCCGAAGCATGGTGACGAAACTTATAATTAACAGTGGATAAGATGCAGGGGAAGAACAAAAACAAGTACTCGAAGTGTATCATACAACGACACACACACACACACACACACACACACACACACACACACACACACTAGGCCTAAGACAGGACATAACTCAGGCCGAAGCACTGAGACGGTAGTCTTATCGACGTGAACCTGGTCTACGCGGAAACAATCGTCCCGCTGTGGTCCATTTTTATGCGTATTAGCCCAGCCAATCTAGCGCTACTGGTCTCGACAGGCCGGGGTCTTGTTCGCTGAGTATTCACAGTGCATCTTTACCTTCTCTTCAATATGCTGGAGCCTTTATCTCTTCCTTAGTTTATTCTCGCTGTGTACAGACTTCATATCAGTTTACAGGAGACGGATGTAAATGATGGGGTTTACGTTCTCAGGTTCCTGTGACTCACTTTCCGCCCAATTATATCCTTTGGCGTCAGCTGGCATAGAACTCTACAGTTGTCTCGATCTCAAGAGTGCTAAGAAAGGCTGCAGTTCGAAAAGTATCTGCAAGGGTGAATAAAATCGTCTGGAGATGGCAAGAATAATAGTAAAAAGACATCGTTAGGAACACACTAACCTCATCAGTACGATGACTTCTCTCTTAGTTAATTTTTGTCACAATCAAATGATAATACTCACCTTAATGATAATACTCAGCATAGAAATGGTACGTATTTTGCAGTAGTTAAGGAACCACTTCAGTTCGGGTGTCTATTCTAAACTAATTAAAATCCTCTTGAGACAGTAAGAATAACATAAATAAAAAGGTTATCGTACTCAAGAAGCTCACTATTTTTCACTTTTTTTTCCGCTCTACTAATTACTCCGATTTGTCTGTGGCGTGTCTGGTAGGCTTATGAGTCAAGATGAAAGTATAACAAGAAATCTTACGCACAATTCAACTTATTCACTTCCATAATGTTTTTCTTCACTTAGATCAAACTGCTACAGCTGACGAAGGGTTTCTAGTAGTGAAAGGTTTCATTAAGGCTACAGACGATAAATCTAACACTTCCAGTCCGAAAAATGTCTCCCACGCAGAATAAAATCGTCTGGGACAGCAAGAATAAAATGTAAAGAGGTCCTCAGGGTCAATGGAATAACCTCTTCAGTACGGTTACCTTCCTTTAATATTCTTGCCACTACCAGCTTAGGAGAGACTTTTTAAGCTGGAGGAGTTAGATAATTGTCTAAAAAATAACTTCAGCACGATGGTGTTATTTTGAAGTTTATTTTGCTATCTTAGGACGATTTCACTGAGATTAGCAGAGATCATTTCAAGCCGAAGGGATTAAAAGTAGGCTTCATTAACCTCTTCAGTAATCCAGGTCTTCTCCAGGTTGTGCAAAATAGACTAGTGGGAGCCTGATACATGCAAAAAAAAAAAAAAGGGTAATATGGTTCATCCCAGTAGAGTGGATACAAAGTCTATTCCTTAGCTAGAGGGACTTCTCGCAGGGTGAATATAATCGTCTGGTAGCAGGAAATATAAACTGAAAAGTAGACACAGCACTGAAGAAGCTAGACAAGTTCAAGAAAGGAACACACTAAAAAAGGCGGACGCCGTATTTAACACTTTTAGTTCAAGACAGGAATAAGCTAAGAAAAAGTGGATACTGTACTGAATAAGTCTGGTTCAAGAAGGAAATAACCTAAAATAATGGAGAACCGCAATGAAGAATTTTAGTTCAAGAAAGGAATTTAAAAAAAAGTGGATGCCGAAAAAAAAAAAAAAAGAAAAAGAAAATGCTCACGAAGGAATTCAGTGGAAAAAAATGGACATCGTATGGAAGAAGTTTAGTTCAAGAAAGTTTGTGAATATTAGCTGAGGACCCCGAGGCTAGGCAGGGATGGCGCTCACCTCAGGGGGCCCATAAGCTTGCTGATCGACTGTCTATCTCGCTCACCATCACATACACGTTGCCCTGCCTCCACCCTTGATACACACTGCTTTACTTTACGATACACACACTGCTTTACTTTATGGCAGAAACAGCTAAACTTTACGATAAACCCTACGCCCTCCCTCGAATCTCGATACACATTGCTCCCTACCTCCACTCGCCATACACACTGCTATACTGTAATCTACTCACAGCATTACTTTACGCTAAACACCACTCCCTGCCTCTAACCTCGCTATGTACCATCTCCTGCCTCCACCCTCACTACACACTACTTTACTTTTCACTTAGAACTGCTCTGCTCCTCTCTGTCCTTCGATACGCAACTTTATGCTAGGCACTGCTCTAATCTATCTCGCTTAGGATCATCTACACTAAACATCATCGCATCCCTGCCTCCACTCCCTCTACACATTGCTTTACGCCAGGAATATCACTCTCCTCTATCCATCACTACACACTAAGCAGCAAAGCACTGCTCTGCTCGACCCTTCACTACTTTACGCTGCTAGATGCTGATGCTCTGTCCTTCACTACTTTACACTACTAGGCACTGCCCTGCTTTATCCTTAGCTACACATGCTCTGTCATGGGCTAGACACTGCCAGGGCCTGATTAACCTTACTGGGGGCCCTTGGCTAAACTAGATATGGGGGCCCCTACCCTGTTAAGGACCCCGAAAGCAAGGTTTTAATGGCTATTATTGGATATTGTACGATGCTACCTGCATAATTTTAATAGTTTTTTCATCTATCATTTAGGTTTTTATTTTTATATTCTTATTTTAATAAATGGGGGCCCCTTCACGAATGGGGGTCACAAGTTGCAGACTACTGTAGTCAGCCTAATGGTTAATGCACACCTGGACACTGCTCTGCTTTATCCTTCACAATATGTTACTCTGCTTTGTTATTCACTACACACATATAATACTCTTGTCTATCTCCTGGAACGCATTACACTATTCAGCCCTCTGCTACACGCTGCTCCACCCTAAGGTATATTATATACACTGCTGTACCATTCGCTGCACATTGCTTACCTCGAGCATCCAGCATTCCAACAGTAGCAACAACAACAACAACAGCAGCAGCAACAACAACAACAACAACAAACCCCTGCTACACTCAGCTCAGTTGTGTCTCGCCCCCAGCACACATCCATTAACCCTTCAGTACGAGAGGCCTCCCTAAACCTTCATACTCATCCTTCGGTGATACTGATAAAACAAGCAAAATATGTCCCCTTGTGAAGGAGAATGTTTCTACACAACAGCTACTAATATCACTCTACGGTTTATAAGAGCACTTTTCCATAGCGATCACAAATTTATAATGATGTCGTGGATATTTCATTTAAGCTAAATGTAATCATCGGGGCGTTATCTAGAATACAACGCAGTACAAGAACACTAGAAAACAGTGAACACAAGAGCTCTGACAGACACACAAATCTCGAAAGAATAAACGCACACACACACACACACACACACACACACACACACACACACACACACACACACACACACACACAAAAGTTGAGTGTGGAGAATCCTAATCCACTTCGTCTGTACTGGCGCGAGCAATATAGAGGATTGGGAGGGCGGCCAGCACCAGGCTTGATGGCTTTATTCTACCCCATACTCGGTGCCTCTAGTAAGTTGCCCGTAATGGCTAACAGGAAGGCATTAAACTCCATATTTGATAGGGGAGAGAGAGAGAGAGAGAGAGAGAGAGAGACCCGAGGCGTATCTCCCGAGGTTAAACTTTGTGTGTTAAGCCCTGCAGTACGATAGCGTCTAGTTTATTTTACATCCTTTTACTTCCAGCCGACTTTATTTTAGGCAGGTTTACGAACTGAATGGAGTTAGGTATACCATTAATTAACCCTTTCAATGGGTGTAGCAAGAAAATATACCCGCAATAACAAATAAATTAAGGAGAAAATAAGTAAATACACAAAAGAAAACGATGAAAAGAATAAAATATTGTAGTGATATCATTAACCTCTTCAGTTGGATGATGGCTTTTTTTTTTTTCATTATACCATTATTTTCAGACGGTTTCCCTCAGCATTGGAACCATCACTTGATAGGGAATACTGCCGAACTTGGGTATACGGGAGGAGAGCTTTGGGACGTTCACTGACGCCTCTCATGCATCCTATTACCATTATCTTACTACGCATCACTCCTTAACCCACTCGCTATTACAGCACCATTTAGTCTACTGGTCACACCTTTACTGCTTTACATTGTTCCAAATATGTAAATGAGAACGTCCAGGTTGAGTTCGCCCATTTTACCCTGTTCACTTTAACTTGGCCCAGATTGTCGTCCTTCTGCAGCTTTATTTCACGTACTTCAGTGCCAGTGAAAAGGGAATACTACGGCTGTATATCCTTTCCATAACGCTTCTTCCTGACTTGCACCCCATTTCAGCATCACTCTCTTGTTAAATGTGCATAGCAGTGAAGATGAAGAGATGATAATTTTAGGCCAAGTTAGAGGGAGAAGGGTATAATTAAGCTTTACAATTTTCTTTATATGCTTTACTTCTCTCTTGAACTCCATCACTAAGAGCACTTTTTAAAGTTTAGCTTATTCTTACAACCTCCCTTACTTGACAGGCTACAGTACAAGACGAGAGGCTGGAGACGTTTACTCTGCCTCTCTCATGCATCCGATCACCCTTTCCATCCTTCGATTTACTTCCGTACTTTTACTCCCTAATCTTATCACTACTTCAGTTTTTTTTAAGTTTATTTTTGCTTCTGTACGTGCATCACTTGACAGCGCACCGAGTTCTGCATACAGAATGAGTGGCGGGGGAAGTCTTCTGATGCCTCTCATCCCATCACCATCTCCTACATAAGCTTCATTGTTGCACTACCACTGCTTAATCCTTAATCTCATCACTACCGTAACTCTCTCTCTCTCTCTCTCTCTCTCTCTCTCTCTCTCTCTAAATTTACTCTTGCTACCTCCAATACTTGATAAGGTGCCGAACTTTGCGGATAGGATGAGCGGCGGGGGATGTCTACTGATAATTCTCTCATGCATACTATCACCATTTTCTTCCTAAGCTTCATCATCTCTCCTTAACTCCTTCACTAAGAGCACGATTTGGCTTAATTTAGTCTTGTTACCTACAATACTTGATACTCATGAATCCTTTTAGGTATTATTATTATTATTATTATTATTATTATTATTATTATTATTATTGGCTTTTCTTGTTGCTGTTGCTGTTCTTCTTCTTACTATTATCATTATTATTATTATTATTATTACTATGATTATTATATTTTTATGGCGCTTCACCTCACATCCTGCCAGACCCTAATGATACAACCGCCGTCAACCAAAGCAAGAAGGACCGCAGGATTCACCGTGGAGGTCTTTTCTTGGCTGAATAAAACCGTCTGGTAATAGCAAAGAAAAAGAAAAATCACCATCGCACTGGGATTAATAAAGAACCCTTCCAACCCCCTAGGAGTCCTTTTCTGCAAACTGAAAAGTGAAATCGTTTGGATGTAACAAGAATATGATAAGAAAGTAGTGCTGGCGACACCCGGACTGCTGACCATGCAAAGGACGGTATTCCCATTGATTTAGGAGGCTCAATAACACCTCCTTACTAGAAGAGTTTTGCACATGGCATATTAATATCCACTTAAGAATCTCCATTATTATCCAAAATACAAAACTTACATAAAATAATATAAACACTTTAGAAAGCGGGACCTCACTTTAATGTTTTTTTTTTCCACTATCAAAGATTTTATTCAGCTAAGACAAACCCCTGCGTTCTAGAATGTTAGAAACTATATTAATTCTTTGGGGGTAAGGGACACATTCTCAACTATATTAATTCTTTGGGGGGAAGAGACACATTCTCATTACCCATTGCCTGACAGTTTTCATTCAGAAGAGGGAAGACTTCTAATTTAAAGGGTCATCATGAAATAATAAAAATAATAAAAAAAAGACAAGGAACCGTTGTGAGAAAGCCACCTTGGCTCACTTGGATACGACCTATGGAGTAGAGGTGGAAGCAAGTTCATAGCCGCGAAAGGACAGTCTAACTGTTTTAACCCTAAATCGAATACCATCATCTGATGCTAGTCTGAATAATATTACTTAAGTATGTCCCTAGCAGCAAAAAGGGCCCTCCACCTTACTCAGGATATATAGCAGATGGGGCTACGGAAGGGCAGATGAGGGGGCCGGAATGGGTAATGTGTGTGGGGGTCGTCTGTCTTAGTAATGTGCAAAGTTGGGAGGCCGGGATCAGATAGCAGCTGTAAACAACACAACTTGGAGCCCAGTGATAGTAATAATAATGAAGTGGTTTTGGAGGGGTAGCGTTGGTCTCGTGTGTAGGAGTTGCTGTTAGTGTGTGCACGGTCATGCCGGTGGTGTGCTCTGTTGTCTGGATGAGTCTTCTATAGAGTGCTGTCTAAAAGCAGTGTCTACGAGTGATAACATGGCACCGCATCTCGCGCTGTCATTCCTTTAATGTTGCTTGTGTGTTGAGAAAAGATCATATGTGTAAATAAAGTAATCCCAAGAATACTATGATGTCTCCCTGGGGGGGAAGAGTGGCTGGTTAAAGTGGGAAACTAAAGGGTATGTTCGAGATTTATGTCTGAAGTGATGAGTTGATTTTTTGGGAGGGTCATTTTATTTTGTGTAAGCTACTGGTTTAGCATTAGGAGGTAATTTTGGAGCTGATTCATTGCATGTTGAGATTTGGACTGTCGTTAAGCTACTGTCAAGTCGTTAGCTTATAGAGGCAGGAGGGGTTGGTTAGGTCATGATGAAAAGTGTTGAAAGGTGAGCGTAAGAGCCCTGTGGGACACCGTAGTGGACTATTCTGAATTTAGATTTTCGGTTTTCCTTGAGGACGTGGGCTTCCCATCAAGGTATCACAGTTTGCATAAAGGACAATATCAGCAGACTATATGCAGAATTAAACTGGTGTGTAAGATGTGGTAGGGAACCCTCTAAATCCGCGAGCCCCTAATGTGTGAGTTTGTGAAGGGAATTGACAGTTTCATGATGTGGGTGTTGAGAATGGACACACACACACACACACACACACACACACACACACACACACACACACACACACACACACACACACACACACCTCTAGCTGGACATCGCTCACCACAACAACCTTACTCAGCACGATTATGGTCGGCGTTGGATCATGATCAAAGGAATGTTTTTAATAGGATCAGTCTGCGGGGATAATTGGTGAATGGCGGGCCAAATAAGAGCTCATTGATGAAGGATTTACCCACATAAGTAGTACCAGGCCTTTAAAGTACGCAGTTCGCTCACCCGGCAAATCACGTATATATATATATATTTATTAATTCGCCAATACTACTGCCCCCAAATAAATATATTAATGTTTAGCGGGGTATTTCTGCGCAATACAGGAATGCCTAACTCTGACGCTATTACAGGACATCACAGATCAGAGAGGGGGTTGCAGTGCGCTTGTTACAGCCACATACTCTCATGCTAAATACGAGTTGCATATTTATGTGTGTTTGTGTCTTTCCTCTAAAATGTTATGATGGTAAGAGTAACATTCTATCCATCCATCTATCTATTTCTCTCTCTCTCTCTCTCTCTCTCTCTCTCTCTATCTCCATCTATCTATATTGTCATCCACCCTGCCACACGCCTATAAAGCGAATCCCCGTTCTTTCCCAAGCCCTGGGGAAATATGGCAATTGGGAACTGTCAAAGCTTCTAGAATCAGCGAGTCTAGGCTACACTATAACACAAGATTAAGAAAACACGCAGATCCCTAGTGAGCCCTTCCTTCGGGGTGGCTTAAGACAGGCAGAAAATAAGATAGACGACTAGGGTAACAGAGTATGAAGGCTGCACAGAGATGGAGTGAGAGGATGAGGTAGGCAGCGTAGGTATCAGTGCAGAAGTGGTGACATGGGAAGATATGTGGTGTGGAGGAGGAATAATGAACCTCAGGAAACGGATTGGAAAGTCCGTCCCAAGAATCAGAAACAGAAAAAATAATAAATAAATAAATAAATGGAGTGAAAAAATTTGGACTTAAGGGGGAAGCAAGGTAACAATCAACAGTCTGGAATGGAGAGGTTAGCAGAGGCTTTTGTTGTACAGAAGGTTGACACAGACTAATGATAATGATTGACAGAACACACACACACACACACACACACACACACACACACACACACACACGCATACCTGAAAACTGTTGTACCGTTTGGCTGTGGTGGGTTTCTATGAGTTGAAGAAAATCGTTGAGGACTGGAATATGATACAAAAGTTTTCAGTTCTTGGTCAAAGCGTTACTCCTTGTCTGTCCTGCAGCTACCAGTCTTATTTACGACAGAGAATTGATCGTAAATTTGTTCGTGGGTCTGGTTCGGGGAGGGGTGGGAGCTATGATGAAAGTTTCGGACAGTGAGCTGTATTCTCTTTGGTTAAGAAAACTCCATAGCAATCCTTCCTGTCATTTTTTTTTTTTTTTTGCCTACTGCGTCCTCATCCCATCAGTCCGAGTATGATTTTTATGCTTTATTCAAGCTACCAAACAATACGTCCATTTAGGTTTGAAAGGTCTTTCCTAGTGGCCGAGCTGAGAGTGGTTTCCCGACAGTTGAATTATATCGTTTGTTTTTTCTTATGTATAAGAAAATGCGCGAAATGCGGGAAGCCCACAAAGGCGTTTTTCCTAGAAAAAAGAAGAAACTAAGCAAAAGAGAGTTTGAAAATTTTGTTAAAAAAACAAACAAACAAACACGTCATCATAGCGAAGAAGTTAGTCATCAACAGTCAAACCACCTGGTAAGAATTAGCAACACCAGTCAGGTCATCGGCGTGAGGAAGGAGTGCTGTCTGATTCAAGCAACAGCAGATCTGGCTAACACAAACATTTTCACATCTCTCCTCTTCACAGTTGCGTTAGAGTCAGCAGAAGTCAGACTTTCTTATCAGAGTCAGCAAGTTAGACCAAAACTGTGAGGACTGACTGGACCAATTACACAACAGAGATTGGAATAAGAGTCAGCAACAGTCAGACCATCTTGTAACAGCAGCAGTCAGGTCAGGGGCTTGAGGAAGGCTGGCTGAAACAGACAAAAAGAGGTCTGGCTAGAGCAAATGTTTTCAATCCCTGCATCATCTCTACGGCTGTGTTAGAGTCAAATCACCTGCCAAATCACCGTGTTAGAGTTAGCAACAGCACTTAGATCAGCAGTATGAGAGCTGACAGAATCAAACAACAGATTCTGATGTAACCACCCGCCAGACGATTATGTTCAGAGTCAGAAACAGTCAGATCACTGTTAACAATAGTCAGATCACAGTGCTAGAGTCAGTAACATTCAGATCACCAAATTAAGAGTCAGCAACAGTTGGATCATTTTATTAGTCAGCAACAATGAGATCACCGTGTAAGTCAGTACCAGCCAGAACACCGTGTTAACTCAGCAACAGTCAAAACCACCAATTAGACCCCGTGTTAAGAGTCAGCAACAATCACACACCCGTTAGGAATCAGCAACAGTCAGACCACCGTATAAAAACAGTTACAGTTAAACCACCTTGCTAAAATCAGCACCAACAGTCAGGTCTGCGGAGTGAGCAAGAGCTGACTGAACTAAACAACAGCATAACTGGCCGGCACAAACTTTTTCACCCCCCTCGCCCCTCCCGGCTCAGCTGTGCGTGGGTCTGCTGAAATAGTGAGCTCGTTGGACTGATTCATATGACAGTAAAGGCATATTTCCATATCTTTTTCATCGGGGGAACAAGTACGCCTGCTGGGGAGGGGAAGGGGTGAGACAGAGGAGGGGGAGGGATAGAAGAGGGGAGGTCAGAGGGTCAAAAGAGGGGGTAGAGGGAGGCAGAGGAAGGGGATGGAGAGAGGAAGGAGTTGAACAGAAAAGGAGGAAGGGTAGAGGGAAGATGAGGAAGAGAGGGCAGAGGGGTCGGGGATGAGAAGAGGAATAGAGAAGTGGGTAGGGGAAAGGTGTTGTGCAGGGGGGTGCGATCAGAGGGAGGTGGGGGTAGTGGGGATGAAAGCAGACGAGGGGGTGGGGGGTCAGGGAAGGGAGGTAGAGAAAGAAGGGGGGAGGGTTCACAGGAGGGGGGGAGGGGGCAGTTGGGGCTTGAAATAAACTACACTTGGGTTGCACTGGTAATGGTTGGTCGGGGAGCTTCGACCCCCCCCCCTCTCACTCCTATATTTATCTCTGTTTCTTTCTTTCATTCTTTTTTTGTCTGTCTGTCTGTGTCTCCGTTTTTATTCCTGTATCTGTATCTCCTTGTCAGTTTACTACATTTTTTTTTTGTCTATGCCCATGTTTTTTTTCCTTTTACTCTATCTATTTGCATCTCTCGTTTTGTGTGTGTGTGTGTGTGTGTGTGTGTGTGTGTGTGTGTGTGTGTGTGTGTGTGTGTGTGTGTGTGTGTGTGTGTGTGTGTGTGTGTGTGTGTTTTGTCCTTCTGCTTCTCTCAGCCTCTGAATATGTTTGTTTCCGTTTCAGGTTGTCTTTCTGTCTGTCTGTTTTTATTTCTGTCTGCGCCTATGTGTGTTTTTCTCTGTCTATATCTGATTCGGTGTGTGTGTGTGTGTGTGTGTGTGTGTGTGTGTGTGTGTGTGTGTGTGTGTGTGTGTGTGTGTGTGTGTGTGTGTGTACGTGCCTGCATGAGTGCGTGTGTCTGTGCTCCAACTACGATACTACGAAGGGTCTATATGGAAGTTTTCCCTCTCATGTTCGCCGCCATCAGGTGATAAAATAAAGATAATATGCCACTGTGTACAAACAATGTCCAGTAACCTCTTCACTCCAAGCGGGTCTCTCCTAAGCTGAAGAAATCCGCAGGGTACGGAACAAAATAAAAACGAAATTCTCACGAGGAACAAGTTAACCTCCGCCTTATGATGGTTTCTTTCAAATTTTAAATCTGATACCGATCAATTTTCTCTTAAAACTCTTGCTCTTCGATGACCTGTTCTATGCATTTATTCTTCTCGCCTCCAGATGATGTTATTCAGTATTCCTTACGCCCCTCGTAATGAAGGGGTAAATCAATGCTATATTTAATCTCACCAGTGTAAAATGTCTCTCCAAGGGCTGAATAAAATTGTCTAAAGTTAGAATGAATAAAATATGACATCGGAGTGAAAGGGATAAGGAATGATCTTTCGTAGTGTAGAAATTAATGGAGATGTCTCCTTCTTCACAACAACAGATCTCTCATAATTTGAACGAAGGAGTCAGATCTACAGCCGGGATAAAACAAAATGTTACCGTACTGAAGAGGCCTCCCAGGAGAACGAAAAGCCAACAGTAACAGCAATAGAGAGGGAACGCTTGTGGAATGTGTGTGGCGTTCGTATAGTGAATAGGATGAGAGAATATGTGATTTGTGAAAGGTGTAGAGGATGGAAGTGTGATGATCAAACACACTTGAAGAGACTGTGCTTAGATGGTATGCTTATATAAAGGAAATGGGTGTGGACAAGGTGTTGAAAAAGTATATACGAGTGAGTATGAAGGTGGCAGGAGGCGTAGTAACCCAAAGTGTATGAATATGATAAATGGGCGTGTGAAGAAACAAGGTGCCTAAAATGAAACAGAGAGGGAATAGAGTTAGCTGAATGAAGCATTATGGAGGAGTAGATGACAAGAGTTTGATTGCCCTTTTTAACAACTCCCAGATGGACTCTCTTTCATATACAAAAGAATTCTACAAAAATGAAACATGTGCGAATGGTTATGCTTGCGAGGTGGAGCCAGGACTCTGTTGGTTTGAATGATGCGTGAATGACTGTGTAGCCTATTTTACTGGGCTACTGTGGATAGTTCTCTCAATTTTGAACTCCCTCCTTCCCTGTTTCTGGACTGAATCTCACCTCATCCTTGTGTGGGAAATATGGTCACGATGATGACGATGTTGATGTGTAAAATCGAGTAATGTTAGCCAGAGTAAGACAGATAAGTTGTCCCCAAGGTTTAAGGGTTAGAAATCATGGCGAGCGATCGACTGGTGGCAGAGCAAAGCGGCGGCGGCAGTGACGCTTGAGGCCGCCGTAAAACTGCCATTGCCGCTACACACTCCCGCCTCACTACACACTTGGCCAACACGCCATTGTAGTTAAGATGGTGTATCAGGCGGGAACCACTGTGCGACACCAATGGGTAATGTGGAGGTGGGCAGGGCGGGTTGCCAGGGAGACCAGGACGCTGATTCACAGACCAAATTACTATCAGCTCCGAAACCAAACTGTGACTGATATTTCCAGGACGGACGAGAGACAGAGGATGAGTCTGCACTTACGATTCCTTGTCCTTCCTGCATAACTAAATCATAGTTACCGCAGAAAATTGGTTGTTAGTCTGTGAATCCCGGTCCGATGCTGTAAGAAGTATCGAAATAGGACTGTGCCATTTCCGCCGCCGCCATAATCGCCGCCACCGCCACCGCCACCACACCCGCCGCCGCCACCCACTGCCCACCGAGGCTCCTGACAAAGCTGCATATTCATGTCATCAATTTTCTCTATCGCTATGGAGACGGTGTGATATTTACATACAAACCAAGCTAATCCTCTGAATATGTAACGCCCAGCTCGCCTTGTTGCTCCTGCGCTGGCACTATCTACTTAATGAAAAAAAGTTGCATCCCAAACGTCATGACATTTTTAAAAGAGTTGAGCTGTGTTTTTGAGCTTCATTTTAATTAAGTCGCCGGCGAGGATTCCTGGAAAATATGTCGGCCAAGAAAAAAGCTGCTGGAGTAAGTCATGGAGTTATGTAAATATTTCCTGGCAGAATGTTCAGGGCGTTGGAAAAGTCTCTGTACAAGAGACAGTATAACACACCTCACACTGCAACACTTCACACTGTCTAACTCACTCTGTCACACCATATACTGCCACCCACATAATGCTACACACTGTCACATCACATTACCACATCTCACACCGCCATACTACACACTATAACATCACACTGCCACACCAAACACTGCTCCACCGAACTGTTACACATCTCATAAAAACCTCCCACTACCATACCTCTCGCTGCCATTTAACACACTTCCCCATCTCACATACCCTACCTCTCCTTGCCACACCTCACATTAGCACACCTCCCTGTTATACCTCTTACTGTTGCACTTCCCGTCTCCTGCTACACAGAGAATTTTCTTAACCATTTCATGGTGATGACGACATTTATACTTTGTTTTTGCTACCGTCGAATTACAGCGCATTCTTCAGTTTCGGAGACCCCCCCCCTCACCCAAGAGAGAAAGAGTTATGGACACTTTCCATTAACCCTTCCGCTTTGGTTTATTTTATTACCGCCAGAGGAGCATAATCGAAACTGCATGATTTTCTTTCGAGTACAAACAGGGATTTACTTGTGAATGCAATAAAAATAAAGACTCAGCCACAAACGGGTGAGCAAAAAACTTTAGTCAAACAACGGTTCAAATAATTCAACTCTTTTCTGCGATGGCGATTTTTCTTTTTTATTCATATCATCTCAAGACGACTTTATTCAGGAGTTTTATTCAACTCTACCGCTGAAGGAGTTAATTAAGGCTAAATCTAACAACTAAAATGCGAAAATTGTTCCCTATGCTGAATAAAATTATCTGGAAGCAGCAAGAAATTACACACACACACACACACACACACACACACACACACACCATTCAACCTTTTCCCTATGATGACAGTTGTGTTTCAGTCTCGCCATTCCCAGACCATAATATTTCAGTTTCGTAATGACCTTTCGTATAATCAACAGTCTCCATCCATCCCTTCACTATGACAACGATTTTAATATTATTGCTTCACAACCTTCACACGAGTTAATTTTAGCCTAGTAAGGACCAACTGTAACGAGAGAGATATTGTTATACTACTAAATAAATCCATCATTGTCTATACATGACATCTCATGTAAACAAGGAGTGCTTATACCTTTTTGCAGCTCTCAATGTACCTGAGTATTTTTTCTTCTGGTTACAGTATTGTCCCACGAGTTTATGTTGTGAGAATGTCCAACCCTCTGGTAGCAGGGTTTTTGCTCAGTTGAATAAAATCGCCTGGTGTTAGTCCAAATATAATTCCCTGGTGGACCAACAGCAGAGAAAGGAATTACTAGGAATACAACACTTTTTGAAGCTTTTTAGTGTTGAGAGTTCTCTTAACTGAACAAAACTCTCTGGCTTAATCCTGAATAAATACCCACACCCACCAAGCAAAGCGAAAGAGTTAACCTCCTTCCTTCCTACGATATCTGTTTTTCTGTAAAGCTTCCTGTCCCACATGATTTTATTTAATAATTAAGGCGGGGGGGGGGGTTAAATATAGACTTTCGCTGACTACTTCACTACGAAAATCTCTCGTTACATGAGCAAAATCGTTCAGAAGCAGCAGGACTAAACCAATACATCACCTAATTCAAGGGATTAACGCCAGAAGTCCAATGGCGCACTTTTCGTTTTAATCTTGCTGTCTCCAGATGATTTTATTCACCACAGGGCAGACATTCCAGACTGATGGGGGTCGATATCGCGCTCATTCCATATCTTCCCAACAAGAGATCTCCGTCAACATGAACAGAATCGTCTAGTGGTGGCCTGATATGAAAAATGTCATCGGATTGAAGGGACTGAGGAAATGGACGCACTCAGTCTTTTTTTTTTTTTTTGGACTAAGTTATTTTATCAAGCTATGCGAAATAATAACCAGTTAAAGGCTGGATTAAGGATGGATGGATGGATCAAAAGCTTCACCTCTTTTCAGTGATGGCGGCTTTTATGCTTTGTCCTTGGTTTGCCCCAAAGATTTTACTGAACTTAAGACAGGCTTCTCGAACTGAGGGGGAGGGGGGTTAGATATAGCTATATAGCCTTCACTAATCCCTTTATTACAGATCTCCTCAGCAGAGTAAAATAATCCGATGTAAAACTTGTGTAGGGAAAAACAATCCTCACATGAATAAGTACTTCACTAGGGGATGTTGTTAATACTTGGTTCTTGCTATCTTCATGTGATTTCATTCAGTTTAGGAGAGTCTTTTCGAAGTGGAAGGGCTTGAATTCAGTCTTCATAACCCCCTACTATTCAGGTCCATCCTAAGATAAATAAAATCGTCTAGAGGTTGCAACATTATACAGAAATAAGACGTCCCTGTAGTGATGGGGATAAGGAAAAGCCGCTAAGATCACCTACGTAAGAAAGTCATTGATAAGTTTCCTGTTGATAGGACAAGGCCAACTGTCTTATTTTCCTTTAATTCTAGCAACTGTCCGGTGATTTCATTAATTTCAGAAGAGGTCCTCCTCCAGTTTTAAGTCTTTTCTGACCTAAATGGAATAGTTCGGGAAAAAAAAAAAAAAAAAAAAAAAAGCTCTCGGGCCGAAGTCAAAAAATTAAGAGATGCTAGCAGATGTTCATGCAGAAACATTCTTTTGTATAAAGACATTAACATTCATATCTATAATCATATGCCTTTATGTATACACGACCGACGCGCATACACACACACACACACACACACACACACACACACACACACACACACACACACACACACACACACATCCAATTCATGTACACCTGCATACAACAGTACCATACATATTCCTGAAGCATTTAATAGTGGGCTTGCTTGCTTGCTGGTGTAACAGATTTCTAGGATACTGGGTTTCGAAGCTGAATTGTCGGTAAAGTGTTGCTCTAGTTCAGGGTCAGCAGCTTTAACACCTTGGCTGCCACATACGAACTCCGTATATTGTTTCCGGTCCACGCCAGATAATTTTAACATCTCAGAGAAACCTAACTCAACAAAAAGATAAAAAAAAAAAGTTTCGCCTGATGTGCTGACGAAGAGTTAATGGGTTTATATTCTATTCCAGTAAATCCAACAAAATTTATTCATAGTTAAAAAAAAAAAAATCCAGAGTCTAAGAGCCGTATTCTCATCGACTAAGCCGGCTTGCTAGTAACTCTGTCTTATCGATTTATTTCACATATTGCACCTTATTATTTCCTTGCATTCTATTTATCTTTTATACCGACACAGCTTACATGCACGGCAAACAAGAATTTATTAATGTACCAGAAACAGAAATAAACAGACAAGGAAGAGGTGCCAGGGAGCTTCTTTAAACGACGAGAATTCGGGAAGTAGAGTAAAAATTTTCACCTCCACAGGGTCTCTTCGTAGGTGGGTAAAAATGTCTCGCTCACTACAGGAGATTTTTCCTAAGGTGAATATTATACGGATGTAGCAAGAATAAAACGAAAATGACGTAACGGGGATGAAGGGGGTAATAAATATGCATGGCATCCTATTGCCATACTTTAACCCGTAAAATGGGATGACGCCATCATATATTGTTATTTTGCTACCATCAGACGATTTCATTCAGCTTAAGGAAGACCTCTCGTGCTAAAGGAGTTAAAAAAAAAAATCAGTATGTAAAATGACACTGACTCTCATGCTAGTGTTAAGTTATATAATTTTACGAAAGGTTTACTCGTCAAGAATGTGAAAAATATTAGTGGCTTATATTAATAAATTACTTTTTTATTCTTGTTACAACCACCCAATTTTTTTTTTTATTCGCAAGAAAGACTTGTGGTAGCGAAGCTGTGAATATTGGTAAAGGTGGTCAATATCGTGACGGAGACTTCGCTAAGCTCCTTACACCGCCGTACACGGTATTGGAAAAAAGTTATATGAATGTTGGAGAACCGTTTTGGTGGCACACAAAGCTACAGCTGTTAACCCCCGTTCACACACACACGGTACACGCTATGGATGGCGTAGGTAAGGCCTACCGGGGTCTTCCGAAAGTCCACTGGGAGAGGTGCCGGGGACACCCGTTGCCATCCGTATTCATCCGTGATCATCCATCGTCAACCGTATAAATGTCAAACACGTTTCATATTTTCTACGGTGAGCTACGGTAAATTTTCTACCCTAGGACCACCGTAGGCCACCGTCGTTAACCGCAGGCCACCGTAGGTCTTCCGGGGCCTTCCGTCGTCAATACAAATATATTGTAAATATATGTAATTGTGAAATACTGCTGATTTGGTACATTGCATGTGAGTTTTCTAGAAAAGTATGTTTAATTGTTCAAACTTTTAACTTTACTTGTGTGTTGTTAGAACATGACATACGAGTATGTGTGTTTTTACCATTTCAAATCTTGTCTTGCTGCCATGGAAGCCAAAATGCCAAAGGCATTCTCTACAACACGTCTGGCTCTTGATAACCGTCGCGGCACCATGAGCATCCGTACAGACCGTGGGTTATCGTAGGTCCACCGAGACTCCGCCGTAGTTTCGCCGTGATCATCCGTGGCGCGACCATCGTCAACCGTAGCCTTTCCGGGGACAACCGTGAGCTCTTCTGTCGCCTTCCGTAGCGTTACAATGGTGTTCCGTAGGTCCACCGTGACTCCATCGTCATTAAACGTAGGTTAATCGGAAAGGCATCGTAGCGGATGACGTCACAGCGTCATGCTCACGAAGAGGACCACGGATGGCCACGGTACCATAAAGGTTCTCTGCCGGCATCATCCGTAGCGTATATGTGTGAACAGGGTATTACACAAATAACTTCCTAGAAGCGTTTTTGATGCTTTAGGCATAACATGGTGACAGTACAATAAGGTCGCTTGTAAAGGTGTTAGTGTGTGTGTGTGTGTGTGTGTGTGTGTGTGTGTGTGTGTGTGTATACAGTATGTATATATATATATATATATATATATATATATATATATATATATATATATATATATATATATATATATATACCGGTATATGTAACAATATAATTCTTGTGATATGCTATAAAAATATATATATACATATTTTTTTAACAGATCTTCACCAGTGTTGCTGAATGGATAAGAACAGAATTCATTCTATAAGTATTTCACGTTCCAAACTCTCCCATTTGGGTTTTAAAAATATAAGAGTAACTTAGTGTCTTTACTATGATTACGAATATCCTGATGCATTTTAACTTTAAGTAAACGAATTTATTCCCTCAAGGAAGTACACATTGTACTCATGTTCTCAACCCTGAATCAAATGACCGACTAGCTTTAGATTTACCTGTTCAAGCAAAGTGGCGTAGTTGTTCATTAGCACCACCAATGTGTGTTAGTCTATTGTATTATTAACTTTTTCTGTCAGTAATGTCTTTTTTTTTTTTCCTTGCTGCCATCATACGATTTTACTCAGGTAAGGAAACTCTCTAATAAAGGAAGATTTAAATGGAAGTTGTATGTAACCCCCTCCAGAGAGATAAGTCTTCCCAAAACTGAATAAAATTATCAGGTGTTAACGAGAATTTGAGAATAAAATAAATTGTCAAAGAAGTGCGGGTCTTAAGGCATCTCGCAACTACTTCCCCTTTCTGTTGGCTGTTAACCCCTTGAAGACAACGTTCTTCTTCTTCTTTTTTTTTTTTTTTTTTTTTTTGGTATCTTCTGATGGTTTTATTCAGCTTTGTATTGCCACCAGTTATGAAGTCATCCACAATTTTCAACAGATACAGAAATTCATGCATTGTTCAGTGTTAATTGCCAACAGTTCTGCAAATTTATGTTTTTAAATAAAAAGACAGTATTTCCATTAATTTATAACGAGAAAATTACACAAAATAACACACTTTTCACTAGTTTAGTAAAGTGAAGATATAAACATACCGAGACAGTTTTCATCAGTTCTACGGTGAGAACCATGTTGAAAAAAAGAAACAGATAAATAGACAATTTTCATAAATTCTGTAAAAAGAAATTCAGAAATACGGTATTTGGACCATTACTACCATCTCTCGAATCAGATAATTGAAAAAAATATATATGCAATTTTTATATTAAATCTTAACTGCTATGGCAGTTTCTGTTAGTTTAGCAAAAAGAATGTCGTGTATAACATAAAAACACAATATATATGTCACGTCTGTAACGATAATGCAAAATAGATATCCTAATAGTTTATATCAGTTTTGTATTAAGGATTCGTAAATAATATCAATTCAATCTCTACCCCTTCTGTAATGAAACAGTGAATATCAAGGCAATCTCACCCACTTTTACGATAAGAAAATCTAAATTATGATCAAGAATCAATCAAACAGTGCTGGAAGGAACGAGAAAATCATACGCATTAAGAGTTCTCGTGGTTCTGAATTAAGAAAATCATGAAAAAAACTCGAAAATTAATGTAGATTTTGTAACAAGCATGTCATTAAGTTCAACACACCTATAAGAAAACAGCAGTGATAAATAACGCCAATAAGAACTCACATCATCAGAAAGTTTCCACCTCTTACGTGTTAAGAAAATCGTACATTATATACGGTATCACTCAACTCGTACACCGATTCTGGAATTTAAAAAAGTAAACATAAAGACAATTTTCACACACAAATCACAGTGAGTTGAATATAATCGTCTGGACGTAGGTAGAATAACTATATTAAAACGCCATTGTTGTAGTATACCGATTGTTTAGCAGCTTCTTGAAATACCGTATGATGTAAGTGTGAAACAGAACAACGCCTGCCCTGTGAGAATGTGTAGGCAATACAGTGAGAAAAAAAAAATAATAAAACTGCCTGAAAACATACCCTTGTCTTGAAATGTGATGTGTGTGAGAGACACTGAAAACAGCTTGGGTCCTGCGAAGAATGATGAACAATACAAGCAGCAACAAGTGAATCCAACGACCCCCAAACTCCAACTCAGTCTGAAATTTTACTTAGACAAAATAAGCAGACGAATCGTTGACATATGCTGATTTTTTACCAGCTTTCTTGAAAATGTGACGCGTGAGAGGCATTGAAAACAGGGCGTGTCTTATGAAGAATAATGAACAAAGCAATAAGCAACACGTGAACCGAACGACGCCCAAACACAAAACACAGTCAGAAACTTTACTTACACGAGATGAGCGGGAGTTTTGCAATCACTGGTAATATTTTGTCAGCTGCTTCACTCATATATCGGAGGGAAGAGGAAGGACAGAAGGATAGAAGGCCGTTTTGTCATCTCTGTGCCTTCGAAAAATGCGTGCAAAATAGCTGACAGAAAGTGATAAGTATTCTCAGTATCTGGAAAATGTGTGTGTGTGTGTGTGTGTGTGTGTGTGTGTGTGTGTGTGTGTGTGTGTGTGTGTGTGTGTGTGTGTGTGTGTGTTTGTTTATGCATGCGTGCTTGTTTGTTTTGCTTAAAGGAGTGGATGGGAGGGAGGCAGGACCAGATGATCAGAAATCCTTGTGTCTTCTATGTCCTCGAAGAAAGCGTCAAAACAGTCGACAAAATGGATCGGCAAAAAAGGACAAGTTTTCTCAATATCCGGAGTGTGTGTGTGTGTGTGTGTGTGTGTGTGTGTGTGTGTGTGTGTGTGTGTGTGTGTGTGTGTGTGTGTGTGTGTGTGTGTGTGTGTGTGTGTGTTTTTGGGAGAATGGGAGTAAGAAGGAACCAATAGATAGAAGACCCTCTGTCTTCCTCTCTGTCTTCGGAAAACGCCTCAAAACAGTCGAGAAAAACAGATGGCAAAAATGGACAATTTTTCTCAATATCCCGAGTGTTCTGTATGTATGTATGCATGTATGTATGTATGTACGTATGTTTGTATGTATGTATGTATGTAGGTAGGTAAGTAGGTAAGTGTGCATGCACGTATGTATGTGTCCATTTTCTTCCTCAGGTGAGAGGTGAACAATAAAAAAATAATAAAAATAGCTTTTTTCAATATTCCGAATGTGAGTACGTGTATATGTGTGTATGTATAACTATCTGTACAGTATATATATATATATATATATATATATATATATATATATATATATATATATATATATATATATATATATATATATATATATATATATATATATATATATATATATACTAAGTGGAAGAGTAGACAGGATTAACAGTAGGTCTCTGACATATGTCTGTATTTGTTTATTATGTTTAAATATTTGGCAAAAAATAGCATCTCAGTCCTTGGAAAGGTGTAGTATTAATCTTCATCCATACATTTATCGTAAAAGGAATGGGGACCAGATTATTAAAATCTCTCCGGCATTTTTGTGTATGTGGATAATACGTCAAAGCAGCTGGTAATGATGGACAACTTTCTCCATTTTCAGAGTCTTGGGGATTCTGGGGGGCGAGACCATTAATTGCTCTGCTATTGGGGTGTCTGGCATTAAGGAGAATGCCTCATATCAGTGGACAAAGCTAGAGATGCAGAGAAATAGTACAAGAATGGAATAAAAGGTGAAACTAGGGTGTCGTAACCGGTGGTACACAAGAAAAATCAAAGGGGAGGAGGAAAGGTCAAAAGAATCAGCAAATTTCGAGAACTGCTCGTATTTGTAATTAATCAGAGCTGTGAGATTTTTTTTTTTTTTTTTTTTTGGGGGGGGGCTAACAAGATAGTAGAAAAGCTCGCTCCCATCGACATGCTGACAGACACCTCCCAGCATCAGAGACTAAGAGATTTATTTAAATGATGACCAGATTAAAGATAAAAAAAAAAAACTCACTGTATTTGTAGGAATATACCTGTACGTCAAAACACTTGGCAAGAAAGGACAGCTTTTCCCAGTTTCAGGAACAAGGAGAGAGGGAGAGAAAGAAAGAAGACACGTAAAAAATATCTCAACATAGGTGTAAAAACTTACGAAAATCTCACTGCGTCTTGTAGGAAGAAACATAAAAATAGCCGATCAAAAAAAAAAATAATAATAATAATAATTGCTGAAAACAGACCGCAATGAGGTGGCGGCAAAATCAATCAATGCTACCCGTGAATCAATGTATTTGGTCCTCAGACTCGACTCAGATTCGTATCTACCGTCATGTTGTGTATTTTCTCACTTTACGGATGGCCTACGTATTATTGAAGGTTTGGGAATCTGTGTCTTTGTGCCGCGGCGTGGTGCTTCCCCACACCTCGGCACCACACACCAACAAACTTCACTGATCCGCCCGCCCACCCATCCACCCGTCGCCGTAAATCCAGCCGGCCGCCGCATCGCATCCCGGGCGGCCGGACCAGACGGCAACAGTATGGCACGGTACGGTACGGTGTGGTGGGGTAGGGCCTTCATACTGACTCCTCAACCCTCCACCCCACCACCCCTGTGCACCCCATCCTTCCCCCGCCACACATCCCCTGTATACCCCAGCCTCCTCCCCCACCCCCGACCCGTCCTTGTTGCTACTCCGCCCGACTGAAATGCTATGCTTGCAACACAGTCCGCAATACTGTGCTTGCAACACACTGTCTGTAAGCAACACCATTTCCCTGCAACACCCTCTCTGTCTTTAAGACTCTGTCTGTCTGCAACACACTGACTGCAATACTGTGGTTACAACATTGTCAGCAACACACCATTTCCGTCACACTGTCTACAGTACACTGCCTGAAACTGCAATACTTTATCCCCCTGTAACATTACAATTACAAAACTGCCTGCAGCACTACAATTACAACACTGTCTGCATCATTACAGTTAGATCACAGTCCGTCTGCAACACTACAATTACACTGTGTTCTTGCAACACTAAAATAATAATACCCATTGCCCGCAACACTACAATCACAATATTATATATCTGTCTCCAGTACTACAATTACAAAACCCTCTGCAACCTTACAATACTTTATGCAACATAGTAGATACAGCTCTGTCAGTATGTAATACTTCATCCCAAGGACAACACTCCATTTACGTGCGAATTTCCACCCACCTGCAATACTCCACTGATTTGCAACTTTTCATTCATCTCACTCCACTTATTTGCGACACTCCACTTATTTACATCAGCACTTATTTGCAACACTTCGTATTAGCAACAATCCACCCACCCGCAATACTCCTTTACAACTTCTGCCCACCTGCAACATTTTATTTGCACTTTTCACCCACTGCAACGCCATCTATTTGCAACACTCTACTTTACTTCCCACACACCTGGCACACTCCACACCCATTTGCAACATAACACTTTACTCTTCACTCACCTGCCACACTTCACTTATTTACAACACACCACTTCACTTTCCATTCATTTGCAACAATCCATTTATTTGCAACATTCCGCCTTACTTCTAAACCATCTGCAGCACTTCCCTTACATTTGCAACTCTGTCACCTGCCTGCGACACACCTGCAATACTCCACTTACGTCAGCAACTCTCCCATGTTCCTGCAACACACGAGCAACTCTCCACTTATCTGCAGCACTTCACTTACTTCCCACCCACCTACAACACTCCAAGTATATCTGCAACTCTTCCACGTGGCCGCAACACGTGCAACACTACGCCTGCCACATCACACAACACGCTGACACCATCAACTGAGGCACGACGGGTGTAGGGCAGGCAGGGTTGATGGGTGTGTGGGTGGCTGCATGGTGTGTGTGTGTGTGTGTGTGTGTGTGTGTGTGTGTGTGTGTGTGTGTGTGTGTGTGTGTGTGTGTGTGTGTGTAGTAATTATGGTGACGTGTGAGAGGATGTGTGTATGAGAGAAACATTGACTTTAGTGTGAATGGAAGAGTGTGAGTGAATAACAGAGGTCTATGTATGTACAGTATGTAAGTATGTAAAGTTTTAAATAAGGGGTGTGTGTGCATGAATGAATGAATTATATACATCGGAATGCACGTAACAATGATGGCGATGTGAATGCATGACGGAGCTGTATGTATGTATGTATGTATGTATGTAATTCGTGTGAAAAAATGCATGATATTGTAAACTGGAGTGCGTGTGTGCATGGACAAGAGAATAATATACTTGAGCGTGCATGTGACACAAAATCTAGTAGTCTATGTGAATGCATGACGAGACATAAACACGACAGTTGTTAATTTTGCATAGTGGAATGTAAGTGTGCATAAGCTAGTGAAAAATACACATAGGTAAATGTGACACTGAAGATGTCGTATGTATGAGTAACAAGGTGAATGAATGATAGAAGGCTTGAATTTTCACCATTCCTATTCTTGTTGCCCTCTGTTAATTTAACTGATTAAATCTATCTTCTAATTAACTCTCGCTGATTAATTACACAAAACTTCATTATGCCCTGACAAGCTCTGGAGACGTAGGAAATATGAACCATTCAAGCGATATTCTAGTCCATCTGATTACTGTTGAGTAGGCTAGTTTAGCAAGTACTTCATGAGTTTTGAAGCACATCAAGACAGTGGGGTTCCGAAGCAATGAAACAAAATCCCCACTTATTCCTGATAAACGAGATATAATTATTCTTTGCTATGGTTCAAGACAGTGGAGTTCTGAACCAATCTGATTATTGCTGATTAATTCTATACAATCTCAGTAGTTTCTGACACGGTTTCGAAACTATATACTGTAGTTCCGAACCAACCAAGTGAAATTCCAGCTCATTTGATAACTGTGGACTGATTTAGTGGGATCTAATTTGCTTTAATACGATTTCGAAATAGAGAAATTCCGAACCAGTAAAATTTGATTTCCAGCTGTATTGCTGATTAGTTTGGCGACATGGTACTGTACGTGGTTGTGAGACTGATTCGAGACACTGAAATTCCAAACCAACGAATAATTTAGCAAGAATATGCCAGGCTCTGACACCGTGTAAAAAATGGGTCATGATTGATGATGATGATGATGATGATGATGATGAGGGTTATGGTGAGTGATGATGATGAGGTTTGTGGTGAGTGATGATGATGAGGGTTATGGTGAGCGTGATGATGATGATGTTATGGTGACTGCGATAACGTATAGTGATTACGATGATGAGTTATGGTGATCGCGATAATGTAGTGATGATGATGATGATGATGATGTGAAGAACTATTGACCTCGAGTGTACCACGTGAGGAAGGACCCGTCTTATAACAAATGGCTTCCTGTCGACGTGGATTTATATATATGTTTTCACCTCCCCTTTGACGGGACTTCCTTATAGGGCCCGGGTGACTCAATAGGACGCACCCGGACACCATGAGAGAGAAAGAGAGAGAGGGAGAGAGAGAGAGGGGAGATTTTCAGGAACAGCTGCTTCTCTCACTGTTACGATTCTGACAAGCCGAGGGGGAACTTGTATATTTTTTCTTCCTGCGGCGTCCGTAGGCATTATTAACCCCTTCGATGCCTTCACGTTGGAATTATTTTTTTCTTGCCTCCAGACAACTTTTCTAGCTCCGAGAAGACCTTTGCTAGTAGAACAATTTGAAATAGTCTCCATTAACCTCTTCTGAATTTTTATTTATTTTTTCTTGCTATCTCCAAACAGTTTTATTCTGGTTAGTTTTTTAGCCTCACACTAACTCTGTTGCTCATTAAGGGGTATTCTCGTTGCCATGCAAGTCTTAGCACTTCATAGGTAAGAATTATTTTGAAATTTGCCATATATATATATATATATATATATATATATATATATATATATATATATATATATATATATATATATATATATGTATGTAATTAGTGATAAAATGGTCAGCAGTGTTTAACTCTCCGGCAGCTCCTGACGGGGGTGCAGCAGGATACAGTCACCCTGAGACACGAAAAAACTACACTGGAGAACTTACAGACCGGGGAGAGGATAGCGAGAAATCTTGGCCAAGCTATAAAAAATCGGCTGACAACAAACAGAATGAGATAGATACATCGTCAGGTAGGAAAGTGATAACTCCTCCCCACCCCTCGCCCTTTGAGTCAGCCAGTACATGCAGTACGTCAGCTGGGGAGAGGGGAGACTGTTTGTAGATTTGACTTCCCCTCATTCTCTCCCCCTTTTGATTCCTAACTCTCTTCATCTCTGCTACTCCTTCCTTTCATCCTCCCCTCTTCATCTGCTATTCTCTCTTCCATCTCCCCTCCCGCTAACTAGTTCCCTCTCTTCTCTTCCCTCCCCTCCCCTCCCGTTTTCCCTCTCCCTCTCTTCATATCTATACCTTCCTCCTTTGCTCCTTTCCTCTGCATCTGTTATTCCCTCTTCCCTCTTTCTAGTTTATTCCCTTTGTTCGCGCTTCCCCCAGCCCTCTCTCTCTCTCTCTCTTCTCCATCCATTTCCTTCCAAGCCAACCTTCTTTACGAGTCCCCATTCCATATTTCCTCAGCTTTACACCCTCCGATGTGTAATCTGTCAGCTTGTGCCTCGCAGGAGCTTTACTGTACATGCTCTGCACTGAACTGCGTCAGGTCAGGTGCATACGCCCTCTGAATCTGCAAACTCCCGGAGATACCGGTCCATGGTGCTGTCATTGGATCACAGACTCTCCTTTTAGATGCTGTGTACTTCCTATGTAATATTTTATTCACACTCAGAACAGATTTACCACTTTGAGGAAGGGCTCTCCTGTAGGCTTGTAATTTTTCCCTTGAATCTCTGACCATAATTTTCTTAACCTCCTTCATCCCGCAGACGTCAGTTTTTTTCTTCTCGCTCTCTTCTGACGAGTTTATTCACTTAAGAGAGTTTTCGAATTGAGGAGAGGGGTTAAATACAGCCTTCGTTCACCCCTCCACCATCAGGGGCTCTCCTAAGATGAAAAAAATAGTCTGGCAGTGAGGAGAATAAACAGCAAAAGGACGTCATCGTACTGCAGGGGTTAAGGACTTGCTCCGGAATGCCTGTATGATCCCCCCTTTCTTTTTTTTTTCTTTTTTAACTCCTAGGACTTCTTCATCCCTCTCCCTGTTGTCTTCTCTCCCAGCTCATCATCCAACTGCCTCTCTCTCTTTCTCTCTCTCTCTCTCTTTCTATGCCTCCCTCTCTCCCTCACATTTCTTCCCCTACCTCTTGTTTCCACATCCCCCTTACATTTTCCTTGCATCCCTCTCTTCCTCCCTCTTCCACCTTTCCCCCTTCCACCTGCCCTCTTTCCCTCTACTCTCTCCTTCCCTTTCTCTAGTTTCCTTCATCCTCCTCCCTTCCACATCATCCTCCCAACCCCTTTCCCAACTTCCCTCCCTCATCCCACTCTCCCTGCTTCCTCAGAACTCTCTCGCCTCTCCCTCTCTTCTGCCTTCCTCTCTCCCTCATCTTTCTTTCCCTGCCTATCAGTCTCTCTCACATCCCCCTCCCTCCCATCCTCCCACTCCCTCTCCCCCTCCCTTTCAGTCTCCCTCGTCCCTCTCTCCCTCCCATTCTTCCCTCCCTCTCGCTACCTACTTGACCCTCCCAACCTCCTGCTTCCTACCTCCCTCTCCCACACCTCTCATCCTCCTGTTCTTCTCCCTAGCTCCCCTCATCTTTCCTATCCTACTTCCTCTCCGTACCTCAATATCCCTACCCTATCTCCCTTCCTCTTCCACCCTTATCTTCCTCCCCCTCCCATCCCTCTCCTCCTACCTCCTCACTCGTCTCTTCCCTCTTTTAACCCTCTGACTCAATACCATCAATTTACGGACGGTTTCTGAAGGCAATATGAAACCTGGGCGAGGGACACCAAATGGCCGTCGAGGATTATATCTTCACAAATCACTTTACTCTCGCTGTATATTTTTTCTTAACCTTCTTCCTTTTTCGCCAAGTATATAAAAAGATACGCGAGGGCAGCTGCTGGGATTGGGAGGAGGGGGAGGGGTGGATTTTGAGGTGAGAGGGAGCGGTACCCCTTCCCCCCTCCCGGGTTCCCTCCTCACATGTTTTCCACTTATCTCTCCTCTCCCCACCACACTCTTTTTTCTTGGTCCTTTCTCCTGTCCCCCTCTTACTTCCTCATTCTTCTTCCCGTCCTCTCAACCATTTCATTTTTCACTTTTCCTTTCCCCCCTTCTTTGTTTTCCACGCACGCCTTATGACTTTTCTCTTTCCTCTTTCCCATTCCTCTTGTTCTCATATCTTTCCCTCCCTTATCTCCTTTTTCCCGTTCCCCCCCCTCTCTTCCCCCCCTCTTCTCCTTATTTTTCCTTTCCCCGTTTCAATGTTTACACTCAAGCCCCTTTTCTCTTCTTCCTTTTGCGCTTCTTCCTCTGTGTCCCTCTTCTGCCTTCCTCTTCTTTTTCCACCTATTCCCCTTTCATCCTTTTCTTTCTCTTCATTCTTCCACCATTTCCCCCTCCCTCCCTCATCTTCCTTCCTTTTCTTTCTTTCCATGTCTCCCCATTCTTTCTCTTCTTTCATCCACATTTCCTCCCTCCCCCGTCTCCCTCTCTCCCTCTTCATCATTCCTCTTCTTTCTCTCTCCCTCTCCACTCCCCCTCCCCTCCCGTTATCCCTCCCTTCCTCCCATTCGTCCCCTTAAACCCTTGAAGTGCACATTTTAACAAAGTTGTTCTCCTGCCTTTTTTAAACTACATAGAGGGAATTGGAGCTGCGCTATTCCCAGTGAAATTGTAAAGGCGGTAGTAGTGATGGTGGTGATGGTGATGATGGTGATGGTAGTGGTGATGTGGTGGTGGGTGGTGGGGGTGGTGATGGCGACAGAGATGGTGGTGCCTATGGAGGTGCTTTGGTTGTGTTGACTGTGATGCTGATGGCGGTGGTTGTGGTGGTGATTGTCGTAGTGATGGTGCTGGTAGTGGTGGTGGTGGGTTTGTGGTTGTGGTGATGCGACAGTGATGGTGGTCATAGTGGTGGTGGTGATAGTGATGATGTGGGAGAGTTATGGTGGTAGTTACTGAGTTGCTGTAGTGATGGTATTAGTAATAAAGTTATGGTTGATGATAAGGGTGGATAGATTGACAGATAGATGGTGATACAGTACTTGTGGTGACTGGCGATGATGGACAGTTATGGAGTGGTGGTGATAGTGGTGACAGATAAGGCGATAGTGGTGACAGATAAGGTGATAATGGTGACAGATAAGGCGATAGTGGTGACAGATAAGGTGATAGTGGTGACAGATAAGGTGATAATGGTGACAGATAAGACGATAGTAGTGACAGATAAGGCGATAGTGGTGACAGATAAGGCGACAGTGGATGCGGGAAACTGGTCCTCATAACGGGCTGGAATATGGTAGAGATTTGTAATATATAAAGGTCGCATTCTGGATGGCTTTGTAGATTTAGTAACACATCTTCCTTAGCGATTTATTCAGCACATTGGAACTCAGCATCCTCGTGTATGTTACTAATGCAAAAATTTGCCGATTTTAACAGTGATACAAATAACATACGAAAGATATAGTGGGCAAAATAAATCACCGAGGCAGATGTGCTACCAAGACATCAATGTCACCTCCACTACGGCTCACGGTGGGGTGTAAAGGAGCGAGAATGGCCTCAGTAGCGGTGATGGGAGAGTAGTAAAGTTATGGCTCACACGAATGGCACCAGAATGAGAGATTTGTTGGGGTTAGGGTGTTATATTTATATGTTTGTCTGTCTATATCTATCAGTTATAGCCACGTAAACTGTGAGATACGGCGTTTTTAGGTGTTCTTTATATTTCGTAGTCTATCCATCTATCTATCTATTCTTCTATCTGTCTACCTAGCTGTCTGTCTGTCTGTCTGTCTATCCATGCATCCATCTACCTATAATAATGTGCTGTGACTGTCGCACGAAAGACTACACCTGGACAGAGGTAACGGACACTCACCAACCATGGGGACAACCAGTTACTTGGACGAGATCGAAAATTGACACGATCCAGTTTTGTAAGACTAGTAATACGTGAATGTGGATGTCTGCACAGCACCGCCTTAGAGAGTTGTCAGTGTTCGAGAAGGGGAAAGCACAAGTGTAGGTATTCTTATGGACGCTGGGTATAAAAACGACGAGAATAGAGAGTTTCTGTGACGACGCGATTACACTAAGATCATGGACGTGAGGGAAGTATTTGTTGGTGAACGAATTTTCTCTTTGTTTAGTACACTGCACATGATCGTGGACGTGACGGAAAAGGTTGTTGTTGAACGAAATTTGTCTTTACAGTATTTGGTTCCAGTGCTATAAAGGCTCCTCACGTAATTTAATGCAATTTCAGATAGAGATACGTGAATCTGATGAGATTTTTTTTTTTTTTTTTTTTCAGAAAATGAATAGAGGAAACGAAAAATTAAATTCAGAGAATCCGTACACCCAGATTACAGGTGTCATACATTTATTTTAAAAAATCTGTAATACTTGGACTTGTAATGCTGTAGGTTGAAATTTGGGGAAACTAGTCTGAGGAAGCGAGCTCCAAGGAGAAGCAGTTCGGGGAAGCATGTCGTCTTTGAGAAGCTGTTGGAACTGAGGAATTACATGTTGCCCACAAATTTTCTAAAAGGATTTAGTGCTGCTCTCAACTGAGTATTGAAGTGCAGTTGATGTTGCAGAGGCGTCATCTTTGAGCACGCCGTTACTGGAATCGTGGAATTATACTTTGTAATTTCGATTTTCAAAAACTCTCTACAGATGTCTTCTAATTTTTTTTTTTTACAATCTCTTCTACCTACTACATGTCAGCTGAATTTATTTAAGAAGCTCCCCTTCATACTTGTTGGTGTAATGCTTCCACTACAGCAATATTTGTTTCATTTTCTTCTGGCTAGCGAATAATGACAAAGTTTTTATGGGAATGCTTATCGTAGTGAATTACTAAATGAGACCAACTTGCAATCCCTCTAGTTAAAAAATCTGACTGAACAGAATCATCTTAAATGTGCAAAAATAAATATATGGACATCGAAGTGTAGACGAAGTAAAACTAACTCTTTTCCTTTGTGTGTGTGTGTGTGTGTGTGTGTGTGTGTGTGTGTGTGTGTGTGTGTGTGTGTGTGTGTGTGTGTGTGTGTGTGTGTGTGTGTGTGTGTGTTTGCGTAGCCCTGACTCAGTAGGTCTAAATAATCTGTATGACTGGTTTAAAGCACACTGATGTCATAAGAAGACTGAATTATCTTATGTGTAGCTAATTTACTTTATACTGTATTCTTGCTCCTGTTATATGATTGTGTTAGACTAATGGAAGGCCTCTCGTGGTGAGAGAGGGCAAGAGACAATTTCCATTAATATATTGAAATTGAAATCTTTTGTATTTTTTCTCTTTTGCTGTATTTTGGAGTAATTATACGTTTTAGTCAAAGTGAAAATTCTCAGTTAGTGAAGGGGTAAGCTGATGACGAGATTCCCTGAGTATGAGAGGCAGTATGAAGAAAGCCTGAGTTTGAGCGGAGTGCCTGAGTATGAGTGAAGTGCCTGAGTATGACTGGAGTGCCTGAGTGTGACTGGAGTGCCTGAGTATAACTGGAGTGCCTAAGTATGAGTGACGTGCTTGAGTATGACTGGAGTGCCTGAGTATGAGCGACGTGCCTGAGTATAACTGGAGTGCCTGAGTATGACTGGAGTGTTTTGAGTATAAGAAGTGATGGATGGACTGAGAGGTGAAGTGGCCACACGAGCGATGTACAGAACTTAGGGTCCGTGTGTTTGTGTGTGTGTGTGTGTGTGTGTGTGTGTGTGTGTGTGTGTGTGTGTGTGTGTGTGTGTGTGTGTGTGTGTGTGTGTGTGTGTGTGTGTGTGTGTGTGTGTGTGTGTGTGTGTGTGTGTGTGTATTAGCCTATCTATCTATGTCTCTATCTACCTATCTATATGTTTGCGTGTGTGCGTGTGTCCGTGCATGCGTGTGTGAAACTGTATTAGTCTATCAATCTATTTCTCTAGCTATCTGTCTATTTATCTATCTACCTGTCTACCTACTTACCTACCTACCTATCTATCTATCCATCTATCTATCTAACTGTGTGTGTGTGTGTGTGTGTGTGTGTGTGTGTGTGTGTGTGTGTGTGTGTGTGTGTGTGTGTGTGTGTGTGTGTGTGTGTGTGTGTGTGTGTGTGTGTGTGTGTGTGTGTGTGTGTGTGTGTGTGTGTACCCTAGTATGGCAAGTGCACGAAGCTATTTACCGAGAGCCTCTTAAAGCGAAGGTAAGGAGGCCATCTCATCCCCGGGGTAATCCATCCTTCAAGAGCTGCAGAAAGGAGAGTCTATCAGCCCTGGACTCTTAACCAACCCACACATAACCTGGAAATCACTCTTAACTCTCTCTCTCTCTCTCTCTCTCTCCTCTGCCTCATTTCCGTTTTTCCTACCAGTCTCCCCTTTTTTC